>NW_020954596.1:42980973-43142924 GCF_900497805.2 Vombatus ursinus | reverse complement strand
AGGTTGGGAATATAAAAATAAGAGCCTTAACTTCCTGGTCCTATTCTTGGCTTCTGGATTTTAAAACCAGGCTGACATATTTGGAACTTCCTTCAGAAAGTAAGATCTTCTCAACATGGTGCATCCTACTACCCCTGTATCCTTCTCAACATGAGACATCCTACTGTGAGGCCTGTTCCTTTCTCCTATTGATGAGTTCCTCCTGGAGCCCCCATTTTTCCTTAATAAATGCTTGTTTGCTTCCTTCCTTCCTTGCCTTGAAGAATTTATATTCTACAAAAGGAAACAACCTGGTAATAACTAAGGAAATAATTTTAAAAAGAACCTCAATATAAAGATAATATTAAGTAATAGGGAGTGGGGTTGGGGAAGTATTAACAACTGGTACTTTAAGGAGAGACCTAAAGTAGAAGGTAGCACTTGGGCAATTAATAGGGCACTTGGTATTCCAAGAGGTAAAGAGAAAGAACATCCTTGGTGTGAGGAACAGCTCATAAAGGCAGAGATTTGAGGGAGATATCATGCATAGAGGCAAGTGGGGTAGGGGTTGTGAAGATCTATAAAGGTCTGTAGTAGGTTAGAAATAGGCAAAGTCAACTAGATCAAATACAAACACACACATACATGTACACATATACATTATATATAGATATAGATATAGATATGTACATCTATATCTATCTATATATCTATATCGATATTAATATTGATATAGATATGTAATTTATAGGCAACAGGGAAGCAGTGACACTTCTCAGTCGGGAATTACATGATTGAACCTATATTTTAACAACATCCATTTTTCAGCTCTTTGGAACATATATGGGATGAGAGACATAAGAAATGAAAGAAAATTGTTAATATAAGGACAGAAATTGTTAATACCAAATGTTATCTACCACTCTGAATGATATCAGCAATGTGAATGTCAGTAGTATTTCCAGCAAGATAGTGTTTATTAGGTTGAGCTGAGTCAGACCTGAAGTCCCATCCTGAGATCTTGCCTTGTAGGAGAACCCAGATCAAGTTGGATTAGACCTCTGATGTCCTTGCCCCTTTCCACTGGGATTCATGGCATGAAGGGCAACATATCCAGAATGAAGTGGTTTTTCTTGTTGTGATTGCTGAGGGAGTCTGGGATTTCACAAACAGGCCTTACTACCTCGCACTACATTCCTCCCCTTACCTCTTCTGCAGTTAGTGCCCTTGCTTTTCTACCACACTGCATTCCTAGATGAACATCTCTTATTCATATTTTTTTCTTATTGTCTCACCAACACAGCCTTCACTAATTTCCTAATCATTTTTTATGAGGGGAGGGGAAGGGAACAAGCATTTATATAGTTCCTATGACGTACCAGTAGTATGCTAAGAACTTCACAAATACTATGTCATTTTATTATTAAACTTCAAGGATGATGAGATGTTTAGATAGTTAAGGAGAAAATATAAAAATAATTAATGTCTGTCCCCCTCTTACTTGATAACAACTTTCCAAATTTAGAACTTCGTACTTGCGATTCAAGGAATATTTCACCATTGAGTTCTGTGAGGTTTATTCACAATTTCATTATGTAATACTTGTAATAATACTTTATTAATGACTAAGACCTCATTTGTGCCTTTGGAAGGTAATAATCCACATTTTAATGAATAAGTCATGTGATAGCTCTGTGACCCACATGGTTTCTTTTTTAAATAAGGTCAAGGTTAATGATATCTTCCCTTACTCCAACTGGAGTGTTTGGTTTGCCATCAATTTACTCAGGGTATGACAGTCCAGTTTGCTCATTATCTCTAACCTTTGCTTCTCCTCACACTCCTCTGATTCTTTGTATTTTTGACCATTTCATTGCTCAACCAGAGAGTGGTCAGAGAAAATGAGAGTTGTTGAGTGATATTAAAAAAAACAAACAAACAACTTAATAGTGACTCCAATAAAAATGCATGGAGGAATGGAAGTTGAAATCATGATATAACCTTATTAATTTAAATTCCATTAATTTTAAAATTTATTAAAACCCAAAATTTGGTTTGAGATGTGTTAAAGTTTACTTTTTTATTATCTGCAAGTAAACTTTGCTAAATAAAGTAGTAGAATTAAGAAAACTGCAAAGGAATATACCTAACTCTACATAGAAGATTATGCCTTCAAATATCAGACTGAGTATGGTTAGGCTTGGTTTAGACTTGGTCTATGTGGCCCCTAAGGTCAGGTCTAGGAGAAAATGATGGATTTAAATCTGATTTAAGAAAAAATCTTCATAATATTTAGAGTTGTTCCAAGTAATAGTTAGCATTTATAGAATACTTTGAGATTTGCAAAACACTTTATGAATGTTAGTTCATTTTATCCTCACAACCCTGAGAGGTAGTTGCTATTATCTCTATTTTACAGATGATCCAAATGAGGCAGAGGTTAAGTGACTTGCTCAGGGTCACATAGCTGATAAGTATGTGAGGCAGGATCAGAACTAAGGTCTTTTTGACTCCAGGTCTAGTGATGCTCTATTCACTGTGCAATCTATCTGTCTATCTCAAGGGAGGAGGAATGTTGCAAATGGGAATATTATAGCTTATCTTTCACTAAAGGTCCTTCCAACAGAAGCTGTGTGACTATTTGCCAAAGCTTTCATTGGGTAGGGTGGTGGTGATGGATGCATCCAACTTTAGTCTTATTTGGAGTAGGTGATCTGAGTTCTCTTCCAGTTCTGAAATGTTGAAATTTTAGCAATTGATTATTTGTATAAAATGGTTTGCTGGCAATGCTACTTCAAAGTTCTGTGGTTGTATCTGTATGGGTACTGATTCCAGTTAGCCTATCTAAATACCCAGTGCCATAGTAGATGGTCTTTATGAGTTTCTGAAAAGCTAAAGTTGAAACAACTCATTACTTGGTGGTCAACCATCTGGTAACCAAGTCACTCTGAATTTAACTAAGCTGGTCTTCAACCAACAAGTATACATACAGCCCATCCCTAAGGCTGAACTTAAAGTTTTTCTGTTTTTGGAAGGACCTGTCAAAGCCTTAACTATAACTTGGTGGCCTCTGAAATCCAAATGACACTTTACCTCCTTGCAATTACAAATGAATCACTCAAATGCTAATGCTAATAAATTGAGCAAACATTTAGTAAACACCTAGAAGGTAATTAAAGTCATCCCCTGCAGGGCTTCTACTTACAAGGATTTTACAAGTAGATCAATTAACCTTTCTTCCTTTATGTTTCCTGTTGCATTTTTGTTTTTTTACATCTCGGCTTCATGTAAGTAATCACTGTACTATTTTACATAGTACTTGTTTTTATCTATATTAAATGCTTGATTGTGGCTTGTAGGTGATACTGGCTTCTCAAAGCTTATGAGAATGAAGCACAAATTCTGGCAGGTCCTACCACGGCAGGAAGGCTTGAACCATAGTCTTGTCAGTCTAGTCAACTTCAAAGATGCATTACTAGAAGGTCAGCTTTCAAGTATTTATTTTAGGCCCTTATCAGCTCTTCCTACAATACTCAAACAGCCTGTTAGTTGGTCTGCCTGCTTCCAGCATCTCTTCTCTCCAAACGAAACAAAAAACTGATTCAATCATGTCACCCCTTACTCAAAAACTTTCCATGTCCTCTCAGGATAATATATTCAATCCAAAACCTGAGGTATTGATTGACTCACATGTTGCCAGGTCTGCTATCCACAGGTGGTAATGTTGAATGACTTGAAAGCAGGCATCGTAATTTCTAGTCTCTTCTCCCTCCATCCTTTTCCAAAGGAGACTTTCATTCCTGCCAGGAAAGGAAGCAGGAGATTGGAGTTAGAGTCCATTCTGCACCTGTCTTGAGCTAAGATTTGATCTACCCCTGATAGGATATGGGCCTGAGCCAAGACCTTTGCCCCCTGCCCCAAAAAGAATTTGACTCCTATTTGTCTACAGGCCCCAGAAAACCCTTAAACTTTTTTACTCTGGTCTCAAAATGTTCTTTATCAACTCTTCCTTATCTCCGTTTGAAAGCCCTAGCCTCACCTTTTGATCTTATTCAGATGCCTTTCAAACTTCTTCCTTCCAGTTCCTCTCATTATCTATTCCCATTATCTACTCAATCTCTCAGACATTCCAATCAGAATTTTTCCTAAGCCACCTAGACCCTTTCCTCAGCCCCCTCCCCTGGTTACCCAAAATTACCTGAGTGTATGTAAGATCCACCCTATAAACGCTGAGACTTTCTCGTGCCCGCTCGTCCTTTCTCATGCAGGTGTCACTCATGTTCAGATTCCTTAGGAGTCTGGCCTGTGTGGCCATCTCTAATAAACTTTTTCTCTGGCGAAAAGAAAATTTGGGTTGAATTCATTCAGGCAGGCCCCAAGTGTCATGATCTTGGAGTCTCAGCACCCCTAACCTCTAGACCTCATCACTCCCTTAAATATTATGAGTCTAAGGGATATGATTTTCAAGTTCAATCTAGCTTCTAATCACTGTTTCATTATTGAAGGAAGGAGAACCCCAAGCTTCATATCCAATGTTTGATTTTTATCCCACTGAATACCTGTTCTATGATGGACACACATATAGCAATTAATCAAGAAAGCCATTTATCTAAATTTGTAGCAAAGGGGCAGGTAGGTGACACAGTGGATAGAGCTCTGGCCTTGGAGTCAGGAGTACCTGAGTTCAAATCTGGCCTCAGACACTTGACACTTATTAGCTGTGTGATCCTGGGCAAGTCACTTAACCCTGATTGCCTCACCAAAAAAAAAAGTGGTAGCAAAACAGAAACCAGAGAAAGTATACATAGTAGAATACATAGCAGCCAATGTGGAGTGGAGGAAATCTCACACTGGGAGCAAAGTAACAGCTCAACCAAGAAAAGTCTTAGATCTCACTCAAAAGGAAATTCCCCAAAGTCCCTAGGGTATATGAAGCCAGGATTGAGGATATGATGAAGACTTCCAGTTTCTCTCATACTTTCTCAGAGTCTTTTTCCTTCAGCAACCTAACATGAAGTTGGCCTCATCCATCTTCCCGCTAGAAGTCAGAAACACTCAAAGTAACTACAACTTTTCATCCACATTTTGTCTCCCATGTATTTCTCAAACTATATTTGGTATTATTTGCCTTGACAATAAGAAGGTATTTCTTTCTAGGCCGAGTCACCTGCTTGCTGTTCCATATACATAACATTCTATCCAGTGCCTCTGAATCTTTAAACAGTTATTCCTCCATATCTAGAATGTACTAATACCTCAAACCTACCACTTGGAATCCCTGACATGCATCAAGATACAAAATTGTATACTACTTCCAACAAAAGACTGTTGAAAGTTATGTTGACTCAGTTAGCCCTTGTTCCTGGCCTTTCTTATCAAACAATGTAGGGAGAGGCTTTAGTGGAGAATGAGATACCAAGTCTGCATTTTTTTATCACCTTCTCTTTGGCAAACACCCTGGCCTGCAAATTGTCTCATTCTCATTACCTTGGGGAAGAACTGAGTTTCAATGCCCCCACCTCTTTTGCTGAGGTGGATTTATCTGGATTATCTTAAAGTTACCTATAAAAGCTTTCCCCACCTTGAAGACATTGCTGATATCCAGTGATCAACTCATAAATGTGTTAACTCATAAATGTATAAGTACCTTGAAGTACTTATAATGAAATCCTTGTAATTCTCTTTGTCCAGAGTTTTGCTTCCTTAAGCAAGGTGAAAGCCCAAATGAAGAATTTTCTTTTCAAGGAGACATTTACTGATCTTCCTCCCAGTTGTTTATGTTCTCTCCCTTTTAACCTTGTTTTTGCATAATCTTTATATTTGTTTATCTATGAATACGTTATTACCTCCTATAGAACCTGATAGTGTCTTGAAAGCAAGGACTAAGGTTTTGTTTTTGTATGCCCACAGCCCAACAGAATGACTAGGTTAAAAAATTCCTACTGAATTGAATAGCCATAGAAGCTCAAAAAAATATTTAATTGTGGATTAAGAGTCTAAGAGTATATGGTTTTCATTGGTAGGGGTTAACAAATGTTTTTAAGTAGGAGAGAAATCATTTATGTCTATTTATAGTCTTACTATTAAATTTCATAAGATAAAAGGCATTGTCTCATCTAAGTCTGTGCCTAGCACAGTGCTCTGCAGACAGAAGTTAAATGTTGGAGTTCAATACCTTGAACAATTCATTCTTACCTGAATATAAATGCAGCAAATTTGTGCTAATTTTAAGACATTTTTGTTAGACTTTTTCTTTATTTTACACTTCTAAAGATTTTTGAATGAAGTCTTACTGCATTGACTAAAACAAGATAGAAGGATTGTGACTTTTGACTCTGATTTTTTCTTTATGCCAATTTATCTTGCCTACCACATGTAGACTAAACTATCTTAGTTTCTTAAAAAACTAGTTTTATAAGGTCATTCTACTACTCAAAATCTACCTAAAATTCTTCTTAGCTTTAATAATTTACTTCTTGCTCCATACAATCTTAATGAGATGGTCTAGCTTTAAAATATTCTCTGCAACCTTATTTCCTTATACTTTCCCATACAAACTCCAAATTTGAGAATAGAGTGTTATAATAGGAAGTCCATTGGATTGGAGTCTGGAAGTCTTTTGAATTGCAGTCATAAAAATTACTTACTTTATGATGAAGGAATGTTTAGTCTCTCTGAACCTCAGTTTTATCACCTGTGAAATGGGACTGATACTACTCTAATTCTTAGAATTATTATGAGGGAAATGCTTTATAATCTTAAGATATTTTATAAGTGTGAACTCTTATTCTTCAAAGTTGCTGACCTCATTGTCCTACAAACATATAGTTCCCTAATATACCTTACCCTCCACCGTGTAACTGATCCAGAACTCAAGTTCCTTCTGTGGGAAGCTAGACTTCTGATTGATGAATATTCTGTTATCTGTCCTGGATCCACCAAACATCAGCAAGGATCTTACCCTTCCTAGATCTGATAACAGTAACATACAATCAACTCCACTTTACTATTCCAGGAAAGGATATGTTATTCAATTACCCTGTGACTACAATCATCATTTCTCTGGCTTTCCTACCTAAAATAATCCTCCATAGACACCACTCCCCTAAATGTGTTGTCTTTCCCAATTAGAATGTGAGTTCCTTGAGAACAAAGACTATCTTTCTTGGTTCTATTTGTATCCCAAAACCTAATCAGGGTGCCGAGCCATTAATAAGTACTTAACATCCCCCCCCCATTGGCTCATTCCCTCATTTATTTCCATTCTTTCTTTTTTGCCTTTGCTATATTCTTTACCTGTAGTGATGCCTCTCAATCTTCTTTCCATCTGAATATTCCTCCCTTTTCATGAAATCTTCCTTTGGTATTATTTTTTTTTTCATGGCACTATCCTTTCTTTGTTTTCCTTCTCTGGGCCACACCGTTTAGGATAAAACATTCCATTGTCTTAAACTGTTTGTTAAAATTTGAATATCAACATAAATGGCTAATTTAATTTTAGTGCCTAAAGTATCATAACACATTTTTAGTCCCTCTCTAAAAGTCCTTATCAGTATTCTTGGGCAGCTAGGTGGTATAGCAGATAGAGCACTGGGACCTGGAATCATCATCCTGAGTTCAAATTTGGCCTCAGATGCTTACTAGCTGTGTGATGATGGGTAAATCACTTAACTTTCTTTGCCTCAGTTTCCTCCTCTGTAAAATGAACTGGAGAAAGAAATGACGAACTACTCCAGCATCTTTGCCAAGAAAACCTCAAATGAAGTCATTAAGAGTAGGATGTGCCTAATATGACTCAACAACAGCAATAACACAGTATTCCTAGTCCATTCACTCTCAGTCACTTTTCCTCATGTGATCAGAAAGCTTCAAAAAAAATGGAGAAATAAATATGCATACATATGATTTTTGAGAAACCTAGAAAGAAAAATGTTAGATACACCCCTTCCATCTTCTTGGACCCACTTTAATTTCTGTGTTGTGATGGGGTTGTGATGGCTGTGATGGGAAAGGAAGGCAGTGGATGCAAGGAATCATATGGATTTTAGATCACCCCACAGGGTTTTTTAACCAATTGGGCAATTTTTGGTCAGAATATGGACAAGAGTTGCACAGGATGGACAGGTATAGATGGGTTACAATGTGCTTCATTGGAAGGAACTCCTGCAACAATGAGATTAGATTTTGAGTTCTCTGAAGACACGGTCTGTCTTTTGCTTTTCTTTGTATCCCCATTGCTTAGCCTGGTTCTTGGCACATGGCACATATTCGATATTTATTGACTGACTGATTTTAAAATGTTGTATATCACTACTGTTTGATTTGATGATTGGGCTTTAAGTCTCCAGAAGGTATGTGTACTGAGATGGATGCAACTTTACATAAACTTCTACTCCAAACTGGAATTTCACCATTGTATGTTGAATGATATTACCTTGTTCACACTTAGTATAAATGATAAATAATATTAGATACCTACCTAAAAACAAAAACAAAAACCCTATGCTTTTTTTATTTTTAATGCATTTTAAGTGACTTGTGGAGGATGAATGGAGTTGGAATTAGACCAGACCTTATTCCACTTACATTAAAATAACTATTCATTGCAATCCAATTATATTACGTAATTCAATCAATTTTATTATCTCCTCCACTTTCCATATTATGACAAACTCTGTCAGTTTATGTTGCTTTGGGTTGTTTTCTGCTGAGTTTCACTGTTGTATTTTGCTTTCAGGGAATAAGATCATAAGCTTAAAAGTTTCACTATTTCTGAGTTTAACTGAAAGGAAAAAAAGAAAAGACATTGTATGAAAAGTTGATAGTAAGCTAAGATAGTTTATGTCAGTTCTAATTGTTATCCCCTGTGTTTCCATATTTATCCAATATCAGGGTTGCAGATTTTGATTTTAAGCTTTAAACATTTATTACTAGGTCTCTAAAGCCTAACTATCTCATGAGTTCAGTAAAATTAGAATTAGCTTAGCCAATTTTCTTGTCAGTTCATTAAACCAGAGGCAAACATATACAGTGGTGGAATCACACTATTATATAAGTGTGAATTATACAGACACACACACACACACATACACACATACACTTAATATTTATCCCACATATATGCATTATACTCTCATATCTGCTTATATATCACACACATAAAGATGTGAGTGTATGTATATAGATACCTGTGTGTGTGTATATATATATATAAAACATATGTATGTTTGTATAACCTGAAAAAATTAGTAGTTTGAGAATATTTATATGAACAAATAAGCTAGTAAAGGCATATTTACATATATTTTAAAATTTGCATATATAATCTACATGACATTTAATAAGATTGAAATTATACTCATCAAAATATAGTACTGGCTTTTGAAATTATTATAATATGAATATTAGGGAGCTTAATATGTAAAGAACAAATATAAAAATTAAAAACAGAAATCTTCCTAGCAGATGATTTTAAAATCATGAGTATATTCCCACAACTTTTAAGAATAACCAATTAACATAATGTGAACTAGAAACTAACAAGTTGCTTTAATCAATTAAGCCAAAATACTTCATCCAAAATCCCTAGTTAATATAGTTAAAATATAGAATTCAAGAAAATGTATAATATACTAGAAACATTTATTCATACTTAAAATTATGGTAGCATATTACTTAGCATAAGGCATTTTACATAAAATAAGGAACAAATGTCTAGGATGGTTACTATCATCTTTTATGTGTTTTTGAGAAAAGTATATTATAAACGAAGTTGTATGCACATTTCTATACTTCTGTGACCTACCTGTCTAAAGTAACTGACTATTCAGATAAGGGAAGGCTCAAATTTATCATATGAACTTGAAATGATGTCAGTAACCTAGCTCCAAGGTCATACTTTCAACATCAAGAAAGCAGCGTGGTACAATGAAATGAATATCAATTTTAGAGTAAGAGAACTAGAGTTCAGAACTTGTCTCTGATGCTACCTTTGTGTCCTTTGTAAAGTCATGTAGCCCCTCTAGGTCTCAGTTTCCTCACTTGTAAAAGAAGAGAAATTAAAAATATTTAAATGAGTATAAGAAGGAACATATGACTAAGAGGCAGATTATATTAATCTAGATACTGAGCTGGAAGGAATACTAAATATCATTTCACTGTATGTTACTACTGGTAAGGGAACTCATCCTAATCTTGTTTTTCATTTTGAAAAAGTTTGTTATGATATAATTAAACTACTGGAATCATTAATAGAATTGCACTGAGACCTTCCAGTTTCCTTCTGTGTCTTAGTCTCATAGAATTCATTCCCTTTTAAAATCTTTAGCTATCATTTTAAATGCCCATTTCTTCATTAAGAAAATCATGTAACACAACATAAACACCAATTGGTGTTTGATTTTATCACACAATAGAATAGATCACATTCCTATCTATCTATATCTATATTTGTAAATGTGTCGACATTTGAACTGTATGTACATTTATTGAAACACCTTAGATAAGCTGGAAAAACAAAATTGATAATTGTAAGTACAAAAATTATGTTTTCACACATATACATTCTCAGTTTAATTTAGGAGTGTGCCTTTGAACATACAATGGCAATTTTTTAAATGTTTATCAATTGCATCATTTTTCAGATGGCAAAAACTGAATACCAGAAGCAGCATGGTAAAAATAGAATGCTGGGCCATGCTAGAAGCAAGAATTCAGATACAGCTATTTTTTTACCCCTTCCTTGACTAATATATATCTAGCTTGCTACACTTTAGGGCATATACAATTTGGTAGAATAAAGTGTTTATCTAAACTTGCAGACCCAATTTCAAAATTACACTTGAAAATATTTTCCTTTTAAACAAAATCTCTTTATTTTACCTTCTGGGCAAGGCTTTTGGGAGTATGACTGGGGTTTACAAGAATTTGATTATATATATATATATATATATATATATATATATATATATATATATATTTCAATTTATCATACTTTGAACTATGAGTGAGATTTAGAAGAATGTGATAATAGAGTAAGGAGGATAATCTTTTTTTTTTAATTTCTCATACTATCATCTAGGTCAATAATATGTTCACAGATCTTCTGCCAACTGAACCCTCAGACTTTTGTCTCTCACACTAGATCAATTGTATAAGCTACCTTAAGATAAGCTCTGGTGGAATTAACAAGGCACTTCAAAAGTACCATGATATAGTGGGTAGAGTAGTGGATTAAGGCTGAAACTGCTTCATCCCTCAATCTGGATTTGTCTCTTTGGGTCTCTGTGATCTGAAACAATTCATAACTTTTTTTTCACTTTGACTCCTCAACTGTAAAATAGAGATATTACATTTCTCTTCCATATTATATTAACATTGTATAAGTTAAAATTTAATTGCCTAAAAATGTTAATGAGATAGTACAAAAATGAAAACAAAAGCAATATAATATATATATATATATATATATATATATATGGACATATAAATATAGCTTGAAAACTTACATACAGATGTACCTGAATATGCTGCATACATAAAATTATCCCTTAGAAATTGGGCAGTCCTCAATTTTATTTCTACAGAATAATATTACTTCATAAATCAAAGCCATAAAACATCACTGGTAGAATATTGGTATTGAAAAAAAATGGGACTTTTTTTAAAGAATAATCTTGAGGTCATTAAAATAACATTGCATTTACCAAAGGAAAGCCAAACTCCTCTCTGCCTCCTATTTCAGTGAAATTGAAGTTTGTGGAATAGTAAAAGGAGAGGGGTGGTGGCCATGAGTTTGCTATAACAGATCAGAAAGGTGGAATTATATAGGAGAAGCAATGTTAAGCAAAAGTAGGTGCAAAATAGATGGACTGGTGACCTAAAGAAAGTGAGGAATAAATGATGAACAGTCTGTATACTCCATTGGTAGCCTTAGAATATAAAGAGAAATCAAGGAAGGATCATATCATTTTAGGTGAATCCCCTTTGGAAGAATGTAGAGTTACAAGGGGTGAACAAGGGTGGTTTTAGTTCCATTCAATAAATATTTACCAAGTGCCTACTGCATGTCAGACATTGTGCTAGATCAGGTGATATTATATAAATACAAAGTCAAATGATATTGTGTGTTCAATATGCTTACATTCTATTAGGTAGGAGCAACTGGGACTTAGGCAATTGCATTTTAAGATATGCAAAGTAATTTCTAGGGTTAGGCCAATCATCTAAATTGAAGGATAGTTTGTTAACAATAAGACAGGGGTGTTGCATTTCATAACTGAAGAGTAGAGTAGCAAAAGGACACAGCAAGAATGCGATTCAGATGGTTGGATATGAAGAAGCAGGGAGTGATGTCCTGTGAGCAGAGATCTGGATTAGGCAGCCTAGACTCAACATCACAGAGGTTCTGAGTTGAGCCATAAGGCAGTAGGTTGGTATGTCCCAAACTGTAGTGGTGGCAATGTTGATTTTGCTGTCAATCCCTGAGAATGAAGTGAAAAGTGGGATAGAGGGAAGACATTCCAGGCATGGAAAATGATGGTTCCCTGATCTGGTCTGAAGGTCAACAGATAAGTTTTAGACTAGGAGTACTCACTTTGATGAGATCACAGATCCTTTTAAGTATGTGAGTAAATCAGAAATTAATAACTATAAAACTTTTTCCCTGAACTACATATATATATAGTTATAGATGATTTATAGATTGCTATATCAATGTAGTGAGGAGGGAATTATTTAACAAAGATTAATGCATCTAGGCAAAATAAGACTGTGTCTCCCAAGTGCCTTTCAAGTGAAAATGCTCATTTCTTTTGGACGAATGTTTAGGTTGTCAGACTGATCTTCTCCCCTTATCCTCACCTTGTATGGACATTTTCACTGACAGTTTTGCACATGCCATTTTCCAGATCATGGGGAAATGATCTTTTTCTTCTCTATATATTCACACCCTATCTCCTCTTCAAGGCAAAGGTCAAATTCCTCCTCCTTCAGGATGCCTTCTGCTAGAGAAAAATAATTTTCATCCTGAATGAAAGGGAGGGAAGTCAGAGAAATTGTCATGAAAGGATTGCACTTGGGTTAAATGTTGAGCCTTTCTTGAAGGTGAAAACAACCTCTTTTTCCTCCAATTTCTTATGGCATTTTGTCCAGACAGCTCTATAACCCTGACCCTTGTATTTTAGTTACTTAATGTATATATAATTTCCCACCTATTGGTGAGATTTATTGAATTTCAAGCTGCTCAAGTTCAGGATTTGAATCCTATATTTGTATCTCTAGTGTTCCATAAACGTATGTTGAATTGACTTGAAAGATCATCAATTATAATATTCCTCGCTCAGGGAACAAACCACTTATCTTCAGGGATAGTGTTACATTATGTCCAGCAGCAGTGCTATCCATATCCCACACTCAATTGAAGGGGAAGCAGCTGTTGGTTCCCATAGGGCTGGATACATCACAGATGCTCAATAAATACTTGCTGAGTGACTGATTAAACTTGCCATGACTTACATCATTAGTCTCAGTTCCCACTGTGTAATACGATATATCATAGATGCACAAGGTACAGTTTGGACAGGTGAGCTGACATAAGGACCAACCGAATAGTTATTTTAAGTACTATCAGTTTGTTTTCTTATGATTTCCTGCTTTATCATATAATTTTTTTTTTGCCAGTGGAGGTATAGTGGATCAGAGAGGGCAGGGTAAATTTAATTCTAAATTATTTGAGTATCATTTAATTTTCATTTTATTGTATGTTATTAGTGGGAAATGAATTCATCCTAATCTTGGTTTTCATGTAGAATAAGTTTTGCTATGATATTGTCTAATTGATTTTCAGTCCTAAAATTAAAATTCTTACCTCCCAAACTTGAGATTGCAATATGTAGCTTGTTTTATTAAACTATTGGAATCATTAATAGAATTTCACTGAGACCTGCCAGTTTCCTTTTGTGCATTAGTCTCATAGAATTCATTCCCTTTCAAATTCTTTAAATGGTTCTGAAGCTAATAATCTCAATGAATTCCCTCCTGCATTCAAATGAAGAAGCTACTTCAAGGGTATTATCCAGGTCAGATACACTTAAACCATTGACTGTATTCACTCATGTCCTAAAGTTAACAGCTGTTCCTATTGTTTTCTTTAATACGCCATGGTAAATAAACATTGGGAATATGCTACACACTTGCTTCAAATGTCAATGAAAACTGCTGGCTAATTTTCCAGGAATAGAATTTTTGTACTTGTACTTCAGTGTTTCAATGGATCAGTGAACTCATCAATGTATTAACTTCCTTCAATGTACAGGTAAGAAGTCATATACTCCTCATTTTGTATCAACAATTCCTGTGTTTTCCAATAAATCCTCCATAGGGACATATCCAACATACTGAAGGCCTTCCTTTAGTGCCCCCCCTCCCCTTAAACTAGTACTAGGTACTAGTGTATCAGTCTAGTTTTTATTAATGTGGTAACTAGAGCACCTTTTCATGTTATACATTCTTTGATGGATATCCTTTATGGCACTTCTTTACTGGGGGCCATCTATGAAAAAAAGTATCCACCATATACTTTACAGTAGCTTTTGATTTTTTTTTTATAATTTTAATTTTTTGGATGTGGTTAACTGGGCCAGGGAGAAGCTTGGGATTATTAGTGCCACATTATAATTTCCAAAACAATATAGAATGTGATCTTCATTCTGTTCAATCCCAAGCCCAACTCATTCTTCATCTCCACTGCCTTTGCCCAATAGTGATACATTGGCTCAATGAACTGATCATTGTTTCAAGTCAGTATTAAATATGCGTTTTTCATCAATTTAGTTTTTGTTTACATCAAAGATTTAGAGTTAGAAGGTGAAAAAGAAGCCTTCACATCCAATCCCTCCCCATTTTACAGATGAGGAAATGGAAGAAAAATTAAGTTGAATAATATATATAGAGTCTCACAGCTCCGAAGTGTTTAAATCATCATTTGAACTCAGGGCCTCCTGACTCCAAATCCAGTACCCTATACACAGAGATATCTTGCTGCCTTTATGGATTGATTATGCTATTGATAGACTTTGTATATTGCTTTTAAAATATTTTATTAATGTCTTATTTTTATAACAGATTTCTCCGCATCCTATAAAGTCATTCTTTAAAACAAAGATTACAAAAAGAGAAAAGTTAAAAACAATTGAAATAGATCCGAACACCTGCTCAACACCAAAACTATCCCTGCAAAGGAGGGGATAGGTGTCCTTTCATATCTCTTCATTGGGGTAAAACTTATCATTTATAATTTTGCAACATTCATTTTAAATTTGTGTGTTTGTTACTTTTTCCACTAACATCATTGCATATTGCATTGCGTGTATTATTTTTCTGGCTCTGCTTACTTCCTTTTTCATCAGTTTATATAAATCTTTCCATGAATTTCATGTCTAAGGTATTTTAATCCTCATTATCTTCTCCCAACAATTTAAAAATATGAGATGTTGACTAAATATAAAATTGAAGGACTTGTTGAAAGTGAAATGAATCCTCTGAAATTTGAGTTTAAATAACATGTTTCAAATAGAGTAAGAAGAGATTACACTGAACTTCCATTACTTTCTACAAGTTAAGAGTAACAATATCAATACTAACAAGAACCGCATGTTGCCCAATTGTTATGTTATAAAGTGGCAGGAAACTAGACCCTAAAATCTTCTTACTTTTTCACACACTTTAGGGGTATCCTTTTTGCAGTAGGTAATTCGAGCGACCATGGTATAGTTAGGAATGCAAGTGGAGTATCAAAGAATCACAAGATTTAAAGTAGGAAGGAAGCTTACATATCTTCTAGTCTAACATGCTTATTTTTCCAGTGAGGATACTGAAGCAGCTTCCCAAATGTCAAAATGGTAAAGAGCCTAGGTTCACAACTTTGACTGCCAATTCAATGATCATCCCTCATCCACGAAGTCATGGCAGATGCTGTTTTTGCTATAACTAGCTTTGGACATATTTTCCATTTCTAGGCCTCAATTCAAATATTAATCATATGCCCATTTTATGAGATAGTCTTTGCTTCACAGAGTTTACATTGATGTCACTGAAGGGATTGAACATGTACAATGACAAGTAAATTTAAGAAAATTAGGTAAGGGTTCATGGAAGAAGAGACCTATGAGCTTCTTAGGAAAGTAATGATTCTGAGAAGAAGAAAATATTGCAGCCTGTTCGTCGCAGTTGAACCAGGACACAGTGAATTGGGGTAAAATAAGGATTTTTTTTTAGACAGATCAGGAATGAATCATTTTATATCTCCAAGGAGGGCTATGATTTCTGCCTCTGTGGAATATGGAAAGCTGTCCATGATTGAGTGATCACTCCTTTACCCTCCTATCTTTAAGGAGGATGTTGGGCAGCTAGGTGGCTCAGTGGATAGAGTACCAGGCCTTGAGTCAGGAGAACCTGAATTCAAATCCAGCCTTAGACACTTAGCTGTGTGACCCTGGGCAAGTCACTTAACTTTGTTGGCCTCAGTTTCCTCATTTGTAAAATAAATCAGCAAACCACTCCAGTATTTTTGGCAAGAAAACTCCATATAAGGTCACAAAGAGTTGGGCATGATTGAAATGATTAAACAAAGGGATAGGTGGATTTTACATATACATACATATATGTATGTATTGTTTATGTGTTTATATGCATGCACATACACAAACTGGATATTTGAAGAGTATGGGTATGATTTCTTTTGCACTTCAAGATAAAAGCCATTTACATTGGTCACTCTCTAGATGGGAAGTAGTCCTTCATTGAGCTGGGAGGGTAACAGGCAGCTTATTCTGGGCCAATTTAGTCCTACAACCCCCTAATGCTTAGCATATAAAAGATAGTTATGGATAGCTAGCAAGCATTTTTATCTCAGCAAGCAGTTAAAAAATGGGGAAACCATAATTTAAGACAGGAGATAGAATACACAAAAGTAAAAAAGGCTCCTTCCCTCAGAAATGAGATGAAATCTCTGCTTAACCCAAGAAGTCTGTGCTTAACAGACTGAGAGTGAAGGGAGGTGTTCTGAAGCAAGGGACAGGTTGGAAGTTCTAGCTTTTCCCATATGCCTGAGGCTCCCGAGAAGAGTGTAATTATCATTTAATATCGACAAATGCCTCTTTCTTATTCCATCTCTTCTTCTTTGTCATCTTTCCCAAAAAACATCTGAGTACTTCAGGGGACAGTCAAAGCCATTTGGATTTAGGTGGGACTACAGGTATAGGGGATAGCTTGGACAAATGAAGATAGGAGCTTCAAGATAGAAAACCGAGTCTGAGAAATTTATGGATACAAATTCTATGAAATAAAGCTGGAAACAATAGCTTTTAGAAGGCCTTCAGTGATAGCTGAAGGAGTATTTTATTCCATAAGAAGTCACTGAGCACAGGACCAGGGAAGTACAGAGTGGGGATTTGGCCAGCACAGGTTGGAATAGAAGTGAAGCAGTTCTGTGGGATTAATGAATGGACTTCCAACTGGCTACTTTCTTTGGAGGAAGAGTTCTGTATAAAGGTCTATGAGTCTAGGTTCCTCTTCCTTTTTAAACAAAGGCCCCAATTGCATTGAGAACTAGGACTGTGACATAAGTCAACCTTTACTCAGCTTGCTAAAAAAAAATCATAAATTTCCTAATATCTTTATACATAATGCCACACTAATTCTACAAATCCTCTTGTCATGGTAGGATTGATTAGGCTGAGAATCACTGAGAAAAACCTATGATATATACTCTGTGGGACTGCTAAGCAGAGTTTCATTACCATTTCTCCTGTTACCCCCCCACCAAAAAAGAAATCTCCTATATTGCCAGACATTGTAACTGAAATTCAACAACATTATTAGAGAGCAAAACTTTGCATTTACTGATGGAACAAAAAACATGGTCCTGGTGGTGGTGGGCACTCAGAAGGATTAGAGAAGTACTACAATAAGTGAGAGGATATCAAGACAGGATTTATCTATTTCACAATTCCATCCAGGACCATGATCTAAACATGAAGTGCCCAAGGGTATTTGAGAAGACACTGGAGTAGGATGAGGCTTGAACTGAAGACACAGATAATGGCCTTCCATTCCTCTATATCTCATTCTAGACAGAGTTTTCTCTGTGTCTACAAAAAGGCACTGTGTGTAGGTGATTACTCAGCCAGTTATTATAAACAGCTGGAATAATGCTTCTAGCTGAAGTTGGCTCAAGGTGTAGTTATAACTGATGGAAGACCTCTTGGATTACAGAATCTAATAGGAATTCCCTCCCACCCCTTTGCACTTAGCAGGAATATCCTTCCCATCATAAAATGGTTGAAATATTATCATCAAAAACATGAAGAACCCAAAAATCTGTTAACTACCACTGTGTAGAACATTGCAGAAAAACTTTTATGCTAAAAAAGCTTCCACAGTGAAGAGACAAACATAAACATTTTTTTCTGAAATTACATTTTTTTTCTGAAATTACATTTTTTTTTTAGCTAAAAGCTGTTCATAATTTCCTGAAAGTGTTATTTAATAGAGACAGTACGTTCTGTCTTCTCAAGGTTGACAGCAGTCACATTTCAATCTAAAGGACAACATTCTCCACTAAGTTAAGTGGGGATTATATTTGTTTTACAGATAATTGTCTGCACTATATTGAGCCCTGTCTGTAGTGATACTGACTTCAACTCAACCACAGATATTTCAACTCAAACCTCTTAATGTGCTACTTTGCCAGAGCCAAACTAGCCACTTTGGTTCTTAGTGAATATAATTAAAAATGATATATTTGTCACAGCAAAAGGCCACTTAGCCAGAAGCAGATTTTAAGTGAACACAGATTGCCCAAATCTAAAGGACAAAGACAGAACAAAAGAAAAAAAAACAATTATAAAGGCTTACAGATTTTTCTTTTACATCACTTCCTCCACATCACATCCTTTTAAAGAAATCTGTTCTTACAGTTGACATATTTTAAGTGCAAAGAGATCCTGTTGTATCTTGGTCAAGTCGTCATTCAATTAAAAAAAACATCTATATTAATGAGTATGAGGTAATGAAAAGGCATCTTAGGGAGCTTCATCAATGGCCAAAAAACATATTAAAGATATGGGTAGAGAATATTTATCTTTTTGGCACCTATCACAATGTTTAACAAATGCTTGGTGATTTAGTGCCCTGGGGTCTGGTTACTGGTTATTATATCTTACCAGTAATTATTTCTGACTCAAAATTAAAGAAACAACAATATTGTAACTTGGTTTTCTTCAGCACCTCTTTTTCATCTTCCAGGTTGCATAGAGCCAAGATAGCAGACAACCAAAAGTTCTCTTAGAGGATGTTTCTTTCATATGTTATTTATGGGACAGAGGGTAGTAGTGTCCAGATACAGGAAGTACAGAATACTGGTAGAAATCTTTGGGGAGTAAAAGTTATGTGAGGAAATGTAAGTAAATGTGCCATTGACTTGAAACAACATACTAGGGCAATCTACCTGCTGGGGAAATGAAAAGGGCATAGATGGTCAAGATCCAAGAAAAATTATCTTCAGTTAGGCTTTTGAAAGATATGTTGGGGGAAAGAGGAAACTCAAGGAAGAACATGATACCAAATGAGAGTTGGGCACTCTGTGCATCCTTCCACCTCTGAAATCTTGTGATTCTAAATGTGGATAACTCAAACTATGTCTATGAGCTTGACATCATTTACAGATCAAATTCGAGAATAGAATAATTTATGAGCCCTTAGAAAGGGAAGACATGATCATTATGTGCTAGGATGTATTTATTAAGAGTGAGTCAGACTAGATTAACCTTCTTATAACCTTATTATTTCTTTGATAAGGTTACTAGCTTCCTATTTCATGGGAATCATATGGATATAGTGCATCTGGATTTCAGCAAGGCATTTAGCAAAACTTACAATCTCCTTGTGGATAAGATAGAAAGATGTAGCTTGTATAATACTATAATTGAATTAGGAACTTCGTGATTGAATGGAGACAATTAGCAATAATTAATGGATTCATAGCTGTCTGGAAGTCTGTCTCTTCTGGAGTGCCACAGGGCTCTCTGCTTGGCCCTGTTTAACATTTTATCAATGCTTTATCAAAGTTGCAGCTATGTGAAGTCAGGAATGATAACTAACAACATGTTAGACAAAACTAATTGTTACTTTATTTTTAAAAAAAGGTTTAAAAGGAAGTAGGGAGATTGAACTTGAATATGGAAATATAATTACAATGTTCTGTCTTAGAATTTTAAAAAATCAAATTTACAAGTATAGGGTAGAGAGACATAAATTAGAAAGTAGTTAATATGAAAAAGTCTTGGGGACTTTAGTAGACTATAAACTCAATATGACTCAAGTGTAACATGGTAGACAAAGTCAGCTGAAAAAAAAATCCATGCTTAGTTAAGAGAAATGAAAGCTTCTCCAGAATAAAATTAAAGAGAGTAAATAAAAAATATAGTTAGAAAACTTGATGGGCCTGTTGCTGTTGGAGCATGCTGGGGCATAAAAATCAATCAATAAGCATTTATCAAGCACCCATTACAAGCTAGGCTATAGTATTCATGTATTAAAACAAATGTATACATTATAAAATTCATCATAATCTCTACATAAACATAAGTAACACTCCCACCAGTGCACTTTACTATGTATCTAGGGAGAAGAGTGATCACACACAGAAATCTGACAGGTGAGAATATGAAAGAGGAAACTCCAGTGCGTAGGGGTAACTCATAACTGTGGGCTTTAGACTTTAATAATAAGGGTCCAGTCAGGAATACATGCATCACAACAAACTACTTCTCTGCTAATTGCTTGTATACTGGTCCTCATCTCGGCACTTGGGCAAATCCTTTTCTCTTCCATCCTCAAATAAGCACAGCATTTATAATCTCATTTGGTTTAAAATGAGGTTAGAAAATGTAACCTCTTACTTTGGATATCAGTTTACTTTAAGTCAGAGAACACTGGAGTTCCCCAAAGCTGGCTAACTTTGAGCAATACAGAGTGGCCCCAATGCTATTCGCTACATATGGTCTGCTGTCTGATCAAACTGCAGCAAATAGAGGTCACAGGAAGAAAAAAATAAACAAGGCAAACAAACTTAAGCAGATCTTCACTCCTTATGATTTTAAATTGTCCAATTAAATCTCAGAATCTCTTCCTGAAGAGGGACTGAAAATACTGCTTTTCCCTTTCTGCTTTTTCCTTTTAAACCAGAGAGGAACAGCAAAAAGCAATAGACACTTTAGAGAAATTTCCCCTCTCTAGGAGGCACTGAAAAGCGGTATGTATTTCTAACTGAAGTTATTGCTTCCAATGAGGTTGAGCCTCTCTCCAAGTAATCAGGAATCACACAGCTGAAGCCTTCTGCTAATCTTTACAAAGAGCTCCTAGAAAGATGTTTAACCCCTGCTGAGTCCAATCTGTATCTTCCAAATTTTTCAATTGCTTTACCTCAATAGCTGCTAAGCCTTCTAGCTCCTATATCTTTCAATGGTTAAAATTAGAACCTCCTGGAATTCCTGGACTCCTTGTTTACTCAAAAGGTAACATTTCACCTAATTTCTACTATGAAATCAACAAACTTAAAAAAAAAAAACATAATTCTTCAATCTCCAAAAAATTAAATATCTCTCCCTTTCCTTCTTTTACATTCTTCCCCCCTCCCTACTTCCTTTTCATTTTTTAACCTATTCATTCATAATACAATTAAATATGTATGAGCTGATGGCCCATAATCCCCTCTTAAATGAGCTGCATAGTCCCACATCATTTTGTGTCCTTAAAATTGCATTTCTTTCTACTCACATTTTCCCACTTTTAACTAAATAAAAGTCATTGCTCTTGCCACTTTAAATGATCAAGCTGTTCACATGCAGACAAGACATCAACCTACATTCTTCCCGGGGTGATTTAATTTCTTCATCTTTAGATCATGGTTCCTATTCTGCCTCAACTGTTCAAATACCATCTGAAAACTTTCTTCATATGCCCCCCTATTTCTTTCAGGAATCAAAATGCTTATCCATGACAGACAATATTCTTTATTGACTAATTTAACTATTTTCTTTCACACAAAAGCACAATTTCTTCCCCTTTTATCACTAAACTGCTTAGCATAAAAAGGGCAGCACCTTAAAAAGACACAATACTTGGCATCTGTACCTAAAATTCCTGCCAGTTCAATGCTACTTCTGTGGCTACAATTTTGAGGTGGCTCCCCTTATCTTTGATGCTACTTTTCCTGACTCCCAGATAATATCTCTGGAATATAAGCAAAATATTTTCAGGTTCCTTTTTTTGTTTGTTTTGTTCTTTTATAATGATAAAAAGGTGGTCTGTGGACCATACCTGTAACCCCTACTACTTGGGATTCTGAGGCAAACTGCTTGTGTTTGAACTTTCATTGCTATAGTGAGCCAAGACTATTATGTGTTTCCACTAAGTCTGACATCAATGTGGTGAGATTCCAGAAGTTTTAATGATGGAGAGAAGAACAAGGCAGGGAGGGGCAAAACAGGTCACGTGAAAAATAGAAGAGGTCAAAAGTTCCTGGCAGTTGGGCCAAGCTTCTGATCAGCCACTGCACTTCCAGTTAGGGTGGGATAGGGAGAACTAGTCATAAAAAAATAAAAATAATAATAAAAACAAAGTTAAACAAATTGAATAGTTTGTGTTGCTAATAAGTACTCACATTTTCATCACATCATCAGTTTTAAGAGAAACAGGAGATTGAGGTCCACTGAATCCCAACATCTTAAGAACTGGAGCTAAGAGGGACCTGAGAGATTATCTGTGCCAACATTCATATTTTAAAGAAAAAACAAAAACAAAGACTAAGGCCCAGAGAGATGGAAGGACTTAGCCAAAGTGACACAGCTAGGAAGAGTCAGAACTGGGTTTTAAACTGACATCCTGGGATATTAAATACATTTCTAATATATTAGTTCTTGCAGACTACCAGCAACACTATACATTTATGCCTGAGGTCTTCTATTTTGTTTACTTCTAGAATAAAATCTTTTTTTTTATTATTTTATTTATTTACTTTTTTATGACTCACACTACACTGGCTGGCTGAGATTAAAAATCTTCAATATGCTACAAAACAGCGATTTTAAATAGAGATCTGCACAGATTCCAACATAGAGACCATGTTCAGTAGAGTGAAAAGACTTTCACCTGTCAAGCTTTAATAGACCTTCCCACTTTGATCTAAAAGGAAGAGTGGGCTACTGAGTTATCAATAAACAGGAAAGAGGCAAGTAGGCCTTTGTTTGCAGTCCTTTTCACTGTTGTGCATCCACTCTGGGCAAAATAGGATCCTACAAACTATGGGAGCGTGGAACTATGGGAACATCAAAGGAACAAAATATTAACAGGAACTCAGAGAGAATAAAAGCACACCGTTTCACCCCAGATATCTCTCCTAACATAACAGCCTTGTTTACCTGATTCAAAAGTTTCCACATGGTCTCAGTGAAAACTCTCCATAGCCAAGAACAGAAACTAGAAGTTGCCAGTCAACTGTGGCAGAAAGAAGAGAGTCGTCAATCACAGTGATGGTCCCAGGTCAATACTGAATAACAGCCGCGTGGAGGCAACTGATGTGCAAACAGTATTTAATTTCTGGAAAGGTAGCATGATAGTGGGTAGAGAGCTGTCCCTAAAGTCAGGAAGATTTGAGTTCAAGACCTGACTCAGACACTAACTGACTATGTAACTCTTAATAAAGTCACATGATTTCTTCTCTTGATATCTTAGACAACTTTCTAGATTAAATTGCAATTCAATGGCCAACGTAAACTAGCGGAGGGAGAATCTTCATAAATTTATACTTAAAAGATACTTTTTATCATTTACATTCACATTTATCATATACATTCTTTCTCTTCTAGTTGACTTAGGGCTTTCCAGCTATTTGCAATAGGTAACACTGATAGATAGGTTTGTGAAGTTTTTTTTTTCAATTCTATGAACTTAAATTGGCATCTGGAATCTCTAGTCTTTAAAGAACATACACCTTCCTTCCCTATCCCCTATTGTGTAGCCACGGTACCATAATGTTGTTTACTGATCCAAAGGCTCCCACTTCTATTGTAGTTTTTGTCTTTGTTTAAATCTTATACTTTACTATGGCCTAGAGGATGATCCTGGTTTTTGAGTAAGACATTAGTTCCATCAAATTTGGCCAACCTGGACAAGTTTCAGATATGGTGGGCCTGATAACAGACTAAGTATTTACTGTCTGAGGATCAGACTATCTAAATACAGAAAGACTCCTCACTGGAAAGGTAGCCAAAAGAGGAGTGATGATTTCTTTGGCCATACTGATGTATGGAATAGACAAAAATATTATTATTATTATTATATTATTATATTATTATTACCTTTATTCCTATGTTGTCCCTTTCTGTCCTTGGAAAGCTGCTGGTAGAACAGTTAAAAAAAGGGAGGAGTAGAAGTCATCCAGAATTACACATCTTTGAGCAGGACTTGAATGTTAGTCTTCTTGACATGAGATTTGAATTTAAGAACTCAGCTGACACGTCTTTAAAAATTGAACTGTTTAATTTAGCTAGGATTTATACTTGTGTTAAAATTGGAGCAGATATTGAGTGAAACATTTTTATGCTAGATTTATTATCTCTGGGAAAGCAAAAACTTAGAAAATAGATTCTATAATAAACAATTTCATAATTTCATAATCTTTCAAGGGAAATTGAATTCATTATACTTAGAAAATCATTGGTTTATTTGTTTTTGTAGAATGAATAGTGAACATGAGGTCAGATGATCTAGGTCCATATCCTCAATCTGCGATTTGCTATTCCCATGACTTTGGTTGAGTCATTTCATTTTTGTGGGCCTGAGTTAATCATACAAAATGAAGACATTAATCTAGTTGACTTCTAAAGTGTCTTCTAACATTAAATCCTATGAAGTTAATGTTTTTTTCCTTGAAATTTCACCTAACTACATCGCTTTCTCAAATCTATTTACTTTGAGTCTTCTAGTCAAACTAGGCCCACCAACTCTGTGTGCTTCCATTAATTCCTCAGTTTCCAAATATTCCTCTGAACATATGGTAGGGTTGAATCCATTTTTGTACAAATGTTAGTTTATATAACCGAATAAATATCTGAGTCTGGGAGCTGATAAATGGCTAATCCAGCATCTTAAATTGTGAAACCTTTGATGATTATGGCTTAGTATAGCAATTATCAACAACTAAATAGAGAATTAAATGGGAAAAAAATTCTTTCCAAATCTCAGTAGGTCATGATCTTTCTTTTCAAACTTCTGTTCTTTGTGTTGAACAAATTGGAATGTTTAATAATAAGAATAATTATTGTGCAATTTTACAGATATAAAGCATTTTAGAGTTTATAGAAGATAACATAAATTAGAACAGTTGTTTTTCATAACAACTCTTTGGGGTAAGCAGTTTTGTCTGCAGCTGAAGTGCTAGGCCTGGTTTCACAGAGGCCTAGATATCAGGAGGATATACCTTTGGAAGTTATACAGGAGAATAAAGTATGGAGTTTACACTAATGGAGATACAAGAATCTTTACCAAGGAACTGTTTTCAAGAGTTTGATATGGACAGATCAAGCTACATGAAAAGCTGAGGTGAAATTGTCTTGGGAATTTGGCTGAATTTGTAGGCTCAGAGTATGGTGATAGAGTTGCCATCTGTACACACTCTGTTAATATACCTGTAGCTGTACTTAGGGTGCTTATAGGCAATCTCCTCAACTCTCAGAATCAGGGATTGTGTTTGTGTTTGAGCTTGTAATCACAAAACAGATTGAAAGCATGGGAACTCATACCAACACCTATGTATATTCACCTATTTTGTAGAAATTAAACAAGGAATTTAATTTCTTCTGCTGATTTTTATACTCTAACCATGAATCACAAATCACTCCTGGAAAAAGTATTTGAGCAGAGATCTCAGATCTAATAGGCCTAAAACTTTCAACTAGATGGGTCAACAATAGGATAAAACAGTACTTTGGATGGCATAGTTTTGAGTCTCCATTTTGGTTATCCTCTACTAGACCTCTAGATGGGCCTTGATTTCTTTTATCTATCTCTTCTAGAAATGTGGCATTAAGAACTAGATACAATAATCTAGATAAGGTTTGAATAGAGCTGAATTAGTGTTAAAATATCTCTCCTTTCTTTGTTGGAAATTATACATTTATTAACAAAATCCAAGCTCCCCTTTGCTTTTGTGCTTACTATATCTCAATGAAAAGTTTTCATAACTTAAGATTTCCTGTACAAACATATATTTTGCACTTGCTTATTCACATTCTAAGCTTTTTACATGCCTTCCCCTCCCATGACAGAAACCAGGATTAAAATATTTCACATGAAAAAGGAAACATTTGTTTAAAGTTACACCAAGTTGATAAGAGACCTTTTTCCTAAAGACATTATAGATAACAAGAAAGAGAGAGAGAAATGACACTAAGCACCTGGCTGGAAGTTCCCTAGATAACGGTAGGAATAAGTAGAGATACAGGAAAAAGTGGTGATGACATGTATAGATTTTACGTTTTTCATGATTCTACCTAAATCTGGTCCTGAAGAGGGCTAAGAACTTTCTTATTCTTATTTCTAAAAGCTGTCCCTCAGAATGATGAATTCTAATAGTACTTCTTTCTTGTGTGCTTTTTAAATACATAGAAAAAGTACCACTTCCCAATACAGGTTAATCAGTGTGTATAAGTGTGGTCTACTCCATTTCAGAGTTCTCCTTTTGCTGTGGCCTTTTTTGCTCAGTCAGTATACCAGCAAGAAAAGTCGAAAACCACTCAGTGTCACAACATCTCCATGAATTCACTTCTGTAGGCTTATAAATTCACCCAAACTAAAGCAGTGGAGATTTGTGCATGATTTCATTCATTATAGTGTAAGCATGAAAACCCTTGAGTTCTATGTTTCTAAGCAGAGGTGATTTTACTACCAGAGTCTCATCAGATAACCACCTCCCTGCTGCCCTGGGTCTCTTCTACTACCTATCTGTCTCTCTGGGTCTGTACCTCATCCTCTCTAACTCCCCAGTGATACTTCATGAGGAGCCCCATGTTCTACATGGTCTTTCCTGATCTTCCCATTTAGTATGCTTGCTCCTTAAACTATCCTGTATTTATTTTGTGTATGCTTCCTTTGCAGTTGGTGTCTTCCCTGATATAATGTAGATCCTTGAGAGCAGGGATGATTTCATTGTTTTTGTCTTTGTAGCCCAGAGCTTAGCACAGTTCTTGGCACCCAGTAGGTTCTTTAAAATTTTTGCTGATTGGGTGGACTTCTGCTTCCAGGAGCCAAGATGGTGGAGTAAGAGGTGAGTCTTTCTTACTCTCCCTTATTTACCCCTGAACTCCCAGAAAATATCACCTCGGGAAAAACCCTGAAACAGCTGAACCAGAAGAAAGATGGGATGCAGCAGTCCAGTAGCCCAGGTAGATTGAGGAATTAACTGGAAAGGCCCCTCTTACCTTGGAGAAATGGGAGCAGTACAGAACTGGAGGCATCCCAGCAAGCTAGTGGAAAGCCCCACTTCAGCATACCAGGAGGAGATCCTGAAGCCCAGGTGGTGGAGCAGGCAAACACCAACACCTGGACCCTGAGTGCCTCATTGAGGTTGGGAGGACCTGTGGAAACCAGCTCAGAAAACCACCAGGTGCCTTAGCATTCTACAGCAACAGGCTCTCCCAGTGCCTCAGCAAAACTAAGGGAAGCAGCACTCCCAGGGGCCCCAGGCGGATAAACACCCTACAACATCCATCTGAAACAAGCTGAAGAAAGCAAAAGGAAGGAAAGGCCTGGGTGAACAGGAAATCTCCAGGAGCCACACTACCCAATCCTAACCCTAGAGTACCAGTATTGCTGTTTCCACCCCAACACCAGGTAAGCTACCAGACTACTACAGCCTCCAACTGCCAACATTGGAGGCCCCAACACACAAAGTCATTGAACAGGCCCTAGGCTCCCAACACAAGAAGCTTGGTTCAATCCCCTCTGTTCCCCAGCAGGAGAACCTAATCTCTTTAAAGGCCAGGAAATAAACAAACACCATGAGCAAAAAAAAATGTACGATAGATTCTTATTATGGGAAGAGTGAAGATCAAGGCAGAAATTCTGAAGAGGACAACATTGTCAACAAACCCACATCTGGAACTTCAAAAAGGAATATGAACTGGTCTGAAGCCCAAAAAACCTTCTTAGAATAGCTCAAGAAGGATGTTAAAAGTCAAATGAGAGAGGTAGAAGAAAAAATCAGAAAAGAAATGAGAGGTATGCAAGAGAGAGTCAATAGTTTAGAAAAGGAAGAACAAAAATTAAGTGTAGAAAACAAGTCGTTAAAAAATACAATAGGCCTACTGGAAAAAAAAGTACACTGAAGAAAACAAGTCCCTAAAAATGCAATTGGCCAAATGGGGAAGGAGGTACAAAATCTAATAGAAGAAAACAATTTGTTAAAAGTTTGAATTCAGCAAATAGAAACTAATGACTCTATAAGAGAGCAAAAATCAGTCAAGCAAAAACAAAAGAATGAAAAAATAGATGAAAATGTAAAATATCTCATTGGTAAAATAACTGACCTGGAAAATCTAACCAGGAGAGACAATTTAAAAATTGTTGGTCTACCTGAAAAATCACAATGAAAAAAAGAGCCTGGACAGTCTCTTTCAGGGAATCATAAAGGAAAACTGCCCTAAGGGCCTAGAACCAGAGGGTAAAATAGCCTTAGAAAGAATCCATTGATCACCTCCTGAAAGACATCCCAATTTGAAAACACCAAGGAATATAGTATCCAAATTCCAAAATTACCAGGTCAAAGAGAAAATACTGCAAGCAGCCAGAAAGAAACAATTTAAATATCATGGAACTGCAGTCAGGATTATAGAGGACCTTGTAGCTTCTACATTAAAAGACCGTAGGGTGTGGAATATTTTATTCTGTAAAGGAAAGGAGCTTGGATTACAAACAAAGATCAACTACCCAGTGAAAATGAGCATGATCCTTCAGGGGAGGAGATGGATATTCAATGAAATAGGGGACTTCCATACCTTCCTGATAAAAAGACCAGAGCTCAACAAAAAATTTGAAATTCAAATACAAGACTCAAGAGAGAAATAAAAAGGTAAACGGGACAGAAAGTAACAACATGTTATTAATAAGGGCAACCTCTTTACATCCCTACAAGGGAAGATGACACTTGTAATTCTTGGGAACTGTATTGTTATTACACCATGTGAAAGGGGTATACATAAAGGGGGGTATAAACTGACTTTGATGTAATGATGAAAAAAAATCTAATCAAGTGGGTTAAATAGATCCAAATAAGTGAATTAATCTGATCTAACTAAGAAAATTGTACTGAGAGAAAAGGAAAGGAGGAGTCAGACAAGGGTAAATTACATCACAGGAAAAGGCACAAAAAACTATTATAGTGGAGGGAAAGAAGGGAGGGAGATGAACATTGTTTGAACCTTACTCTCATCAGATTTGGCTTAAGAAGGGAATAACATAATTAGTTAGGTATAGAAATCTAACTTGCCCTATAGGCAGTAGGAGGGAAAGGGGGAAAGAAAAGGGAGGGGGATAACAGAAGGGAGGTAGGACTGAGGGAGGCAGCAGTCAAAAGCAAAACATTAGTGAGGAGGGAAAAGGAGAAAGGAGAAAGAAAAGCATAAATGGGGGGGGAAGGATGAAGAGAAAGACACAGATAGTTGTCATAATTGTGAATGTGATATGTGAATGTAATGGAATGTTATTGTGCTATAAGAAATGAACAGGCAGACTTCAGATAAACCTGAAAAGACTTGTATGGTTTGATGCTGAGTGAAGTGAGCAGAACCAGGAGAATGTTGTACACAGTAGCAGCCACATTGAATTATGACTGACTTTGATAGACTTAACCCCTCTCAGCAATACAAGGATCTAAGACATCTCCAGAAACCTCATGATGGAAAATGGTATCCACATCCAAAGAAAGAACTATGGAGTTTGAATAGAGATCAAAGCATACTATTTGTTATTTTTTTCTTCTGTTGTGTTTTGTTTCCTCTTTCTGGTGGTTCCTCTTATTAGTTCTAATTCTTACTTACAAAATCACTAATGTGAAAATATGTTTAATAAGAATGTATATGTATGGCCTATGTTAGATTGGGCACCATCTTGGGGAGGGAGGTAGGGATGGAGGGGGAGAAAAATTTGAAACTCAAAAGATTATGGAAGTAATTGTTGATAAATCAAAATAAATTAATTGAAAAAATTGCTGATTGATTGATTCCTCTCCTTCCTCTTCTTTTCTTTATCCTACTCTTCTTTACATCTTCTCCACTAATGATCTCATTCACTAGGCTGCCTATCACCTATGTGCAGATGACTCTAAATATCTATTTTTAACCCCAGGCTTTCTCCCAAGCTCCAGTATCAATCCCACATTTACAAATGCCTTCCAGATAACTGGATGTCCTGTAGTGATCTTGAACTCAACCAATATATTATGAACAGCTCTTCTCATCTCATCTCATCACTCCCCAGTTAAATCCATCACTGTCACTGTCACCATCTCAACCTTGTGCTACCATTATCACAGTGCCTTAGGCTTATGATTGTGGAATATCCTTGTCTTATCTCTAAAATGTCTTTTCTGAGAAACCTAGCTTGAAATAACCAATAGCAGCTTACATTTTTATAGTTCTTTGTGGTTGTGATGCTTTGTCTACATTATTTCATTTGGACCTCACAACTGTTCCAGATGGGTAGCACTCCAACTATTATCTTTATGGATGAAAAACTGAAAGTCAGCAGGTTAAACAGCTTTTCCAAATCAGTAATGGTAGAGGTGGAATTGAGATTGAAATCTTGTGGTTCCAAGTCCAGTGCTCACTATATCTTATATTCCCTCTATATTCCTCTAAATGCTGGCCAATTAACTAGATATTGACTTGTTTCAAGATTCTTATTGTTGTCCTAAACTATTTCCATTTTATGCAGTTATTCAGAAGAGGTCACACTGTGTAGTGGATAGAGAGCTGGTTCCTAATTCAGGAAGACCTGGGTTTGTATGTATGTACGTAGGTATGTATGTGCATGTGTGTATATATGTGGCTGTATATGTGCATGCATGTATGTATGATTGTATGTATATATATGATAACAGTTTACATTTTGGTAATGCTTTGCCCCTGGAAAGCATTTTAGCACAGGGAATAGATTCGTAGTTATGAAGATCTGAATCTGATACACCAGCGATGAGACCATGGGCAAAGTAACTTAACCTTTGTAAGACTCAGTTAATTTTCTGTAAAAAAAAAAAAGACAAAAGTACCTGTTTTATAGGTTGTTGGTGTGCAGCTCAATTGAAATAATATAAAGTGTTTTGCAAACCTCTAAGAACTACATAAATGACAATTACAGCAATTTATAAAGTACTTTCCTTACAACAGCACAATATTTAATGTAACTTTTAAAAATTTATTTTGAATAGATTTTAAAATTTATTTTGACTCTTCAAGGATGAGGAAATAGAGGTTATGAAACTTTCCCAAAGTCACATATAAGAATATTGGAATTGCAACTCATACTCAGGTCTTCAGACAAACACAATACTCTACTTACTATAATATACTGCCTCCAAAAAACTACATTACATAGAACCATATGCCTCACATTGCACCCAAAAGAGTGCCTTCTTTGTACGTAGCAGTCACTGACAAAGAATGGTCTCTTTTATTTTTCTTTCTCTCCATTGTTTATCCTTTCTCCCTTCTTTTCCCTTCCTGTTATTCTTTATGACTTCCAGTAATACCCACAAGCATTGTTGATAGCATATACTGGTTTAAAAATATTACTGACTTCATTAGTTTGCATATCACATGTAAAGAAGGTGAAACAGTATCTCAAGATTCTGAAAGCTATTTGATATGGTTCCTGTCTTAATGACTAATCTGAAATATAGTTTTCCATATCTCTAAGGTAAAAGCCTTTGATTACCTTATTTTCAATTATGTCTATTTTCCTCCAAGCAAGACAATTGTTTCTTTCCAAAAATTATTCAAATCAAATCACTCTTCATCCTCCCTTCCTCAAAGTCACCATTTTCATTTTCAATTAGACATTTTCAATTAGACATTTCAATTAGACAATTCCTTAATTTGAGATCTTATAAGTGGGAGAATTGGCATGTGTTCTTGTAAACAACTCCTTTATAAATATTATAAAATCATAGCAGTGTGGTATACTGAAAAGAACACTGAATCTGGAATCAGAAGAAGTAGGTTTAAATTTTAACTCTGCTATTTACTGCCCATGTCAATTTTTTCATGACCTTGGGCCTCAGTTTCTCCATTTATATGTAGGGTTAGAAAATCATTAAAATGATCTCTATGATTTCCTCCATATCTAAGTCTATGAACCTATAATACTATGATATGACTTCAAGTGGTTGTCTTATCTAGACCCAGAAACAGAAAAGGATACAATCTCACTACAATCAAAAGTATAAAATGGCAATTGAGAAATTAAATGCAAACTTAGAGTACATTAAGAGAGGCAGAAAGTCCAAGAATAAGGAAATCATCACTCCACTCTATTCTACCACCATCAAACTATGTCTAGAGTTTTGTGTTCAATTTTGACCTCTTGTTTCACAAAAAGATATTGATAAGTTATGAAGTTTTGAATGGATGATGGAGGGCATGAAGTTTATATCATATCAAAGCTAGTTGGAGTAACTGAGAATGGTTAGCCTGGAGAAGAGAAGATTTTACCAGACTGTAAACTCTACAACAGCATTTAGTACCATTACATTTTTCCATCACCTCCAGGGTCTATTTTAGAGTATTGCAAAGATTAGGTGCTTAACTAAAGATTTCTTGAATCAATGAGCTAATAAAATACTGAGGACACAAGCCAAATATGGGCACAGAATTCCAATGTACCCCACATGTGAATTCAATTAGGAAGGTACAGAAAAATCTAGGTGAACTTAAAAAAAATGCACAAAGTGACTATGAGTTCACGAATTTTAAAGGAAGGTTTTTTTGTTTGTTTATTTTTGGAGCAAGTGCTAAAGACAAACCTGCTTGTGGTTCTTAGAGAGAAAGCTCTAGGGAAGCTTAATTAAATAAAGATAAAACAAAATTATTTCCCTTTTTCCTAGTGGGGAGTGAATAGATTATATTCAAAAAGCTTCTTTTACTAAAATGTATTCTATTATTGAAATTAATTTTTTACCTTTCTATGTTAAAAAAAATGCTTTGGTAAAAATATGAAAATAGTCTTTAAGAACTGGTGGGAGTGCCATATAAAAGATTGAATACACTTGGTCTGCTTTTATCTACAAAGGTACAAACAAGAGCAATGCACAGAAGTTTCAAAGATACAAATTTAGACTTGAAGTAAGAAAAATATGTGTATAATCAGATGTACCCCAAAGTAGAATGCACTGGCTTTAAGAATAGGGGGTTCCCTCAACTATGTTTTTTTTTTTAAATTTCTTATTATTTTGTTTCTTTTTTAATAATTTATTTATTTTTAGTTTTCAACATTCACTTCCACAAAATTTTGAGTTCCAAATTTTCTCCCCATCTCATCCCTCCCCCCACCCCAAGATGGCATGCATTCTAAATACCCTTTCCCCTAGTCTGCCTTCCCTTCTATCTCTCTCACACTTCTCTTATTCCCTTCCCCTTCAATTTAACTGAAGGGCAGGATAGATTTCTATACCCCATTTCCTATATATCTTGTTTCCCAGTTGCATGTGAAAACAATTTTTTTTAAACTTTTGATTTTAAAACTTTGGGTTCCAAATTTTCTCCCTTCTTCCCTCCCCACCCACCCTTATTGAGAAGGCAATCAACTTGATACAGCTTATACATGTGTACTCATGCAAAACACTTCCATAGTAGTCATGTTGTGAAAAACTAAGTATATTTCCCTTAATTCTATCCCGATCCCATTTATTCTATTCTCTCTTTTGACCCTGTCCCTCTTTAGAAGTGTTTGTTTACCCCCTCCTCCAATCTGCCCTCCCTTCTATCATCCTTCTGCTCTCTTGTCCCCTTCTATCCCCCTATTTTCCTATATGGTAAGATACATTTCCATACTCAATTGAATGTGTATGTTATTCTCTCTTTAAGCCAAATCCGATGAGAATAAGATTCACTCATTCCCTCTCACCTTCCACAGTTTTCCTTCCACTGTAAAAGCCTTTTCTTGTCTGTTTTATGTGAGATAATTTACCCCATTCTACCTCTCCCTTTTTCCTTCTCTCTGTATAATTCTCTCTCACCCCTTAATTTTATTCTCCAGATATCACCCCTTCATCTTCAACTCTCCATGTGCCCTCTATCTATCTACATACATACATACATACATTTTTCCCTCCAACTACTCTGATACTGATGAAAGACTCATGAGTTACAAATATCATTTTTCCATGCAGAATATAAACAGTTCAACCTTAATAAGTCTCTTATGATTTCTCTTTCCTGTTTACCTCTTCATGTTTCTCTTGAATCTTGTATTTGAAAATCAAATTTTCTATTCAGCTCTGGTCTTTTCCTCAAGAATGTTTGAAAGTCCTGTATTTCCATGAATATCCATTTTTTCCCCTGATGGATTATGTTCAGTTTTGCTAGGTAGGTGATTCTTGGTTGTAATCTTTGCTCTCCAGAATATTATATTCCAAGCCCTGTGGTCCCTTAATGTAGAAGCTGCTAAAGTTTGTGTTATCCTGATTGTGTTTCCACAATACTTGCATTGTTTGTTTTTTCTTTCTAGCTGCTTTGCAATATTTTCTCCTTGACCTGAGAACTCTGGAATTTGACTACAATATTCCTAGGAGTTTTCCTTTGGGGATCTCTTTGAGGAGGTGATTGATGGATTCTTTCCATTTTTATTTTCCCCTCTGGTTCTAGAATATCAAGGCAGTTTTCTTGATAATTTCTTGAAAGATGATGTCTAGGCTCTGTTTTTATCATGGTTTTCAGATAGTCCAATAATTTTTAAATTATCTCTCCTGGAACTATTTTCCAGGTCAGTTGTTTTTCCAGTGAGATATTTCACATTGTTTTCTATTTTTTCATTCTTTTGAATTTGGTTTACAGTGTCTTGATTTCTCATAAAGTCACTAGCTTCCAATTGTTCCATTCTAATTTTTAAGGAAGTATTTTTTTAATTTTTTTAATTAATAAACTTATTTATTTTTAGTTTTCAACATTTACTTCCACAAGATTTTAAGTTCCAAATTTTCACTCCATCTGGTCGCTCCCCCCCACACCAAGATGACATGCATTCTGAATACCCCTTCCCCTAGTCTGCCTTCCCTTCTATCTCTCCCCCACTTCTCTTAACCCCTTCCCCTTCTATTTTCCTGTAGGGCAGGATAGATTTCTGTACCCCATTTCCTGTATTTCTTATTTCCCAGTTGCATGTGAAAACATTTTCTTTTTAAACATGTGTTTTTAAAACTTTGGGTTCCAAATTTTCTCCCTTCCTCCCTCCCCACGCACCCTCATTGAAAAGGCAAGCAACTCAATATAGGTTATACATGTGCAGTTATGAAAAATACTTCCATAGTAGACATCCTGTGAAAAACTAACTCTATTTCCCTTAATCCTATCCCACCCCTCCATTTATTCTATTCTTTCTTTTGACCCTGTCCTTCCTCAGAATTATTTGCTTCTGATTACCCTCTTTCCTAATCTGCTCTCCTCTCTGTCATCCCCCTACTCTCTTGTCCCCTTCCCCCCCCCATTTTCCTGTAGGGTAAGACAGATTTCCATACCCAATTGAGTGTGCATCAAATTCTATGAGAATAAGATTCACTCATTCCCTTTCACCTTCCTCTGTTTCCCCTTCACTGTATGTGTCTTTACTTTTCTGGGTTTTTTTTGTGTGAGATAATTTACCCCGTTGTACCTCTCCCTTTCTCCTTCTCCTAGTATAATTCTCTCTCACCCCTTAATTTTATTCTCCAGATATGACCCCTTCATCTTCAACTCACCCTATGCCCTCTATCTATCTATCTATCTATACGTATATATATGTATATATATACATATGTACATACATATAATTTTTTCCCTCCAACTACCATAATACTGACAAAGGTCTCATGAGTTACGAATATAGTCTCTCCATGCAGGAATGTAAACAATTCAATCTTAATAAGTCTCTTATGATTTTTCTTTCCTGTTTACCTCTTCATGTTCCACTTGAGTCTTGTATTTGAAAGTCAAATTTTCTATTCAGCTCTGGTCTTTTCATCAAGAATGGCTGAAAGTCTTCTATTTCACTGAATGACCATTTTTCCCCTGAAGGATTATGCTCAGTTTTGGTGGGTAGGTGATCCTGTCTCTTTGGCCCTCTGGAATATTATATTCCATGCCCTGCAGTCCCTTAATGTAGAAGCTGCTAAATCTTATGTTATCCTGATTGTGCTTCCACAATACTTAAATTGTTTCTTTCTGGCTGCTTGTAATATTTTCTCCTTGTCCTGGGATCTCTGGGAACAATATTACTAGGAGTTTTCCTTTGATGATCTCTTTCAGGAGGAGATCAGTGGATTCTTTCAATTTCTATTTTCCCCTCTGGTTCTAGAATATTAGGGCAGTTTTCCTGGATAATTTCTTTTAGCATTTTTTTTTTTGGTTAGGCAATGGGGTTAAGTGACTTGCCTAGGGTCACACAGCTAATAAGTGTTATTGGTCTGAGGCCGGATTTGAATTCAGGTCCTCCTGAATCCAAGTGATCTATCCACTGTGCCACCTAGCTGCCCCTCCTTGATAATTTCTTGAAGATGATGTCTAGGCCCTTTTTTGATCATGGCTTTCAGATAGTCCAATAATTTTTGAATTGTCTCTCCTGGATATATTTTCCAGGTCAGTTGTTTTTCCAATGAGATATTTCACATTGTTTTCTAATTTTTCATTCTTTTTAATTTTACAGTGTCTTGATTTCTTATTAAGTCACTAGCTTCCAATTGCTCTATTCTAATTTTTAAGGAAGTATTTTCTTCAGTAAGCTTTTGGACTTCCTTTTCCATTTGGCCAATTTTGCTTTTTAGGGCATTCTTCTCCTCATTGGCTTTTTGGACCTCTTTTGCCATTTGGGTTAGGCTATTTTTTAAGGTGTTATCTTCTTCAATATTTTTTTGGGTCTCCTTTAGCAAGCTGTTGACTTGTTTTTCATGATTCTCTTGCATCACTCTCATTTCTCTTCACAGTTTTTCCTCTACTTCTCTTACTTGCTTCTTAAAATCCCTTTTGAGCTCTTCCAAGACCTGGGACTGATTCATATTTTTCTTGGAGGCTTTGGATGTAGGAGCTTTGACTTTGTTGTCTTCTGTTTGTATGTTTTGATCTTCTTTATTGCCAAAGTAAGATAATATGGTCTGACTCTTTTTGCGAGGTTTGCTCATGATCCTGGCGAATTACTTGAATTTTAAACTCTTTGTTAAAGTAAGAGTCTGCTTCCAATGTGGAGAATGTAATGTCGCAAGCTTCAGGAGTTTGTACAGCTGTTTTCAGAGCTACTTCTAATGACCTGTAAATTTTCAGTTCTTCCAAGGTGGTATGATAAGGGGTGAGGTGTTTCCTATCCACCACCACAACAAGCTCCACCAGGTCAGCACTCCTCCTTGCCCCAGGATTGCCCCTCAGAACTGTGACCCAGATGCAAGCACAGGCAAAGCAAGAGATTCTGCATCAGCACTGGCAAAGACATCCCTGCAATCCCTCTGATCAGCCACTTGATTCCCCCTCAGTCTGTGAACCAGAAGCTCAGGAGGCAGCCTCTGCCCAGGCCTGCACTCGGGACTTGCAGCTGAGACCTACCTTCTCTCTCACCATAATCACAGACTTTTCCCACTGACCCCCAAGTTGTCTTTGGCATTCATGGATTGAGAAGTCTGCAAACCACCACAGCTGGCAGTGATTCAGCCCTCTGAGGCCTGCTCTAGGTTCACTGTGGCCTGTGCACCCACACCGAACTGCACTCCTCTCCCTGCCCGGCGCAATATACCTTTCTTATCAACCATCCAGGTTGTCTTGGGCTGACAATTTGTTTCACTCTGTCTTTTTGTGGATTCTACTGCTTTAAAATTTGTTTAGAGCCATTTTTTATAGGTATTTGAAGTGGTTTTGGGGGAGACCTCAAGCAAGTCACTGCTTTCCCTCTGCCATCTTGGCTCCACCCTATCAAGGAAGTATTTTCTTTAGTAAGCTTTTGGACTTCCTTTTTCTATTTGGCCAATTTTGTTTTTTACGGCATTCTTCTTCTCATTGGCTTTTTGGGTCTCTTTTGTCATTTGGGTTAGGCTATTTTTTAAAGTGTTAGTTTCTTCAGTATTTTTTGGGGTCTCCTTTAGCAAGCTGTTGACTTGTTTTTCATGATTTTCTTGCATCGCTCTCAGTTTTTCCTTTCAAAATCCTTTCTGAGCTCTTTTATGGACTGGGACCAATTCATATTTTTCTTGGAGGCTTTATATGTAGGAGCTTTGATTTTATTGTCTTCTGGTTGTATGTTTTGATCTTCTTTATCACCAAAGTAAGATACTATGGTCTGACTCTTTTTTGCTTTGCTTGCTCATTATCCCACCTAATTACTTGAGTTTTAAACTCTTTGGTAAGGTAGGGGTCTGCTTCCACTGTGGAAAATGTACTGTCTCAAGCTTTGGGGGTTTTGTGTAGCTGTTTTCAGAGATACTTCCAGGGACCTGTATATTTTCAGTTCTTCCAAGGTGCTGTGATCAAGGACAAGGTGTTTACTCCTTTCCTGGTGTGTGCTCTGATCTATGAGTGACCACAAACACTCTTTTATGTCTTAGAACTGTGAAGAAGATTCTCTCCCCACAGCCACTACAAACTCCACCACACCAGAACTCCCCGTGGCCCCAGGATCACCACCCAGTGCTGTGACCCAGATCCAAGCACAGGCAAAGTAAGAGAATCTGCACCAGTAGAAAGATCCCTGCAATCCCCCTCTGATTAGCCACTTGATTCCTGATTCCCCCTCAGTCTGGGGGGCCAGAAGTTCTGGAGGTAGCTACCACCCCAGGGCTGCACATGGGGACTGAGGCTGGGACCCTGTACTTCTCTCTCACCACAGTCACAGATTTTTCCTACTAACCTTCTAAGTTGTCTTTGGCTGTTCATGGGTTGAGAATTCTGGAAATCACCACAGCTACCATGATTCAGTCTTCTGAGGTTTGCTCCAGATTTACTGAGGCCTGTGCGCCCATGCCGAACTGTGATCCTCTCCCACCTTGGCACGATATACCTTTCAGATCAACCCTCCAGATTATCTTGTGCTGGAAATTTGTTTCACTCTGTCTTTTTATGGATTATGCTGCTTTAGAATTTGTTTAGAATCATTTTTACAGGTATTTGGAGGGGTTTAGGGGAGAGCTCAAGTAAGTCACTACTTTTACTCCTCCATCGTGGCTCCAATCTCAACTGTGTTTTTAAGAAATGAAAGGATGACTACTTGTCAGCTTATATATAAAGGGGATGCTTATCTAGTTGTGAGTTGGAAAGATGGAATCACTTTTGACATGCTTTCTATCTGTAAACTTTACTACTGGAAAGGTCTTTAAAGATCACTGAGTATTACTCAAAACATGAATTTCCTCTAAAACATGTAGGACAGGTTGCTCCAACTTTATACCTCCTATAACTGTGTTCCCTAACTCTTAACCCACCTATTTCAGTTTTTGCCAGAACTAATTGGTAGCCATATTGAGCCAAAATTTTCTTTTCTATAATAGACCCTAATTCCACTTGTCTTCCAAGCATAATGAGTCTAATCTTTATGGCAAATGGCAACTTTGAAATATTCAGTGACCACAATCATTTCCTATCCCTTCCTAAATCACTCAACACCACCCGCCTCCAACTGTTGTCCAAGATAAATATCTATGGAGCTTTCAACTGTTCTGTGTATAACACATTTTCAAGTCCTCCCACCATCCTGATAAAACTTCTCTCGATAGGCTCTAGTTTGGTAATGTTCCTTCCCTAGAACCATCTGGCTTATCATTGTACCCTAAAGACCATGGAACATTTCCATCTGAGTGGCAGAAGAATCCTGTTATATTGTTGTCTTCTCCATTTGAATGGAAACTCCTTGGCAGCAGAAACTGTCAGTTTGCTTTTTGTAACCCTGGTGCTCAAAAATGTGCTTTATAAGCACTTTGTAATCACAGTGCAATAACAGTGTTCTATCACAGGAAGCAATTCTTAAGTGCTTAGCTCACCATTCAAATAAGCACAGTGTATCAGGTGTGTTCTGAGAAGGGCAGAATGTAGTGGGATTATCATTTCCCTTCTAGAGATGATAATTCTGTTTATACAGATGAGAATGAGAGCATGCTAAATTTTTTGTTTTTTGGCTACTGCAACACATTATTGACTCATATTACCCTTACAGAGTACTAAAACCTCAGGATCATTTTTTTTTCCCATCACACATTTTCGAATACCTACTCTGTGTATGGCACTGTGCTAATTTTAAAGAAAGAAAGACAAAGACAAAATAATCCTTACATTCAAGGAATATTAAGTCTTAGTGGGGGGTTGGAAGAGAATACATTATTTAAGTGCAGATTTTTACATTTATACTTATTAAATTTCATCTTACTGAAATAATTCCATATTCCATTCTACAAAAATTATTTTAAATTCCTATTCTATTACCATCATATTACTTTTACCTCTCAGCTATGTGTTTTCCATAAGAATTTTGATGAATATACCATATATGACTTTCTTCACATCATGGATAAAAATGACCAAAGAGTAAGCATAGAATCCCTCAGTCCTATGGTGGAGATTTTATTTCAATTTGAAATCAGTCCATTAATCAATTCTCCTTGAGTTCAGTCACCAAAAAAGTTGTATATCCACTTACCAGCACTATCATCCAATTAATATCTCTCCACAGCAAAAAATATAGTAGAAATGATCTCAAGTATGCTTTTAATTATCCTTTTAGAGTGTTTTACAGAAATCAATGTCAAGCTTTTCATCCTATATTTGAAAGAATATCTTTTTTTAAAAAATCAGAGGATTTTCTCATTCCAAGTCTGAGGTACTGCTTCTACTTTCCATGATCTCTTAAAGACTAATGGTAGTTTCCCATCACATGCACTAGTTCTTTCAGTATCCTGAGATTCAATTTATGTAATTTGTGAAGTTATTTATATTCTTCCAAAGCAGTGAGAAACCTCATACTATCTCTTCATTTAGTTTTTTTTAAATGGGTATGTACTTTAATAACAGTATCAAATACCACAGAAACACAGATAAGCTTTAAAAAAGGTACAACTGACTACAATATATTTTGTAGCCCAAGGGTCAGGTCATTCTCATTTTCTTACTCTCCATCCCTCCTCCCCAGCGGCCAGAGAGAAAAATCACTGGGCAGGATACCCCCCAGAGCAGTGCTCCTAAAGGAGAAATGAGCTATGGGCTAGACTTTTCTCTCACCAGCCACCACAAATGCAAGTTCTTAGTCAACTCTCTGCTCCTCTGGCTAAAACAGCATCTCTCCTTCATTATCAGTGTCTCTCTGGTCTGGTCAACATCTTGTTTCCATTCCCAAGTGTACTTTCTTCTTCTCCCACTTTCATTGAAGGAAGGCCTTCTACCACACTTGGCAAGAGAAATGTGGAACCAAACACAGCTATAATTCCTTTTTCCAACCCTCTTGTGGCTTCACTCTATAATTAATTAATTTATTTTTAGTTTTCAACATTCACTTTCATAATATTTTGAGTTTTAAATTTTTTCCCCTTTCCCCAAGATGGCATGAAATCTGATATAGGCTCTACTTATACATTTACATCATTAGTCATGATGTAAAGAAGAATTAGAATTAATAAGAGGAACCATGAGAAAGAAGAAATAAAACAAAACAAAAAAAGAAAAGGAGAACAAGTAGTATGCTTCCAGCTGGATTCAGATTCCAAAGTTCTTTCTCTGGATGTGGATTGCATTTTCCATCATAAATCTTTTGGAGTTGTCTTAGATCCTTGTGTTTCTAAGAGCTAAGTCTAATCAAAGTCAGTTATTGCACAATGTGGCTGTGACTGTATACAATGCTATCCTGGTTCTGCTCATTTCACTGAGCATTGCATTTTTTTTCTTCCTTAAATTGATATTTTCTCTTTTTTTGGTGGTTCTTTTTTATTATTAAGTAATTATTAAGTAATTAATTTATTTTTAGTTTTCAACATTCACTTCCACAAGATTTTGAGTGCCAAATTTTCTCCCCATCTCTCCCCTCCCCCCACCCCAAGATGGCATGCATTCTAATTACCCTTTCCCCCAGTCTGCCCTCCCTTCTATTACTACCCCCCCACTCCCTTCCCCTTCTATTTTCCTGTGGGCAAGGTAGATTTCTATACCCCATTGCCTGTATATCTTATTTCCCAGTTGCATGTAAAAACAATTTTAACATTCATTTTTAAAACTTTGAGTTCCAAATTATCTCCCTTCCTCCCTCCCCACCCACCCTCATTGAGGAGGCAAGCAATTCAATAGAGCTTATACATGTGTAGTCAGGCAAAACACTTCCATAATAGTCATGTTGTGAAAGACTAAATATATTTCCCTCCATCCTATTCTGCCCCCCATTTATTCTATTCTCTCTTTTGACCCTGTCCCTCCTTAAAAGTGTTTGCTTCTGCTTAGCCCCTCACCTAATCTGCCCTCCCTTCTATTATCTCCCCCTCTCTTATCCCCTTCCCCCCTACTTTCCTCTAGAGTAAGATAGATTTCCATACCCAATTGAGTGTGTATGTTATTCCCTCCTTAAACCAAATTTAATGAGAGTGTATATATATATATATATATGGGGGTGTGTGTGTGTGTGTGTGTGTATGTGTGTGTATGTGTATGTATACATATTCCCTCCAACTACCCTAATACTAAGAAAGGTCTCATGAGCTATAAATATCATCTTATTATCTTTCCATGTAGGAATCTAAACAGTCCAACTTTAATACATCCCTTATGATTTCGCTTTCCTGTTTACGTATTTTCACACTTTTCTTGAGTCTTGTATTTGAAAGTCAAATTTTCTGTTCAGCTCTATTTCTTTCATCAAGAATGCTTGAAAATCCTCTATTTTCAGGATTATATTCAGTTTTACTGGGAAGGTGATTTTAGGTTTTAATCTTAGCTCCTTTGACCTTGGCAATATCATACTCCAAGCCCTCCAATCCCTTAATGTAGACAAAGCTGCTAAATCTTATGTTATCCTGATTATGTTATGTTTCAACAATACTCAAATTGTTTCTTTCTGGATGCTTGCAATATTTTCTCCTTGACCTGGGAACTCTGGAATTTAGCTATGATATTCCTAGGAGTTTTCTTTTTGGGATCTCTTTCAGGAAGTGATCGGTGGATTCTTTCAGCTTCTATTTTAGCCTCTGGTTCTAGAATATCAGGGCAGTTTTCCTTGATAATTTCTTGAAAGATGACGTCAAAATTCTTTTTTATTTCATCATGGCTTTCAGTCCAATAATATTTTAAATTGTCGCTCCTGGATCTATTTTCCAGATCAGTTGTTTTCACAATGAGATATTTCAGTCTTCTATTTTTTCTTTTGGTTTTGTTTTATAGTTTCTTGATTTCTCATAAAATCATTAGCTTCCATTTGCTCCATCCTAATTTTTAAGGAAGTATTTTCTTCAGTGAGCTTTTGGACTTCCTTTTCTATTTTGCCAAATCTGCTTTTTAAGGCATTCTTCTCCTCATTGGCTTTTTGGTCCTCTTTTGCCATTTGGTGTAGTCTATTTTTTTTTTTTTTTTTGGTTAGGCAACTGGGGTTAAGCGATTTGCCCAGAGTCACACAGTTAGGAAGTATTATGTGTCTGAGGCTGGATTTGAACTCAGGACCTCCTGACTCCAGGGCTAGTGCTCTATCCACTGTGCCATCTACCTGCCCTCTAGTCTATTTTTTAAGGCGTTATTTTCTTCAGTATTTTTTTGATCTTTAGCAAACTGTTGACTTGTTTTTTTTATGATTTTCTTGCATCACTCTCATTTCTCTTCCCAGTTTTTCCTCTACTTCTCTTACTTGTTTTTCAAAATTACTTTTGAACTCTTCTATGGCCTGAGACCAATTCATATTTTTCTTGGAATCTTTGTATGTAGGAGCTTTGACTTTATTATCTTCTTCTGGTTCTTTGTTTTGATCTTCTTTGTCACTCCAAAGTAAGATTCTATAGTCTGAGTATTTTTCCACTATTTGCTCATGTTCCAAGTCAATTACTTGACTTTTAATCTCTTTGTTAATGTAGGGGTCTGCTTTGAGTGTGGAGAATGTAGTATACCAAGCTTTAGGAGTTTTGTGCAGCTGTTTTCAGAGACACTTTTAGGGACCTGTAAATTTTCAGTTCTTCCAAAGTGATATGATCAAAGGAGAGGTATTTACTCTTCTCCTGTCCTGTGCTATAGTCTGTGAGTGACCACAAGCTTTTTTTCCTTTGGAACTGTGATGAGGATTCCTTCTCCACCACTGCCACAAGCTCTGCCATGCCAGCGCTCCTTCTCACCACAGAACTTCCACCCAGGACTGTGACCCAGATCCAAGTATGGGCAAAGCAAGAGAACCCTGCCTCAGTGCCAGCAAAGAGATCCCTGAAATCCTCTCTGATCAGCTGCTCAGTGCCCCCACAATCTGTATGTCAAGAGCTGTGGAAGCAGCCACTGATGCAGTTGCCACCCTGGGGCTAGGGCAGGACCATGATCCTCTCTCACCCTGGTCTAACAAAGAGACCTTTCCTACTGACTTTCTTAGTTGTCTTTGGTGTTTGTGGGTTGAGAAATCTGAAAACTGCCATAGCTGCCAGTGATTCAATCCCCTGCTGCAGGTTTGCTGGGGCTCAGTGTATGCTGGCATGTTTTGCACTGTACTGCACTCCTCTCCCCTACTGGTGCAACAGACCTTTCCCATCAACCATCCAGGTTTTCTTGGGCTGGAAAATTGTTTCACTCCATTTTTTGTGGCTTCTGCTACTCGAGAATTAGCTTAGAGTCATTTTTTCTAGGTATTTAGAGGAGTTTGGGGGAGAGCTCAAGCAAGTATCTCCTTTTGTTCTACCATCTTGGTTCCACCTCCCTTCACTTATTGCTTAATACTTTTTGTTTTATCCTTCCCAGTGTGATGATCATCTTTTTTTCTGATATAGGAAACAGAAGCAAAATAGAAATTAAGTAGTTTGCTTTCTCTCTGCCATTCGTTTGTTATCAATCTATCTACTACAGGCAGAATGCCTGTCAAAGTTATGGAGTGATATAGGCAAAAATGCTAGACATGTTTCAGGTTGTGGTTCTGATTATTAAAACATTTTATCTGGAGGCAGAGCCAAGATGGCAGAGTGAAAGCAGTGACTTGCTTGAGCTCTCCCCCAAACCACTTCAAATACCTGTAAAAAAAAATGGCTCTAAACAAATTCTAAAGCAGCAGAACCTGCAAAAAGACAGAGTGGAACAAATTTCCAGCCCAAGACAACCTGGATGGTTGATCAGAAAGGTATATTGCTCTGGGCAGGGAGAGGAGTGCAGTTTGGTGTGGAAGCACAGGTCACAGAGGCCCTGGAGCAGGCCTCAGAGGGCTGAATCATGGGCAGCTGTGGTGTTTTCCAGACTTTTCAACCCATGAACGCCAAAGACAACTTAGAAGATCAGTGGGAAAATTCTGTGACTGTGGTGAGAGAGAGAAGTTAGGTATCAGCCACAAGTCCCTGGGCAGCAGCTGCCTCCTGAGAAAAAAAAAGTTATATGTATGTATGTATGTATATATAGATAGATATAGATATAGATAGATATAGATATAGATAGATAGATAGATAGATAGATAGATAGATAGAAGGCACAGGGTGAGTTGAAGATGAAGGGGTCATATCTGGAGAATAAAATTAAGGAGTGAGAGAGGATTATACTAGGAGAAGGAGAAAGGGAGAGGTACAATGGGGTAAATTATCTCACAAAAAAACAGAAAAGTAAAGGCACTTACAGTGAAGGGGAAAGAGGGGAAGGTGAGAGGGAATGAGTGAATCTTATTCTCATAGGATTTGACTTAAGGAGGGAATAACATACACCATCAATTGGGTATGGAAATCTGTCTTACCCTACAGGAAAATAGGGGGGAAAGGGATAAGAGAGTAGGGGGATGATAGAAAGGAGGGCAGATTAGGAAAGGGGGTAACCAGAAGCAAATACTTCTGAGGAGGGACAGGGTCAAGAGAAAGAATAGAATAAATGGGGAGGGGTGGGATAGGATTAAGGGAAATAGAGTTAGTTTTTCACAGGATGTCTACTATGGAAGTGTTTTGCATAACTGCACATTTATAACCTATATTGAGTTACTTGCCCTTTCAATGAGGATGGGTGGGGAGGGAGGAAAGGAGAAAATTTGGAACCTAAAGGTTTAAAAACACATGTTTAAAAAAAATCTTTTCACATGCAACTGGGAAATAAGAAATACAGGAAATGGGGTATAGAAATCTAACCTGTCCTACAGGAAAATAGAAGGGGAAGGGGTTAAGAGAAGTGGGGGAGAGATAGAAGGAAAGGCAGAGTAGGGGAAGGGGTATTCAGAATTCATGACATCTTGGGTGGGGGGAGGGGAGAGACGGGGTGAAAATTTGGAAGTCAAAATCTAGTGGAAGTAACTGTTGAAAACTAAAAAAAAAGTGAGTCACAGATTTGACACTCTTTAGCTTGCAAAGCTTCTGATCAAAGCTTTGGTTGCTTAGCAGCTGCATTTAAAAGCCATTTTATAATAGAATTGCTTTTATATTTATATTTTGGGGTAAGAAAGTATGTCAAAAATTTGGTTTATACATTCCCAATGGTAGCAAATTTCTTGGAGAAAAACAAAAAAAGGAATTCATGACTACTTAAAGCATAGCAATAACTGTTAGCTGACGACTAAAGAGGGACACTCAGAACATCACAAATGTGTTATGAACTCATAATTTTTATTTGCTTTTTCTTTCATTGGAAAGTACTTTTACAAATATAATTTATATTTTTCTAAAAAATATTTTATCTGACATTAAGTTGGATTTTGAATCATAAGATATGTAAAGGGGTTGGATTAAAGATACCCCAAAATCTCTTTTTGCTCTAAATATATGATCTGTGGAAAATGAGGAAGGCTCAAGTTAGGGTTTCATCTTAATGTGGGCTTTGTGGGGTGGGTGGGTGGAGTCAGGAATGTTAAAAAAAACCCTTGGAGAGAAATCTGTGAAGATGGCAGAATAGGCCAGAAAATTCCAAGCTCTCCAGATTTTTCCCACAAACAAGCAAAATAGTGCGTCAGGGTGAACACAGGGAAGTAAAAATAAACTAGAGTTGGGACAGAACAGTGATCCTCCTGGGACAACTGGGAGAAGATACAAAAAAAAAAGAAATCCAGGACAGAAGTTTGGTCGCTGTGAAGACTAAACTCCTGCAAGGTAGTTTCATTGAAACAGCAAGCTGTGAGCCCTGGCGTTAGCTAAGTTGGGAAGTAACCTCAGCCTCAGTCACAGGAACTTTCACTTCCAGAACAGTGTGAGGAATCCATGTCTGAGTTGGGAGCTTAAGGGAACCTCTGCTGATAACACCAGACCCAGCTGTGCTGCCCAGACATGGCACTGGGCAAGAAGGAACCAACACACTCCCAGTGAGTGTAGAAACAGTGGGGCAGGGAAGCTGCTAGCTGTGGACACTTATAAGAAGTGGAGTTCTTGGTTTTGTTTCCACACCAGAGGGGAGAAATGAAGGAGTATCTAAGACCAGAGGCATCATTCCCCAGACCCCAGGACTCGAGGTCATTACAAAAAATAAGCAGCTACAAACAAAAAAAAAAATGATCAGGCAAAGAAGAAAACTTCAACCACAGAAAGTTACTGTGGGGATAGAGAAGATCAGGTTTCATCTTTAGAGGAGGATACTAAAGGGGGAAAAAAGCCTCTCCTATCCCAAAAAGTAATTTCAAATGGTCACCTCACCTGCCCAAAAAGAATTCATAGAAGAACTTTAAAAAGACTTTAACAGAGATGGAGGAAAAAAAAAGAACAATCCAAGAAAAACAAGATTATGAAAAGAAAGTCAACCAATTAGAAAAGGATATTCAGAATCTTAAAGAAGAAAAGAACTCTTTGAAAATTAGAATTGAGCAAGGGGAATTCAACAAAGTTATGAGACCAAGACATAAAATGAAATAGAAAGAATGAAAAAAATAGAAGAGTATATGAAACATCTCATGAGAAAAACAACTGATCTGGAGATAAAGAATAGAAAACATAAGAATGATCAGACTGCCAGAAAGCTATGACCAAAAAGGATAGTTAGAAAGAAAGATCAGGGTAGAGTTGAGTATGATGTGATACGAAAAAGTAAACCATTCAAGAAAAGGTAAAAATAGAAATTATACAAATGAGGTGTGAGAGGAAGAATTGACACAGAGGAATTAGATGGAGAATGAGGGCTGATAGTTCTGGAACCCTACTCTCATCACTAATGGGTTAAAGAGGGAACAATATCTGTCTATCTATCTATCTATCTATCCATATAGGTATGTATAGATGTGTATATTTGTGAGTGTGTGTATGTATATACATATGTGTGTGTGTGTGTATATATATATATATATGCCCAAAAGTCTCCTAAATTCAGAAAGAAATAAAAGGCTTAGGGGATAGGGAGGGGGGAGAGGATAAGGGAGGGACCTTAGGGTGGTGATGAGAAGATGAGGGGGGGGAATCTCTGGTGGCTGGGCAGGTCAAGAAATAGGAGGGCAAGGTAGCAGATAGAAGTAAAGTAGAGGAGTCAGGACGGATAGGAAATGAGATACATACAAACATGAAATAAAGATCAGGAATTGAATTTATTGGGGGGAGTAAGCAGGGGTAGTAATCATGATCTCAGATAAAGTTAAAACTAAGATAAATTTAATTAAAAGAGAAAAAATAGGGAAACTACACTATATGTCAGCCATATTAATCAATATTGTTTATAACTAGACAGTAGAAGATTAGAATATTGTTGTGGTATAGGAAATGATGCGTGAGTAGGTTGGAAAAATATGGAAAAACTTGAACCTATGAAGGAAGATGTTATCCACCCTCAGAGAAACAGAACACAAACAAGTGTAGTATGGTCTTACATAGATGCATATGAATTTATATGTCTATGACTATGAAATAGATAACTAAGGATATGTAATGAGTATGTAAGGGTATATATGTATATGTATATGTAAATATATATGTGTGTATATATATGCTTGTGTGTATGCATGTATAGGTATATGTGTATATATGTGTGTAGTATCTGTATATGAATGTGTGTATGTATATATGTATGTATATATGTATGTATATGTGTATATATATGTATATACTTGTATCTAGATAGCTAGTTAGCTACCTATCTATAAGTATGTATGTATATGTATATATCTGAATTTAATCTTAACCTTCTTGGGGGAGAGGTAGGGGGGAAAGAACAAAGTAGAAAGTGCACAGCAGAGAGCAAAAGAAAATTTGTAAGGAAGTAAAGATGGACAGCTCTAAACACAATGTCTTGTATTTGTTATATAGGCTTTCTTGAAATGGAAATTTATTGCCATATATTTTGAATCATCTCTTACATTCTGCTGCATACATGGCAATACTTTTGTCTTCTTATTTTGTATATGTTTTTAGTATTTAAGTTTATGATATGTTTTCTTTTCTTTTCTTGTATTTTTGTTTAGTAGTTAAGCTTATAATAAATTAATAAAAAAGAAAATGAAAAACCTTGCCTTTTAATTTATTCTTAGTGTTTTGATTTAAGTGCCTACCCCTGTATTTAGCAAAAAAAAAGAAAAAAAAGGGAAACGCGTCCAAACTACATTTCACCCACAATAAAGTATTTTCTCTTTGTTTCCATCATTTCATTTTAAGACCCAGAGCTGGCAAGCTCCATGGTTTCTTTATCCTAGGATATTCTGGGCTGTATTCTTCTTTGATTTAAACTCTTTAAGTCTATCTGATGTCTTAGCTCCCTAGAAACAACTTATACCTCCAGGAATTTGTTGCATCTAGGAAAAGAAATAGGTCCTAGAGGAACTGTGGCTGTTGGCAGATTGCCCATTTCCATTCTGTTCTTTCCCAGCTTTCTCTCTGATCGGTAGCTTTCTCTTTGATTGGCCCCAGATGGGCTTTCAAGTTTCCCTGTCTATGGTCTACTATATTTGGACAGAGACTATTTTACTTGTACTATCTGAGTTTTATTTCTTGAGTTGTTTTTGATATATTATTAATGTTAATACAGCACTGTAAAAAATACATTTCACTGTACAATAGATTAAATGTGCCAAACTAAGATGATGTCTCTAAGGAACATAAAATCTTGTTGAATAGCTTTGCTGCCTGTATTCCATCTAACTAAGTCAAATAAGAAGTTATTCTGAACTACTCCTTTTTCATGTTGAAAAAAATGATCATTCTCCCATCCAGCTCTCCATCATTCACCCTTTTTATGATTGATAAATACCAAAAAGAAAGTAAAGAACAGAGAGATTGAGAATAATTCTCTTCTTTAGGTTTAGGAGGCCTTAAGGACAGCAGGTATTTGGAGTGCTCTGAACCAATGTGGTTCTTTTCATAGTCAACCCACATTCTTATGTGTGTAACACTATAGTTCCCCATAAACCTTCATTTGCTTCGGTATTCATTTGTTGAAGAGAGGTAGAAAAATCCTAATCCTCTCAAGTAAGAAAAATCAGAGCAGTGGATCTGAGTGCCTGACTCATTATAAGAACACACAGAAATACTGGAGATTAATGAGAGCAAACAGAACTGTTTGGCTTAAAACAATCAGGCTGTGGTGTCCCTTTTTGAGCATAAATCAAGGGAATATGTTTCATTATGGTAAGAAATTCCAGATATACTTTAATGTTTTAGTCATTCCACACAAATCATATCACATGTGATGTTGCTTCACAATAGGAAGAACAATTATGGAAAGTGTTTTGTAAATCCAAAATATTGACTCCTTCCTCCCCATCTTTCTCTACCTCCTTCTCCTCTTTTTCATTTTTTCTCCTCCTCCTTCTTTTCTTTCTCTTTTTCTCTCTTCCTCTCCCTCCTCCTAGTGCTACTTTAATGTGTCTATCAAAAGGGCATGCTCAACAATAGAGATGAGTTCTCCCCATCCATCCCTCCCCTCAACTTGCCTTTTTGTTAATAATATTCCACATTCATTTTCATGCTCTTGAGATACTCTCTTATTTGATTGATCTTGGATTCTGCATCTTATTAAAAAAAAGCAAAACATATTGCATCTAGGATGGGCTTCTTTATTAACATTATGGTCACAGTTGTGGTGGTGATGATAATGATGATGATGATATCTCAGAGTTTCCAAATGCGTCATCTACATTTGAAAATACAGATGCAGTCAATAAATCAATAAAATGATTTAAAATTATTGTTACTATAGGAATGCAACAAAATTACAAAACCAGAAAAATCTGTTTTTAGCTATTTGTCTTGAACTACCCATCTCTTTTTGGCTCTTAGGTGGCTTCTCGTTGCACTGTGGGAAGCAGCCCTACTCACTGCTTTAGAGTCTCTTAGCTACATTTATATTATCTTCTACTCCTCTACTTTCCTTAGCTCTTGTCAGACAAAATTATTCCTTCCTTATTCATCTAGTCAGTCTTTTCTTACCTCTAAATCACCTGAAAAGCTGTCCACTTCACCTGTGAGTCTCCTCGTATCTCCCTAATACATTTCTCTCCATTTCTTAAGCAGTCTCAGAAATTCTTCCCCATTTACCTTGAAGTGTAGAAGTTGCTTTCTCCAATTCTAGTTTGAAGGAGTAAGAATTATGCAAAACACATCCTCCACTCATTTTGAAACTAATTTCCTGGAGGCTTTACTCATTCAAAGAGAATATTACAGAAATTCTAGCAAATAGGTGGGGGAAAGTCCCTAATTTGAGAGCAAACTACCAGCCACTGAGAGATTGTATAGACATTATACTGCAATTGAAACAATCAGGAATCAATCTGCCAAGTATTAACAAAATAATTTAAGGCTATAGAACAAATTTCTAAAGCTTTGACTATCTGAATACTGAATGTGTGAATTGAGATTAGACAGAACGCTTGAAACAATGAATTACAAAATTGCAAGTGAAACAGACTGTCAAAGCTGAGAAACCATCTAATATATCTGAAAGGACATGGACCTTGAAGTCAGAAGCCCCACGCTCAAGTTCTGACCCCATCACTTGTTAACTGTGTCATCTGGTCAAATCATTTAACCTCTCACAGGCAAAGATTCACTACATATAACTTGGGAAGCATGATAAGACTTGCACAATTTCTGAGGGTTGCTCTGAGGATCTTAAGAAGGAATGCAAAGCATCTATTCAATGTATATAGTAATGTGAGCTATTTCCTATCCCCTTTTCCTGCTGTTTACTATGCACAAAATGTAAAATAGGAAACTCAGGCTGTATCTATGATGTGTGACCAGGTTGTATCCATGGTGATAGGCATAAACATGAAGACTTTAAAAAGTACAATAAACATTCTAGTTATTCCTAAATATTTAAACATTTGGTATAGAGCCAAAACAACTAGATGATGAACTGAATCTCTTACGTTTCATTCTTTTTTTGTTGTTTGTTTTCTTGGCAGGGTATGGGCACAGCTGTTATCTTGTCTATTTATGCATCTGTTTGATGTTCGTTATTCCATTGTCTGTAGATTTTCTGTCTCTCCTATGCATGTGTGTGGCAACATAGCCTGCTTTAGATTACAAGCCCCTGGAAGATGACATGGGTGAGGCTTGTCTTTTTGAATCATTATCCATACCAGAAAGTACAGACTTTTTTTTAAAGGAGATGTTTTGGCTATGTATGTTTAGAAAACAACCCCAATATAACTTTAAGAGGAAAAAATAATTCCAGGTTGTAAGTGATCAACAAAACAACCAGATCATTGTCTCAAAAAAAAAAAGGCTTAGTTAAAAGGACATCATAGATTAGTCTTTTTTATCCCTTCCACTTTAGCTTTTATGTATGATTATTTCAAATTTATACAAGCCTACCAAGGCTATCATTTGCATGGAGATAATGGAATAATACTTTTTAATCTAGTAGAGATGTTCAACCTTAGGAACAAAGGCTAAAAAATGACTTGGTTGCTGTCAGGAAATTATATTTCAGAGGCACGTGGTGAAATGAGAAAGGAGAGCTATGGAGTCAGAGGACCTGGGTTCAAATTTGATTTCTGATTTTTACTGTGTTATCTTACATAAGTTCTTTAACCTCACAGGACCTCAGTTTCCTAATCTGTGAAGTGAAAGGGTTGGATTAGATGATGTATCAGATCCCTCCCCACTTTAGATCTATGGTCCCACTATGATCCATTCTATTTCAGTGGATTCATAACTTCTTTGATGCGGCTTTTTCCTTCTTGTATTTTACCATCTTGTGCTTTCTTATTCTGTGTGTTTCCTGTAGTTTTTTTTTTCTTTTTTCACCTATAAGTCTGTCATAGAGTAGATGTGGAATATAATGAAGATCTTCCTCTAAACATTTTAACATTTTGTGGATATTTTTATGGCATTCAATATATTCATCCACTCTATTTCACTATTACTCTTTCCCTCCATGTTTATCCATTCTATTTTGCTATTTCTCTTTCCCCCATAATACTTGTTATTAATGTTACATTAGATGATTTTATACCACTTTTCAACTTTTTGTTGGTAAATTGTAGCCCACTATTGAAATATATTTTCCCATTAATGTTTGGTCCAACTGCAACTTATTTTAGAAATTATGGTATTCTGTGATTCAGAGTCATAAAGAATAACTAGGAGAATTTGATGTTAAAAAGATGACCACTTGCGGTTGTGGAATGCTTATGGTCATTACAAATACACTGAAATATTAAAAATAGGTTCAACTTAATATTTTCCTCTTTTTCAATTCTAGACTCAGCTCACTCCCCATCTGCTCTAACTTTTCAAATTATATATACCAATGTACTAACTCAGTTGGTTGAAAATTCAAAAGAGTCTTTTGATTTGTGAAACATATGTCCTTAATTCACTTTCTTTTTTTTCAGTTTTGGTGGCTAAGCCAGTCTTGTACGAGTGAGCATAGATGCTATTGCTTTGTTATTTGGTTATGGTCACTCTCATGAGAGTGTAAACTCCTTCAGAAAAAAGAGCTTTTTTTTTGTTTTGTTTGTTTTATTTTGTTTTATTTTTGTTTTTTGTTTGTTTGTTTTTTAGATTTCTTTGTATTCCCAGAGTTTAGCACAGTGCTTGGTACCTAGTAAGTACTTAATAAATATTTGTTGATTTGCCTACTTATTAAGGACTCTAGATAATATTTACTGATTTGATACAATGAACACAGAGTCATATGCAAACAGAAGTGTGTAGACATTCTCATCATCAGTAAGGAATTTTTCCCCCTATTTGGACATCTTCCATAACACTAGCAAATATTTTTGATGAGCATTTGCCTCCCTTTAGATATGTATCTTCTACATGAAAACTTTTTCAATGCTTCTTAATTCTAGTCCCTTTCCTCTGTTAATTAATCCCTATTTATCTTGTTTATAGCTTGTTTGTATATATTTTGTGTCCCCTATTACACTGTGAGTTCCTTGAGGGAAGGGCTGTCTTTTGCATCCTTTGTATACCCAGAAGTTATCACAGTGCTTGGCAAGTAGCACACCCTTAATAAATGTTTATTGATTGATTCATTGGTTGGAGGAGGGGAGAAGAGAGGAGAGGAAATGAAGCTGTCAGTTCCTATGCAAGCATTTAGGTAAACAAAGCATCAAGTAAAGGATAGATTTTAGTTAATGAGACAAAAATTTCAAAGGTCCTGAGACCATTAACAGTTAAGGCAGCTCTCACTCCTACTTTCATAGGTCTCCCATGTCTGTGTGTGTGTGTGTGTGTGTGTGTGTGTGTGTGTGTGTGTAGTCATCTTACCTTATGCAAATAGCTCTCTACCCCTGAAACCAAAAAGGAAGAAAGGATTTAGGATTACTAGATAGTCAAGTGAGATCATCTAGCTTTAGTGAATTCTACCTTTTCAGGGGTATATACAGTAATTCATAGTAGCCCTTTGCAAGATAGACCCCCACCCCTGGAAGGAGAAATAATTTGAGTTGATGGGGAGTCAAGTATCTCCCCTCCTAGTGGACATCATTTTTCCAGGGACCTCTATGTAACATTCCCTAACATAGTATTACTCTGTATCTGCATCTTCATTCATGCCCATGAAATCCCTACCTTACTAAAAAGAAAAGAATTTAGGATTGCTATTGAGTCAACTTCATAGTTCAAGTGGCTCATAGACTATATACATGACTCAAAACATTTTTGGTTGTTTTTCTACTTTGTGAATCCCTACTTTGTCAATTCTTTTTCACCTCTGATTTTCCATCTGGAGATGGCTCCTTTTCTCCTGTGTATCTGACTCCCTCTTGCTCTACTCCTTTATATTGATCTATCTCTCTGTCTAAGGTGTGGGCCACGTGCTTAAACTGGCCTCCCTTAAGTTCCTTGTATATATGCCTCATGTTAATATTCTGTTTTGCCATCTGGAGGTGATTCCTCAATGCATATGGATCACTGGAAGGGTCCTTTGTGTCAATCTTACTTCCAGTGAATAAATTTGGCATCTTTGTCAAGTTCCTCTGATTTTTTTTTCTGTCTACTTGATCTTTCTCCAGTTTTCTTTTATAAGTCAAGCCCAACAGATGACAAACCAACAATCTCTTGAAGAAACTGAGCCACATTCTTAGTGTCATTCTTCCATATGTAAAAGCAGAAGATATAGAGAAATTTCACTTAAGTGAAAGAGGAGCCTGTAGGCTCTATTACAGAAAATTGTTTATTTGGAGGAGAAGACAGAGTTATTTTCATCATGTGCTCAATGTAAAAAAGAAATATCCTTTCTTACAACAGTTGAATATCTCACTTTTTAGAGTTCTCAGTGAGCTTAAACAAACAAAACACCTGAAGATGGTTGTAGCTGATGTGCCAACATCTACTGTAGATGATAAAGAATTGACATTTTCTGAAGAACTTGACAAAGTCCTCCAAATTAGGTCAACAAAAAACTTAGTAACTCATTGATTTCAAAGCAAAATAGGCACAATTTGGATGAAAAAACTAAAGACTCATGGACAAGAAATGAAAGAGCCAAGATGCTTGTAGACTACTTAGAAGCTTTACATCATGGTTACCAAAGAATATTATAAAAATGAAATTAACTATGTCTTATTAACATGACTATATCTCAGTAAGAAGCATTATCTTGTAGAAGGAAAAGCTGCCACAAAGAAGAGGGATTTGAATGGTTCTGTTTGGCCTAAAAAGACAGAACTAGGAACAATGTGTGGAAGTTGTCAAGGTTCCAATTTAAATTAGTGTGTTATTCTTCAATCGTTTAGTTGTATCCAAAGTTTTTTATGACTCCATGGACTTGTCTGTATGTTTTTGTTTTTTTTTTGGCAAAGATACTGGAGTCATTTGCCATTTTTTCTCCAGTGTGTATCTATCTTACGGACAAAAAACTGAGGCAAATAAGGGGTTAGTGACTTGCCTAGGGTCACACAGCTAGTAAGTGTCTGAGACCGGATTTGAATTCAGGCCTTCCCAACTCCAGACCCAGTACTCTATCCACTACATTACCTAATTGATCGTAGGTTAATATAGGAAAACTTTAATAACTAGTAGCTTTAGCTAAAAGTGGGAATGAATTTTTTAAAATTGATAGAATTATTAGCAAAGTTAAACTTAGATAAATTGGACTTCCGTTTTAAAATATTCAAAGGGAAAATGAAGAAAGACTATGAAAAGTATGCCTTATCTTGAAAAAGTGAAATGCAGTTGAGGAGAATATATTTCTACAAAGAGCTTGGAATGAGAAACAACTAAATCCAATGTTATCATGACATATGGGAAATGGAGCCACAGTGGTGAGCCACTTGGAAAAAGAATATAGGAAGAGTCAGTCTGAGAAGTGTTGTCTAGGACAGTGAAACATACTGGGAGTAGATAAAATGGCAGCAAATAATAGATTTCTGCTGGAGAGAGATTGACAGTAGAACCTCAAAATGGAATAATGAGCTGCAAGTCTTTCCTTTCTGTGGCAGTCTCTTTTGAGGAAGTAGTGTAAGTCTTATGGACCTAAAAGGATTGCTGGAGTATTTGAACTACCAGAAAGAATTATTTATCTTGTCCTATCTTTTAAATTTGGGCAGGTGAGGGATACAGAACCACAAGAAAGGGGAGAACATGTCAATTGTATCAACCCCTTTCCTCTGCTGACCAGACATAGAATAGAATTTTAAATGACAAGGTCCACACACATTCCAAGAGGGCAAGGCTTTCTTTATCATCATTATAGACTCTATAACCTTGGGCTCTATTCTTTTTTGTATGATTCATTGAAGAAATAAAATGTGCTGTAAGTGTTGATGCTTTGCGTGCATTAGGTATCATAAACAGATGGTGATGGTCATTGAAGGAGTAATGCTATGCACTAATATCCCTAGGTCCTTCTGTATGGGGAAGAAACAAGTTACAACAGGGATAGCTGTAAGTTGATGCTTGCCTCCCGAAGGGGAAGTAGTACAGAATACTGATCTTCCCAGATGTCATCTGGATAGAGAAAATAAGCCAGAGATTTGTGAGAGTGCTTCAAAGTTCATCTAATCTCTTTGTCTCAAGGAAAATCCTCAGTTTCAAGGGTTATACATTCTTTTTCTTCAAAATCCCATGATTGTTGGGACTGTGAAAACTATTTTGTTCAAAGATCTACTGCATTTTGATTATCAGTAGATTTAAAACAGGGAGACATTCTGCCCAAATGACTATAAAAATGTGTGTACCCTTTGATCCAGCAATACCACTTCTAAGGCTATGTCTCAAAGAGATCATAAAAGTGGGGAAAATCCTACATGTACAAAAATATTTATAGCAGCTCTTTTTTTTTTGTGGTGGCCAAGAATTGGAAATTGAGGGGATGTCCATCAATTGGGGAATGGCTGAACAAGTTGTAGTATATTAATATAATGGTATACTATTGTGCTATAAAAAATGATGAGTAGGTGGATTCCAGAAAATCCTGGAAGGACTTATATGAACTGATGCTGAGTGAAGTGAGCAGGACCAGGAGAACATTGTACACAGTAACAGCAATATTGTGTGACAATTGACTTTGATAAACTTAGCACTTCTCAGTAATACAAGATCTTGGACAACTCCAAAAGACTCATGATGGAAAGTGCTATCCACTTCCAGAGAAAAAACTATGGAATCTGAATGCAGAATATTCTCTCTAGAGGTCCTAGAGTCAGGGCACTAGAGCCAGAGGACATGAATTTGAATCTCAGCTCTTGCTACATCCTCATCTATAAAATGAAGAGGTTGGACAAAATGAACTCTAAAGTCCCTTCTAGTTCTAAATATCATGTCTTATATGAAGGCATGGAGGAATTGCAATCCATATTAATGGAAAGTTTACTCATTCCCATGAAATTGTGCATCCATTGATGTACTGACAAAACAATGACAGTAATCTGAACAATTTAAGCATTTTCTCTCAGTGCTCTAAAGAGTTCATCCCTTCTATATCCAGGAGTCACAACAATAATTCTTTCTGCATTTCAATTGATGTCTGAAATACTTTAGGTTAGGAAAAAATTACATTCACAACACATCTGTCCAATTTTATTCTCTCTTGTAAACAGCTTCTTTCTTTTTTTGTAAATACTGATGAAAGAAATGGTTTAGTTTAGATAATTATATGATGAAAACTATGTATAATGAAACTAAATATTTAATATAAAGAAAACAGGCCATGAAAAATTACATGGAATTTTATGACAATATTAAAATTAAATCATAGTATCTATGTAAATGTGATGAGAACAACAGAAATTATCTTCTTTAACTGTGGCACATAAAACATCCTCAGTATTTCTTTCATTAGCTACTAGAGGTTATTTATTTTAAAATGCATCATTTAAAAGCTGATGTACCAGAGGACAGAAAGATAAAAAAAAATCACACTAAAACCCTTTACAAATCACTGTTAGAGTCGAACAATATGTAATTTCATAGTCTAGCTTCAGGTTTTTATGATCTTTTCATTTTGATCCTAAGTAACTCTGCATAGTTGAGGTGTGTTTTAAATTGTGATTTGTCATAATGAATGAACATTTCCTCTACCTCATGGAAATTTCTCTCTGGTGACCAGCTGTAAGTATGACATTCTTTTTAGGCACATTATTGCCATCATTTGTGCTACAATTCTTGTTTATGTTCTCTTATGTAAGTTACCTAGAGCATCACTGCTACTACCTGGAACTGTACCATTCCAGCATTAGAGATCAATAAATAGTCATTGAATGACTAAATGAACCACAAGGTAACAGGATCATCATATTTACAGCTCAGATATATGTTAGATAAATAGTCTCTGTTATTTTTCAGATAAGGAAACTGAGGTTAAGTGAATTGTTCAGGATCACATAGGCAGTAAATGACAGAACTAGGGTTTGAACCTGGGTCTTATGACTTTAAAGCCAGTGTTAACTACACTAAATCAATTTTCCTGTAACCACCCTGGTCTACAGTTTCCTCAAGTATCAAATTAGGGAGCTAGACTAGCTGACCTGTAAAATCTAAACTTCTGGCACTTATACCACTTTTATTCTCACTGGAGGGATTCTTTAATTTTATCAGATGGGGACTATGAACACTTTAGTCCCATTTCAGCAGCAAGTTTAATCCCCTGATGGATCCGTGGAGTTAAGCCATAAGTTGAAAGCAAAGCAAGAGCAAGGCAGAAGTGATGACTTGTGCTTCTATAGCCAAAAATGGAGCCTTGCAACTCCAGAGCCACTGTTATGCCCTCTCCTAGGAAGCCAACTGTAATGAATACTCATAAAGGATTATCTATAGAAAAACAGCAATGTTGTACAAAAACTCTTTTAGCCCCAGTTTACTCGGGATGGGAATAACAAGCTGGGCCAGGTAAGGCTAATGACATATACTTAATATTATTATGTATAGGTAAGAGATAAATTGGGATGGAGTGAGGATTCATTGGAATAGAAAGTGGAATCAAATAATGAGTTTAGAGGTCAAAGTCAAGGATAGCATCTAAGGTGTCAAACTAAGTCACAGTGAAAAACAAGATTTGGAGTCTGAATAGGTAAGCCAGGATTGCCTCCAAAAGTCCAGATCAGATAGATGGAGGGCACAGTCATAGAGAGTCTTCATAGCCCGTAAAGTCTTGGGGTCTATGGCCTAAACACTGGAAGGGAGAAGTAACAAAGAATAGAGTCTAAAAAGAGAGACTGGGAAGTTCACCAGGGTCTACCATAAGAGGGCAAGCACAATTGGATATGGCTAATGATTCTGCAACAGGAGTTCTCTGCTCTATAGGTAAGCACTATTCTTGTTAAGGTAAGATGAAGGAATCATAATGTGGAATACTTTCGAGAGAAAAGAAGCAATCTACACTCTAGGTGCTTGGGATTGGGGACTGTAGCAATATGTTTTCAGGGAGATCACATATAACTTTAACAAACAAGTTTGCTTCTGAAAGACCTATTCCCTTTTTGACTCTCTACTTATAAAAACAGAATCTTCTATTTTTTTTTCTGGGCAAGAAGGGGGAATAAAAGTCCTTGAATAATACCTTCTTATGACTGTTCTCTAGTGTCCTTAATAAAAGACATACATAAGATGTAAGACTTGGATATAAGACAATATCTTAATTCTGTGGGAGAAAACTATGGCAATTGACCAAGTACCAGTTGAAGAAGACACTTCATGAGCACAAGAAAGAGGAACGGCTTTCTATGAATATAGCTGTCTAGTGATGCTTCAACCTCACTCCTCGATATACAGGAGACTAGTGGCTTGATACAGGATATAATGAGTCTTCACATTTTTTAACACAGTTTTGTTGAATATAACAAATGCACCAGAAGTGTCTTAAGGTAAAATGGATAGAAGGCAAATCATCATTTTCAAATAATCATTTAAAAAAATGTCCAGGCAATAATCATTTAAAAATCAATTCCATGTAACATTTTCTGGTCTATGACCAAGTGTATCTAATTATTCTTTTAAGAGTTCATAAAATGTTGGCATTTAGCCAACTTCCCCTAAAATGATTCTATAATAATATTTTTTTTTTGCTTTGTTTCTTTCCACAGAAAGAACTTAAAATAATCTTTTCTTAGCATATGATTTAAATTTAATTTGCTAAGTTGTTTTAAAAGTCATCACCATAGGTAAATTTGGTAAATTAAATTTAAATCACATGCTAAGAAAAATGATATGATTGAAGTGATATATTAGTATTTGATATGATTTAGTATGTGATATGATATTAGTATTTATGCTTCAAGATTTTATATTTCATTTTAAATTAAAGTTCATATTTCTATGAACACTGGAAACAAGTATATAAAGAAATTCAAATTCAGTGTTATCAAGAGTAAAAGGAATCTTCAGATATTCTTCATTAGATAAGTCATTTCTTCCTTGCCATTCTCAGGGGCGATTATATATGTATATAACACCAGAGTCAATCTTTCAAGTTAAACCTCCCCTAAAGCGAAATACTATATGACTATTATAGTTTTACACAGTTATTTAAAAATGCAATACACTGTGGAGCCTTATGATCAGTAGGACATGTTCCTATCCTGCCTCTGGCAATTATTAGGGGTATAGACACTCATTTAAACTCCCAGTGATCTGAACAAGTCAATGACTCTAAGTTAGAAATGACTTGCATGTCTGTAATCATGGAGGTAGCTTTCACAATGAGAGTTTCCTAAACATGTGCAATCACAGATTCAGACTAAAAGTGCCAGAAAACAAAATAAGATAAAAACATGACATTAATCTTAGTTATAAGGATGATAAAACAAAACATTTAATTGGATGATTTAAATTTATTGTTCCTAATCATCCCAGGTCTACAGAGAAGTACAATGCAAATATGCAGTACTGGATATTACCTCCCCAGGACTCATATTCTGAACAAATAGGACTCTGTGAATTAGGCCAACGGATTTGAATTTATTATAATAAGTGTCATAAATGAATAATTTATTTCATTGATGTTTTTAAGCATGAAAAAATGTCAATACTTTATGACAGTTGAAATCTTCTATTATAGTGAAATGCAATACTAAAAGAAGGGCTTTATTTAATATCATTAGTGATTTATACTGAAATGTAAATTCAATATCTAGAATAAAAAAGATTTTTTGTTATATAATTTAAAACACAGGTGAAAATATGGTATTTTCATTATCACTCAGTTCTGATTTCCATGATTTTGCTGAAGGAGACCATCACTTTACATCTTTAATTAGATGGTATAATGATTGGTTGTGGCAAAAAAAGAAAAATACAATGATCAATTAGGAGTCATCATCCTGGATAATGAGCCATCCTCCTGGGAGGTTATTATTTTAGTTTAGTAGTGAAAAAATAAAGGTCTTCATCATTTTTGTAAGTTTTTGCTTTGTTTTTCAAATTAAAGAAATGCCTTGTGCAGGAGAAAATGGAGTTCCTGAGATACGTGGAAAGATGTATGTGTCATGAGAGATATGAGTAGAGCTGCATTACATGAAACAAAGAAAGAGTAGGCAGTGTTGCGATAGTTCAAATAGGGTTGGAGGAATTACTCATGAGCATAAAGGATATCTAGAGTCTTCTTGCTACTACCTTAACTCATGTTTCCCGTCATGACTACACTTCTTACAGATCCTCATCTAAATACTTATTTAGACCCTTGATCCTGAGGTTTTTCACAAATTAAAACAAACAAACAATAAGCAAAACAAACAAAAAAAATCACAGATCAAAAACAAACAAGCAAAACAGAGAAGAATAACCGCATTTACAAATTTTTGAAGACCCATTTCCCCTAATTTTTGCTACCACCCAAACTGCTGCTATGCATATTTTGCTACATATGCAACTTTCTTTCTTCATTGATCTTTTTTGGTAATAGTAACATTAGCTGACATTTATGTAGAGTTGTAAGTTTTACAAAATGTCAAGCATGTGCACACACACACATGTTCCTACCCCCCTCTTTTTCTCTGCTTCTGTCTCTATCTTTATCTCTGTCTGTCTGTCTCAGTTTCTCTCTCTCTGTCTCCCTGTCTCTGTGTCTCTATCTCTGTCTACCTCTCTCTTTGTGTCCATCTCTCTGTCTCTTTCTCTGTATGATCACATCTCATTTGGTTTTGACAACAACCAAATACGATGGACATTACTGTTATCACCACTAATTTTACAAATGAGGAAAACAAGGATTAGGGAGGCTGTCATTTGTCTATGGTCACAAGACTAGTAACTGTAGGAGTTAAAATTGGAAAGATTACAACCTAGGCCTTCCCAACTACAGGACTAAAATGATACCCACTATGTTGCCACTCAGTAATGGGATTATTGGGTCACAGGTTATGAACAGTTTAATGATTTTTTTTGGACAGGGATTCATAAAAGCAAGGGAAGAGTTTTACAAACTGATGTAATATGAAGTACATAGAATTAGAACAATGTACCCAATTACTCAAATAATGTAAATAAAAACAGTATAGGGAAGAAGCCAATCTCTGAGTATAATGACCAATTTTATCCCCTCTGAAGAGATGATGAAATATATTTCCTTCCTTTTTGGTAGAAAAGGGAAGGGTGGTCATAGAAATGGAATGTAGTACAGATTGTCAGATGCTAATAATGTCGTGGTTAATTTTACTTGCTTTTTTTCTTGCGAGGTAGTGTTTAATATGGGATAAGTAGGAAAAAATCAAACAAGGATCATGATATAAAAACAAAAAAATCAGTACAACAATTGAAATATACTTTCTCAAAGTCCCATTACCAATGAGGCAGTAGATCCTACTCCAACTTATTTAATCCCTGTACAAATTTTTCATGACATTTTCTATTGGTGAAATAAATGATTCAGACTCAGAAAAATGATCTGCTGAATATAACAGTAGCTTTTGAGGTTTTATATCATCACTTGGAAGTAGAGCAGTCAAATCACAGAAAACCAGAGCCCCTCCCACAAGCCAGTCTAAAAAGTCAACCAGTGATTTGAAAAAAGTGGGTACTGCTTCTTATTTAATGTCTTTATTAAATCAATCAATCAATGAATCAGCACTTATTGAGTATCTACTATGTGCTTCAAAATGCTCACACAACTACATTATGTCAGGCATGAAAATAATTTTTTTGTGATTATTTTGGGTGGTGACTTAGGGACAAACAGTTGTCTGTAGTCATCAGGGTGACAAGAGGTGGTCTCAGAAAAATCTTGGGAATTTCCTAACCTGTTACCCCTTGTTACATTGCTTTTCAAAAACCATAAACAATCACCTATATTGAGTAAGCATAAGTCTACTACTAGTTTTCTGGTCAGTGATTTAATAGCTTACTCTCTTCTGCCATGGAGAGAGGAAATTTGGGCTCTATACCATGCCACCTAGTTCTAAAAGCTTAGATATCTCCTCAGGGGCTCAGTTGGTTCTAGAGTCTGGAGCAAGACTAAACCTACAGATGAGAGGTTAAAGGTTGAAGAAATGTAATGGCAGAACGCCAGTCTAATTGTAAAAAATATGATACACTGAAATGATGCAAGTTATTTAGATTATATAGATAAGGTGTTTTTTCTTTAATATATGGATTATCATTTGTGATTTACTTATTCTTTTAATTTTAGTTATAAGTAATGCAGTAAGATAAATATTGGTAGGAATAAATGTTTCTATTAATGACTAAAAAAGAAGAGATCATTGTCTTTTTTAGAAGACATAATCATGAAAAGTTTTGTGACATTTAAAAAAATAATGAATACATGTGTGAAAAAAGAAGTTAGTTTACAGGTTGACCTAGTATTGTGTTGTGTGCTGATGTCAAATATTGTACTTTCTTTTATGAGTATCGTATAGCTAGAACTAGTTATTAAAATTGAATTATTAAACCAATATATTGACAGATTTATTTCTCAGGTGAAATATGAACTTTTAGTTAAGCAAGGAAAGTTAGTTTCCAGTCTTAGATAATTTGTTCTTCATGAAAACAATTTCTCTGCAGCCACACACAGACAGATGGATGTGAGCATGTTCTCAAGCACATTCTTAGGCACATATATTAACCACTCTAATTCACTTGATTATATAATAAAAATACACAGAAATGGGTAAGTTACCAGAAAACTGAGGCTGCGTTAAAAAGTTCACAAGGAAAACAAAACACTTAAAATACATTTTGAAGATTTCTGTCTAGCTGAAACACAGATTTTTGCATTCAAAATACTTTTTTATTCCTCAGCTTTTAAAATTTGAAGAATATGAAAATCATTTCTATTCAATAGTGTTTATTAGAAAAGAGGGAAAATCAGAGGGCAACTAGGTGGTGAAGTGGTAGAGCACTGGCCCTGAAGTCAGGAGGACCTGAGTTCAAATTCGGCCTCAGACCAAACACTTGACACTTACTAGCTACGTGACCCTGGGCAAGTCACTTAACCCCAACTGCCTAAGCAAAAAAAAAAAAAAAAAAGAAAAAGAAAAAGAAAAGAAAAGAAAAGAGGGAAAATCAAATCAAAGGGCAGTGATTTCTCAATAAAATTTCAGAAGGCACATGTTGAAAATCACAATTCATTAATTATTAGGATTTATATTCAAGTTAAAGTTGCCTGTGGGCTGAGTTAATCTATAGTGATAGGAACTGCATTAAAGATATGGGAAGATACACAGACATTAACCAGTGCAACAATGAAAAATGTTGTTTTCTCACAAATAAACTGTTAAACTGTAATGTTCAAATGTGTCTGCAGTGACTTAGTTACATAGAGCTTCCTTCAGGCATCTACTTCTTTTTCTTCCATATCTCTCTGAATAAATGTATATTCATTAAGGGTGGTTGAATTCATCTAAAAAAAAGTAATTCCCTGTGAACTTTTAACACATCAAGAGAATCAAATGAAACTGAAAATGTTCTTTGAGGTACTGAAATATTCAGTGAAATGTGAGTTCCATAAATGTATATTCAAATTCAGGATTAAACAGAGAAATAAAGGACTAGTGTGCAAGTAGAATAGAAGACACAACATTCAGGAGACTGCAAGGCAGTTAGGAAAATCATGAAATATTGTTTCAGTCTATAAGAGCATACAAGATTATCAAGTATCACAGTTAAGTCTGGAGAACTCACTCAAGTGTTTGTAACAAAGGATCTTGGCATACCCAAATCTTCACAAAATTTCAGCAGAGTTAGCATTTGGCATAAATAGTATAAGCAGTTATTATCAGTAGCAGACAGAGATGCTGGATAATGATATCCTGGCAAAGCATAGGAAGTAGAAGGAACAACACATAGGTAATGTCTCTTAGTGAGAAAACTTGCCCCACATTCTATTGATAGGGAAGTATTAATTGCTCAAAGTGCATTTACTGGAAGGTCCAGGAGAAGAATAACAGCAATTTCAAACTAGCCCATGTATTTCTGGGTGTTGTGAATATAGCGAAACATTATCTTTGGTCCAAAAATATTAGGGAATTATGTCCAGCAAAGTATGTAAATCCAGCCATAATATTATTTTAATTAATTAATTAATTTTTTAGTTTTCAACATTAACTTCCATGAGATTTTGAGTTCCAAAGTTTCTCACCGTCTCTTTCTTTCCCATACCCCAAGATGGCATGTAATTTGATATAGGCTCTACATATACATTCATATTGAACCTATTTTCACATTAGTCATGTTGGAAAGAAGAATTAGAACCTATGGGAGAAACCACAAGAAAGAAGAAACAAACAAAAAGAAAAGAAAAAGAGAGAGAGAGCAAATGATATTCTTCAATCTACATTCAGACTCCATAGTTCTTTTTCTGGATGTGGACAGTATTTTCCATCATGAGTTCTTTGGAGTGTCTTGGATCCTCGCAATGCTAAGAGATGAGTCTATCAAAGTTAATCACTGCCCATTGTGGCTGTTATTGTGTATAATGTTCTTATGGTTCTGCTCACTTCACTCAGCATCAATTCATTTAAGTCTTTCCAGGTTTTTCTGAAGTCTGCCTGTTCATCCTTTCTTATAACACATTAGTATTCCACTACATTCTTGTACCACAACTTGTTCAAGCATTCCCCAACTGATGGGCATCCCCTCAATTTCCAATTCTTGGCCACCACAGAAAGAGCTGCTGTAAATATTTTTTGTACATGTGGGTCCTTTTCCCATTTTTATGGTCTCTTTAGGATAAAGCCCTAGAAGTGGTATTGCTGGGTCAAAGGGTATGCACAATTTTATAGCCCTTTAGGAATAGTTCCAAATTGCTCTCCAGAATGGTTGGATCAGTTCACAACTCCACCAACAATATGTTAGTGTTCCAATTCTCCTACATCTTCTCCAGCATTTATCATTTTCATGTTTTGTCATGTTAGCCAATCTGAGAGGTGTGATGTGGTACCTCAGAATTGTTTTGTTTTGCTTTTCTCTAATCAATAGTGATTCAGAGAATTTTTTTTCATATGACTATAGATAGCTTTAATTGTTTCATCTGAAAACTTCCTATTCATATCTTTAAGCCAGTTATCAATTGCGGAATGATTTAGAAATGAGACCTTTATCAGAGATACTGGTTGTAAAAATTCTTTCCCACTTTTCTGCTTACCTCCTAATCTTGGTTGCATTGACTTTGTTGGCACAAAAACATTTCAATTTAATGTAATCAAAATTATCAATTTTGCATTTCATAATGTTCTCTATCTCTTGTTTGGTTATAAATTCTTCATTTCTCCATAAATCTGACAGGTAAACTATTCCTTGCTCTTTTTGTTTGCTTATAGTGTCACCCTTTTTTATCAAAATTATGTACCCATTTTGATTTTATTTTGGTATACAGGGTAAGAGGTTGGTTTATGCCTAGTTTCTGTCATATGATTCTCCAGTTTTTCCAGCAGGTTTTGTCAAATAGTGAGTTCTTATCCCAAAAGTTGGAGTCTTTGGGTTTATCAAACAGTAGATTACTACGGTTATTGACTACTGTGTCTTTTGTACCTAACTTATTCCACTGATCCACCACTCTATTTTTTAGCCAGTACCAAGGAGTTTTGATTATTGCTGCTTTATGATACAATTTAAGATTCGATATGGCTAAGCCATCTTCCCCAGCATTTCTTTTCATTAATTCCTTTGATATTCTGGACTGTTTATTCTTCCAGATAAATTTTGTTATTATTTTTTCTAGTTCTATAAAATAATTTTTGGTAGTTTGATTGGTATGGTAAATTAATTTAATTAAATTAATTTAGGTAGAATTTATTATTTTTATTATTTTAGCTTGGCCTAGTCATTAGCAATTGATTTTTTCCCCAATTATTTAGATCTGTCTCTATTCGTGTGAAAAGTGTTTTGTAATTGTGTTCATATAGATCCTGGTGTCTTGGCAGGTAGACTCCCAAATATTTTGTAATGTCTACAATAACTTTAAATGGAATTTCTCTTTCTATCTCTTGCTGTTGGGCTTTGTTAGTAATATACAGAAATACTGATGATTTATGTGGGTTTTTTATATCCTACAACTTTGCTGAAGTTGTTTATTATTTCAAGTAGTTTTTTCCCTGATTCTCTAGGATTCTCTAAGTACATCATCATATCATCTGCAATGATATGCAATTTATTTCTTCTTTGCCTATTCTAATTCTTTCAATTTCTTTCTCTTCTCTTATTGCTAAAGCTAACTTATCTTATACCATATTAAATAACAGTGGTGATAATGGACATCCTTATTTCACCTCTGATCTTCCTGGAAATGCTTCTAGCTTATCCCCATTACCTATAATGCTTGCTGATGGTTTTAAGTAGATGCTACTTAAAATTTTAAGGAAGACTCCATTTATTCCTATGCTCTCTAGTGTTTTTAAGAGGAATGGGTGTTGTATTTTGTCAGAATCTTTTTCTGCATCTGTTGAGATGATCATGTGGTTTCTGTTAGATTTGGTGTTGATATAATGAATTATGTTGATAATTTTCTTAATATTGAACCAGCCCTGCATTCCTGGTATAAGTCTTACCTGGTCACAGTATATTATTCTCATGATAAGTTGCTATAATCCTTTTGCTAATATTTTATTCAAATTTTTTGCATCTATATTCATGTATATTTGTCAAAAGTATTTGCCACTGATCCAGTACAGAATCCAGGTTGAAAAGGGATTTCTTATGGATGGTGAAGTGCTCCAGCTGTTCATTTGTGCAAATGATATTGTATTGATTACCTCTCAATCCCTAAGACCTTGCAGAGGTTCCTTTAAGAGATGTGTAAGATTTCAAAGGATTTTGACCTGTCCATCCACATGGGAAGGATCAAAGAGATGAAGAAATCTTTCTATAATTTTCTTTCTCTGTTTTGACTCTTCCCTGTTTAGGTATCAGTACCATATTTATATCATAAAAAGAATTTGGTAGGACTTCTTCACTTATTTTCCCAAATAGTCTAAATAGTATTGGAATTAATTGTTCTTTAAATGTTTGATAGAATTCACTTGTAAATTCATCTAGCCCTGGAGATTTTTCCTAGGGAGTTAATTTATGGCTTGTTCAATTTCTTTTTCTGAAATGGGGTTGAGTATTTTACTTCTTCTCAACCATAATATTATTAATAAATCTTGAACTCTTATTCATATTATAATTCTCCAAGAGGTCTCAAGGGTTTTGATTAGTTCAGTATCCAAGCCATATGTATCATGACTGTGTTCCTTTGATAGAGCCTGAATTGGAAATTTTTGTCAATTTAGTCTGTGGGAATAACATCCAGGCCAATACTATTATAGTAGAAAATGTAATAGATGAAATATTCTCCAGGTTTTACTACAGATCTTTTCCCTGATCCCATAGTGAGGCATTTCCTTTCTCCAGAGCCAGTGACTGAAGTCAAGACTTTAACCATTATGGTCAGCTACATAGTTTGAGGACGAATTACAAAAAAGGTATCATCCCCACCATACCTACAACCCCATGATTAGAATAATTCCTTGGTGCTAAATAGAAGTGGTATAATAACTAATCAAATTAGAAAATGACCTACATTAGAAGACTTGCTGATATCTAAAATGTTAATAGAAAACTGTATTTTAGAGAACTGTATAGAACAGTGCAACAATGACCATATATACTTTTCTACAAGTGGTGAACAAAATATATGACTAGAATGACAGATTTGGTGAGCAGTTATATGAAAAAAGAATTTCAGAATTTGGTATGAATCATAGGGATCATCTACCCCAACCATACCAAGTGGTTATCGTTGTTTTTAAACTTCCAATAAAGATGAAAACAATGCCTTTTTCAGTGCCTTTTTTTTGCCCACTTCCATATATCTCTAGTTGTTAGGAAGGTTTTTCCTAATATTAACACTTTTCCCAAGGGACATTCTTCAAGTTATTGAAAAAAAGTTATTATATTCAACCCCAATTTGACCCCACAAGTCTACTGTAGGCAGAATATCCCAATTCTTTCAACAGATCCTCATTTAGCATGATATCAGGGCCTTTTACCATTTTGATTGCACTCCTCTAAATCATCTTCAATTTAATAAAGTCGTTCCTAAAATGTGATTGCCAAAACTGAACATGATGTATCAGTGTGGTCAGATCAGGGCAGAGAATAGCAGGTCTATCATCTCCATAATCTTAGATATTATGATTCTCTTAATGTAGCATAAAGTTACATTGACTTTCTCAGCTATCATATTACACAGTTGAATAGTATTGAGTGTATTGTCCAGTAAGAATCCAAGAATCTTTTTTTTTCTTCAGATGATGAGTTGTCTAGCTAAACCTCCCACATCTTTTACTTTTTGCATCCAAGGGTAATCCTTGGATTCATCTCTCTTAAGTTTCATCATAATAGATTTTGTTTAATGTTCTAGCTTTTCATTATATTTTTAATGCTGCCTGTGAAATAATGTTGTATTTGCCTCTCCATTTGTTTATTTGAAAATTTGATAATCATGGCTTTCATGATTTTATTCAAGTCACTGATAAAAAATATGAAATTGCAAAGGGTCAACCATGGCATCATAGAGCAAGGCACAAAAATCAATGGAAGATTATGGCTTGAAAAGATTCTATTGTATCATTGGGAATTGTGGAGTATATTGGGAAAAATCACTGTAAGACTGTCAGGGACTGTAGGACATTGTAGGACCTTGATTTCTTATGATTTGCCTGCTGTAAAATACATGATATTCTGTGAGGTTTCTTTTTGTTTTTCTTTTATTTTAGTAAAACTTTGTTATCCCGTGGTCAGCATGCTTACAAGATGTTGCCAATATACGTAGTTATCCAGAAGAAAAACAATCTACAACTCTTTCTCACTGTAGCCTAAAACAAGGTACCCCAATAAAGTAACCCTAAGTCTTTCATGAGATGTGTAGCACTTAACAGCTTCATTATTTTTTTTTCAAAAAGGATAAAAAGCTCTATCCACAAAACAACAAAACAATCAGAAGTTGAAAGGCAAAAAATTACATTCATAGAGCAATCATGGAAGTCTTTTTTTCCTCTCAGAATAGACTCCTATGAAACAAAGAAATTAGATTAGTGTGAATCAAAATCAACTTCCTAATTTAAACAAATCCAGTAAAAAGGAGAATGACAAAAAATATACCAAGAGCAACCTTTTCCTATTCTATTATCAACATGTCCTTTTCCCTTTCTTTTTGTGTGTATTGGTAATAATAAAAAAATTTCAGAGCCTAGGACTTCAATGATTATGATATTCATTTCTACCCTTCATATTGTGTCCTATTATCATTTTCTTCATATTCAGTAGCAAATGGAATCAATAAACATATACATACATATGTGTGTATACATACATTTTTACACACAAACATACAGTTCACTTCATCCTCTCTGTCAAGGAATAGCCATAGATGAAAAATATGAAAGAGGGAGGGAAAATGCTCTTTTGTTTGCTTCCCTGTTCTCCCCATTACTCTGAGAGATAAATGACTTCTGTTTGGCATATGATATTATCCTAGATGAGTCTAAGTATGAAGACATAGAAGCTATTGCTACTGTAGAGGAAAATGTGTCATGAACGGCCAACCATGCCACCCTTTTCCATTCCTCTATGATGCTTCATTGAGTATGCTGAGTACCTTCTTACTCCAGTGCAAAGTGAGTAACCCAGGTTCACTTTCCAGTAGAATTCTTGTATCATTCAGAAACTGAGTCTGATACTAAATTATAAACTCTTTGAAAGTTGAGAGTGTATCTGCTTTGTGATACCCAGCCTAGCAACTAATTCAATACCTGGCACACAGCACATACTCAATTGGTGTTGAATTGAATAGAAGAACATGTTCTATCACATTAACATTCATTCTCTAAAAGCAATTATTCAATAAATGCCCACAACATTCCTCGCTATATACTTCATTATTACCAGTTCAGGACATTAAACACATTAATGTTAGAATAACTTTAACATCATCTTTTCTCCCCCCACTTAGAACTCCATACTGAAATTTCTTCCTTTTTTCCTTTTTGACAAGCTATGCCAAAGGAAGTTAAATATTAGAGAACAATAGACAAGATTGTAGAGTCAGCAAGCACTTGTGCAATTTGTAGCTTAAAAAAGGCAATTAACCAAGCCTTAAAATCATCAGATGCATTTTATTCAATGGTGTTTTTTTTTTTTTTTGATTCAGTAATGTTTTTTAAGAACAAGTTTTTTCCTCAAAACACAATAAAGTAAAACAAAAGAAAGGAAAAATATTCATGGCACCCCTTAATTCTTATTTTATCTTATTACCAATAATGGCATTATGTCTCAGCCATGCAAAGGAGCTTTAATAGTTAATATTAATTGTATTGATCCTGTTAATTGTTTTAGGGAAATAAAAGTGTGAAAACTCCATCCCAGATGCAGTCAAGCTACTCCACTAGATCTTATTATCTTAGAGTTTTATTGGGGGCACTGAGAGCTTAAGTGATTTACCCATGGTACTACTACTTAAATGTTTCAGAGACATCTTTTGAAGCTCTATCTTCCTGATTTCAATGCCATCCCTCTAATTGTTATATAATGCTACCTTTGTGCATATTAAAGTATAGAAAATAAAATAGCTATTCTTTAATCCTTGTGGTAATTTATGTATCAAAAGATGCATGAGAATAATTTGAATTTTAAAAATTTGTGTTAAAAATATTTCAATATTTACCAGGATCCACAAAAAAAATTGTAATGTCTTCCTTTTAACACAATCATTTAACAAAGTTTAACCTTTATAATCCTACCATTTCCCAAGAACAGAAGCATCTGGATGTAACTATACACAGCTAAAAATATTTTTTATTGGGGAACTAAATATTAGGTATAATTATTCATCCACTCCTTTTAAACATTCAATTTTCCCTTACTTATGATATAAAAAGAGCCTTATTGGGCAAATTTTCTTTTTTTCTTCTGAAAATGGTAGGCAATTTGATAGAGTTGATACATGTGCTATCACATAAAACATATTTCTATATTCGTCACAGTTGTGGAAGAAGAAACAGATCAAAAGGAAATAAAACTATGAGAAAGAATAAAGTAAATGGAAAAAAAAAACTTCAATCTACATTCTGAGTCCATTAGTTCTTTACCTGAATATGGATAACATTTTCCTTGGTGAGTCTTTTGTACCTGTCTTAGAATATTGTGTTGCTGAGAGGAGCTGGGTCATTCATAGTTGATCACACAGTGTTGCTTATACTGTGTACAATGTTTTCCTGATTCTGCTCACTTTAATTTGCAACAATTTCTATAAGTCTTTCCAGGTTTTTCTGAGATCTTCCTGTTCATCATTTCTAATTGCAAAACAGTTTTCTGTTACATTCATATTCCACAGCCTATTCAGCCATTCCCCAATTGATGGGCAACCCCTCAATTTCCAATATATTGCTACCATGAAAAGGGCTGCTTTAAATATTTTTGTGTATGTTGATCTTTTCCCCTTTTTCACAATCTCTTTGGCATACAGACCTAGTACTAGTATTGCTGGGCCCAAGAATATGCAGTTTTATAGCCCCTTGGGCATAGTTCCAAATTGTTCTCCAGAATAGTTGGATCAGTTCACATCTCCACCAACAGTGCATTAGTGTCCCAATTTTCCCACACCCTCTACAACATTTATCATTTTCCTTTACTTTTTATGTCATATTAGCCAATTTGATTGGTGTGAGGTGATATTTCAGTTATCTTAATTTGCATTTCTCTAATCAAAAATGATTTAAAGCATGATATGTATCTATAGATAGCTTTGATTTCTTCATCTAAAAACTACCTGTTTATATCCTGTGATCATTTATCAATTGGGAAATAGCTTGTATTCTCAGAAATTTGACTCAGTTCTCCATATATTGAGAAATGAGGCCTTTATGTACTTGCTGTAAAGATTGTTTCCCAACTTTCTGCTTTCCTTCTAATCTTGGTTGCATTGTTTTTGCTTATACAAAACATTTTCAATTTTATATTATCAAAATTATTTGTTCTACATTTTGTAATCCTTCTGTCTCTTGTTTAGTCATGAATTCATCCCCTCCCCATAGATCTGACAGGTAGACTATTCTTTACTCTTATAAATTGATTGCTTCATTGTCTGTGGTACCTTTTAGTAAGATGTGCTTTCTTTCATTATCTTCTTTAATTAAGTATATTTTTGCTTTTACTTTGACTAATATTAAGATTTCTACTCCTGATTTTTTTTTTTACTTCAGCTGAGGCATAATAGATTCTGCTCCAGTCCCTTACCTTTACTCTGTGTGTTTCTCTGCTTCAAGTGTGCTTCTTGTAAGCAACAAGGATTGTTTTTTTTTTCCTACTCTGCTACTGTGCTATCTGCTTCCCTTGGAAGAGTTCATATCATTCACATTCACAGTTATGATTACTACCTATGCATTTCTCTCCATCCTATTTTTCCTCATGTTTGTCCTCTCTGTCCTTTCACCCTTTCCCACCTCACCAGTATTTATTATATTTCTGTCTACCACTTTCTCTGATCTGCCCTCCCTTATGTCAATCCCCACCATCCCCTTTACTTAATCTCCTGCCCTCCCACTTTCCTGTCAGGTAAGATAGATTTCTATATTCAACTGATTGTATGTATTATTCCCTCTTCAAGCCAGTACTGATGAGAGTAAGGTTCAAGCAATGCCCATCGACCTCCCCCCATCTTCCTCTCCACTGTAATAGGTCTCTCTTACCTCTTCATGTGAGATAATTTACCCCACTCTACCTCTCCCTTCCTTCCTCACCTGTTGTATTCCTCTTTCTTACACATTAATTTTCTTTCATCATTCTCTCAAATTCATTTGTATATGTATAGTCCTTCTATCTGTACTATTAGTGATACAATTTTTTTAAGCATTGCAAGTATCGTCTTCCCATGTAGTCATGTAAACAGTTTAGTTCTATTGAATCTCTTATGTTTTCTTTTCCCTTTTTACCTATTTATGCTTCTCTTGGGATCATTAGATATTAAAGGTCAAATTTTTGGCTTAGTTCTGATCTTCTCCTTATCAAAGCTTGAAATCTCTCTATTTATTGAATGACCATTTTCCCCTTGATGTATTATGCTTAATTTTGCTGGTACATGATTCTTGGTTGTAGCCCTTGCTCCTTTGCCCTCCAGAATATCATGTTCCATGACCTCTAATACTTTAAAGTTGGAACTACCAGGTCTTGTGTGATCCTGATTATGACTCCCTCATATTTGAATTGTTTCTTTCTGGTTACTTGTAGCATTTTTTCCTTGACCATATAGTTCTTTTTTTTTTTTTTTTTTACCATATAGTTCTGAAATTTGGCTATAATGCTACTTGAGGTTTTTATTTGGAGATCTCTTTCCTAAGGGGATCAATTAGTGGATTCTTTCAATGCCTATTTTGCCTTCTGGTTCCAGGACATCAGGGGAGTTTTCCTTGATAATTTTTTTGAAAGATGCTCTCCATATCCTTTCTTTAATCATGGCTTTCAGATCGTCCAATGATTCTGATATTGCCTTTCCTGGATCTATTTTCCAGGTCAGTTGTTTTTCCCAAGGAGTATTTTGAATTTTCTTCCATTTTTTTCCTTCTTTTGATTTGTGATGTCTCATAGAGTCATTACCTTCCACTTGCTCAATTTTAAATTTTTAGGTACTGTTTTTCTTAATTAGCTTTTGTGCTTTTTCCCCCCCATTCGACCAATTGCACTCTTTAAGGGTTTTTTTTAGTAGATTTTTGTATATCCTTTTCCATTTGACTAATTCTACTTTTTAAGTAGTTTTCCAGGCTGTTGACTCTTTTTTAGTAATTCTTTTGCATCACTCTCATTTTTTTCCCCAATTTTTCTTCTCTCTCTCATATTATTTTTTAAGCTTTTTTTTTGAGCTCTTCTATGAGATCAGTCTGGGCTTGAGACCACTTCCTGTTTTTCTTTTGAGGTTTTCCCCATAAGCCTTTTGACATTGTTGTCCTCTTCTGTGTTTGTGTCATAGTCTTTTCTGTCACCATAATAACTTTCTATCATCAGATTGTTTTTGTTGTTGTTGTTGTTGTTTTCTGCTCATCTCTCTCTCTCTTTGGCTTTTTTCCTTTCTTTTAAATTTAATCTCTGCTCCCAGGGTGAAAGGGACACTGTCTCAGTCTTCTTGTGCTAGTGGCTTAAGGTCTTAGCTGTTTACTTGGTGCTAAACTGATGTTCCCCTGAGGCCTGTGGGAGACCCTCATGTCTGGTCCTATGCTATGGGTGTGGGGTGGGGGTTAACTGGCACAGCTGGAGGCAGTAGGGGATCTGGCAGCTTCCTTAGGCTGAGCTGGGGTTCTGGTGATAATGTCTGAAGTGTGCTGAAACCCATTAGGATATTTCTGTGTTTCTCAGTGGCTACACTGAAAAATATACAGTTAGTCCTTTGGAGGCTGCCTGTTTGCCCAGGGTTATGCTGAAGTGTGGTAGAGCCAGTGCTGGTTGGTAACTGGCTTGCTGGGATGCTTCCCATCCTGGGCTGCACTCCTCTTTCATATGAATGAGATGGACCTTTCTTTCTAATCCTCCAAATTTCTTGGGTTAAAAGATTGTTTCACCCCATCTTTTTGCTGATTCTGCTGTTTCAGGATTTCTTTTGGGCTTCTATTTTGTGGTTGTTTAGAGGTGAGTATGGGAGAGTTGCAGCAGTTTACTACTTACTCAACCATCTAGGCTCCTGGAAGCCAGACCTCTATCAAGGGAATTTTCCACACAACAACCATGCTAGTAGTTTTAATAGACATATTCCATCTTTTTTTCCTCTTATATTTGACACTTTCTCTACTCATAGCTCTATACTATCATCATGACATGAACCTGTCCTTGTATTTTTGAAGGCTCCAATACCAAAATTAGAACTTTAGTAGGTTTTTACCATTATAAAAAGCTTTGAGTAATTTCCCAGCAATAGACTGAGTGTATTTTCTGAAGACCAGCCTAGACAAATGTAGAGGTTATCCATTTGGTGATGAATTCTTTGGCCATGACATTTTATGAAACAAAGAAAAAAACAAAATGACCCTCAGTTCCAAATGGTTTTATCTTACTTCTATAGAGACAATGACATAGTAGGGGAAATGGAGACAGAGATTAATAAGGATCACACAAGGTTTAGACTACTTATAAACTTTAACTTGCGTGTTGGTACTTTAAATATTTTATATTTAATCCAGTGACCTAACAAACCTCTCCAAAATAGAAATTATGCACCAAAAATGAAACAACTTTAGGTATTTCCATGGTCTAGGATATTGAGCATACAAAAGAAGGAAAAACAAAACAAAATAACAAAAATAATGAAACAAAAAAGAAAGTAATACTCAATGAACTCAGTCAGCACCCTTCCCCCATCTCCATCCCACTGGCAGTGAGGCTGCATTAGCAGATCCAAGATTAGGACACAGGATTACATCAAAACCAACCCTTACATGCTTGTCCCCTCTTCCTTTCCAGTGCCTTAAAGTCTCAGTTCCAGGCTGTGGAATTTTTTTTTTCACTTCAATAACCAATGTGGCCACAGTTCTTCAGGAGTTAAAGTTTTTGAGGCCCTGAAACCCTGAAGCACCAACACAAGTATCAGGTAAAACAACTTCTGTCAAAAGAAGATTCTACTAGTACTAAGGAAAGCGGACTGTGCCATTGCCAGGAAAAGCAATTTCTAAACTGTTGGTGCCAGTAGGTTCTTCACTGACAATGCTGGACCAAAGAACTAAACAACAAAACAATTTAGACAGATCACCTGGATAGGACACTTGTGTGTCTGAGAGATGTGCAGCACTCCATCGAGACTGAGGGAAGAAGATAACATCCATCAGGGGCCAGTTCTGACCACCCAAAGGTTGGTTGAGGCAGAGAGCTAGTGAAATACTGGTGTGAGAGGAAGCTGAGATGCTTTGAGGTCCAGCCCTCAAGGAAACCATAATCAGAGGAGAGGGAGTCAAAAACAGGCAATAAGGAAAATAAGTAGAGGAAAAAAAGTCCAACCATACTAAAAATTCAAGGAAGATGAAATAGTAACAACAGAAGGAAATTTGGCCTCCACAATTAGTAAATTAGTTTAGGCATCTATGTATAAATACTGCAAATTGATGGAAAATGATCTACACATGACAAGATAGAGGACCTTGTGGAATTTGGCAATGTGGAACCATAACATTCTCTTCCTGAGTGGTTTAAAAGAGAAATGAGAATTATGAAACCCAGTTTATGTCCTGAACTATGAAAATAATGAACAGAATAGAAAAAAAAATAAATTGAATCTGTGATGGCAAGCCTCACCAAAGAAAGAAAAGAGAGAACAATATATTGCGAATATAAACACACAGAAGTGAAAGAATTCCTAGAGGAAGAGAACCAAAATATGGAACATTATAGAGAAAACATGTTCACTATGCAAACAAAACATATGGATCTTTCTACATTTAAATCCATACAATCTATTGTTCTTTCTTTTGTGAGGCTTGCCATTACAGATTCAACTTACTAGCATAAATCTGGGCATAATAATGCCTATAATTAATTTAATTTCACCCTTTTCATTAATGACCCATTTTCCTCATACTCCCTCCACTATTTGTCATTTTCCTTTTCTGTCCTATTAGCTAATCTAGTAGGTATAAGGTAGTACTTCAGAATTTTTTTTTAAATTTGTTTCTCCAATAATAGTGAGTTAAAGCATTTTTATATGGCTCTAGATAAGTTTGATTACTTCATATGAAAGCTGTTCATATCTTTTGATCATTTATCAACTGGGGAATGGCTCTTATTTTTATAAACTTCACTCAGTTCTCTATATGTTTGAGATATGAGTCCTTTATCAGAGAAATTTGCATCAATTTTTTTCACAGATACTATTGCTCCTGTATTTCCCTCTATCCTATTTTCTTCACCCTGTTTATTCTATTCTCTCTCTCCTTTCATCCTGTCCCTCCTTAAAAGTGATTTGCTTCTAACTACCTCCTCTCCCAATCTGCCGTCCCTTCTGTCATCCCCTCCTTTCTCTTATCTCCTTCTCCTCCTACTTTACTGTAGGGTTAGATAGATTTTTAAACCCAATTGAATAAGTATGTCATTCCCTCTTTGAGCCAATTCTGATGAGAGTAAGGTTCACTCACTCCCCCTCACATCCTTTCTCTTCCCCTCTACTGCAAAAAAAAAACAAGCCAAAAAAAAAAAACACCCAACAACCACCACAACCATTTCTTGCCTCTTTTATGTAAGATAACTTTATCCCATTCTGTTTCTCCTTTCCCCTTTCTCCCAGTACATTCCTCTCTCATGGCTTAATTTTATTTTTTAGATATTATCTTTTCATATTCAACCAACACCTGTATACCCTGTCTATATATATGCTTTCTATCAGCCCTAATAATGAGGAAGTTTTTATAAGTTACCAGTATCATCTTCTCATGAAGTAAACAGAAATTATTAAGTCCTTTATGATTTTCTTCTCCTGTTTACCTTTTGTGCTTCTCTTAAGTCTTTATTTAGAAGTCAAATTTGCTATTGAGTTCTAAGAATGCTTTAAACTCCTGTATTTCATTGGATGTCCATTTTCTCCCTGAAGGATTATACTCAGTTTTCCTGGGTAGAGGTTCTTGATTGTAATCCTACTTCCTTTGCTCTCAAGAACATCATCTTTCAAGCCCTCTGAACCTTTAATGTAGAAGTTGCTAAATCTTGTGTTATCCTGACTGTGGCTCCATGATGCTTGAATTGTTTCTTACTGGCTCCTTGCAATATTTTATCCTAGACCTGGGAGTTTTGGAATTTGTCTACAATATTCCTGGGAGTTTTCATTTGGGATCTCTTTCACAAGATGATCAGTAGATTCTTTCAATTTCTATTTTATTTTGTGGTTCTGGAATATCAGGACAGTTTTCCTTGATAATTTCTTGAAAGATGATGTCAAGGCTCTTTTTTTTATCATGGCTATCAAGTAGTCTAAAAATTTTTAAATTATCTCTCCTGGGTTTATTTACCAGGTCTGTTGTGTTTTCCAAAGACATATTTCACATTATTTTCTATTTTTTCATTCTTTTGGTTTTCTTTTATTATTTCTTGACTCATCATAAAGTCATTAGCTTCCATTTGCTCCATTCTAATTTTTAAGGAGTTATTTTATTCAGTGAGCTTTTGTACCTCCTTTTCCATTTGGCCAATTCTGTTTTTCAAGACATTCTTCTCTTCATTGGCTTTTTGGTCCTATTTTACCAGTTGGCCTAGTCTGTTTTTTAAGTTGTTATTTTCTTCAGTATTTTTTGTGTCTCTTTTACCAAGCTGATTACTTATTTTCTCATGATTTTCTTGCATCAATCTTATTTATCTTCCCAATTTCTCCTCTCCCTCTCTTACTTGATTTTCAAAATCCTTTTTGAGCTCTTGCATGGCCTGAAAACTATTCACATTTTTTTTTGGAGGCTTTGGATGTTAGAGCTTTGACTTTGTTATACTCTTCTGAGCATGTGTTTTGATCTTTCTTGTCACCATAGTAACTATCTATGGTCAGATTTTTTCTGTTGTTTGCTCATATTCCAGCCTATTACTTGACTTTTAACCCTTTCTTAAGGTGGAACTCTGCTTCTGGAGAGGAGAGTTCACTGTCCCAAGCTTCAGGGGTTTTGTGCAGCTATTGTCAGAGATATTTGTAGGGACCTGTAAGTTTTCAGTTCTTCCACAGTTATATGATCTAAGGAGAAGTGTTTACTACTCTGGCCTGTGATCTGGTTTGTGAGTGACCACAAACACTCTTTTATGCCCTAAAACTGTAAGGAGGGTCCTTGCTTCATTGTGCTTTCAAGCTCTGGTGTGCTAGTACTCTTCCTTGTTCTGGGACTGCCACCCAGGACTGTGCCCAGGATCCAAGTATGGACACAGAAAAAGAATCCTGCTTCAAAGCTAGCAAAGAGACTCCTGTAATCTCCTTATAACCAGTTGTTTGACCCCCTTATCATCTGTGGGATGAGAACTCCAGAAATGCCCAATGCCATTGCTGATTCAGTAACTCCCAAGGCCTGCTCCTGGTTTTCTGGGGCTGAATGTGTTCTGGCGTAGCCTGTGCTAGACTGTGTTCCATTCTCCCCAAGTTGTGACAAACTTTTCTTTCTAAACCTCTAAGTTGTCTTTTGTGTTTGTGAGCTGAGAGGTCTGGAAACCTCCACTGCTGCTACTGATTCAATGTCCCTTAGTCCTGCTCCTGGTTTGCTGAAGCTGGGTCTGTTCTGGTGTGGCCTGCTCTGGATTGCACTCTTCTCTTGCCCTGGTGCAATAGACATTTCCTGCTGATCTTCTAAATTCTCTTGGGCTGGAAAATTGTTTCACTCCATCTTTTTGTGGGTTCCGCCTCACTAGAAACTTGTTTGGAGTCATTATTTAAAGGTATTTGAAGGGGTTTGGTGGAGAGCTCAGGTGAGTCTCTGCCTTTACTCTGTCATCTGGGTTCTTTCCTTTTTTATATCCTCTTAGGTGTATATGTTGCTCTTTCTTTAACCCTGATCAGATGAGATTAAAATTCCTTCATTACCAGCTTTCTATCCCCACCTACTTTCTCTGTATCAGTTCTTCCCTTCATATCTCACTTATATGATATAATCACTCCTATTTACCTTTTCTAACCCAATTTTGTTTTGTGGAATCACCCTATCATACACACCTCACCCCCAACCTTTCTTTCAAACTACCCTAGTAACGATGACAGTTTTAAGGAAAACATTTTCACATATAAAAAGTTTGACCTTAATAATCCCCTTATAATTAGTCTTTAATGTTTTCCTTCTATTTCTTTTGGATCTTATATATCAAATTTTCCATTGGTCCAGGGTCTTTATGTTACAAAGTCTTTCAGTTTGTTAAATTTCATTTTTTTTTTCTTTCAGGTTCATACTCAGCTTTGCTTGGTAAGTTATTCTGGGTCACAATCCCAGTTCTTTTGTTCTTTAGAATAAAATGTTCCAAGACCTATGGTCTTTTAGTGTATCAGCTGCTAGATGTTGTGAAATCCTGATTGTATCTCTGTAGCATTTAAATTGCTTTTATTCTTGTGGCTTGCAATATTTTCTCCTTAACTTGGAAGTTTTGAAACTTGGCTATGACATTCCTGTTAGTTTGAATCCTGGAATCTCTTTCAGGTAGTAAATAGTTTTTTTTTTTCTATTTCTTTTTTTATTCTTTTCTATTTCCATTTTATTTTTTCTATTTCTATTTTACATTCTAGAACATCAGGGCAATTTTCCTAAATAATTTCTTGTAATAGTGTATCAAGTTTCCTTCTTTTTTTCAATCATAACTTTCAGGTAGTCTGACAATTTTTATGTCATCTCTCCTCAATCTGTTCTCCAGAGCATTTGTTTTTCTAGTGAGATGTTTCAGATTTTCTTCTATTTTTTAATTCTTTTTATTTTGTTTATTATTTCTTAGTGTCTTATAATGTCATTTGATTTCCCATGCCCAATTCTAGTTTTCAAGGAAATATTTTCTTCCTTAAGATTTTAGATGTCATTTTTCCAGTTGGTTAACTTTATTTTCATAATTTTCTTGGATTGCTTTTTATCTGTTTTCCTAATTTTTCCTTGATCTCTTTTATTTGACTTTTGAAGTCTTTTTTCATGTTCTTCCAACTCTTTTGGATCTTGTGGCCATTTGATGCTACAAAAATTCATTTTCAACTGTTTTGTGATTGTTCTTTGCATTTACATTTTTGCAGCCATTGTGTAGATTATTTCCCTGCTTTTATTTACTTTACTTTGCTTCAGTTTCTCCTCACTCTAATTTATCTTCCACTCAGCTGCCATGCTAATTTTTCTAAAGTTTGGGTCTGATCATGTCATCCCCCTTCTCTGTGAGCTCCAGTGGCTCCCTATCACCTGTAAGATCAAAATAAACTCACTGGCATTTAATTTTTTTCTGCCTTAGTAGTTATCTTATACCATAATCTCAATTCTTAGCACAGTGATTGAAACATAAGTAAGTGCTTAATAGAAATTCACTTACTTTCTTGAAATTTAATGAACTTTACACTTTATCTCCCTTCTTCCTGCTTTTGTACTAGATATGCCCCATTGCTGGAATGTTCTGTTCCATCACCTCTACCTCTTAATTTCCCTTCCTTTCCTTCAAGAATGTGCTCAAATCCCACCTTACAAAGAAAGTCTTTGCTGCTCACCCTGCCCCCTCTAAATTCTGCTTCCTTCCCAGCTACCAAAGCCTTCTCTTTCAGATTACTTTTATCTACTCTGTTTACATCATGATTGTACTAGTACTATACATGTTGTCTCCTCTATTAGAATGTATGATTCTTGAGGATGTGTATTGTGGTGGGGTTTTTTTGGGGGAGGGTAGTGGGAGGTTTTCTTTTTCTTTGTTTTGTTTTGTTTTTATTTTGGTTTGACTTGTTTGTTTTGCTTTTTGTTTTCCTTGCCTTTCTTTGCATTCGAAATGGTTAGTAAAACATTTGATATAAAGTAAGTGCTTAATAAATACTTGAAGTAGGACTCCTGACCATTTATTTTATTTTCACAGCAGAATGCAAGCTCTTTGATGGCAAAAATTGTCTTGCTTTCTTGTATTTGTATCCCTAGAATTTTGCACACTGCCTGGTACTTAGTAAGCCCTCCTCCCCCATCCCCCATATCTCTTTTTTCTTCTACTTTCCCTCTCATTTTCTCTTCCTGTCCTTCTCCCTTTCTCTCTCCCCCATCTATTCTTTCTTTTCATATTCTTGCAATATATCTTCTACTTTTATTGTTTTTTTAGTAGACCCCCTTTCTTATTTTTTGATGTATTTCATTAATTAATTTATTTCTTCTACAGTTTTCAACATTCACTTCCACAAGATTTTGTGTTCCAAATTTTCTTCCCATCTTTTCCCTCCCCCACCCACAAGATAGTATGCATTCTGAATACCTCTTACCTTGATCTGCCCTCCCTTCTATTATCCCTCTTTCTCTTATCCTCTTCCCCTTCTATTTTACTGTAGGGCAAGATAGATTTCTAAACCCCATAGCCTGTATATCTTATTTCCCAGTTGCATGTAAAAACAATTTTTAACATTTGTTTTTAAAACTTTGGGTCCCTAATTCTCTCCTTTCCTCCCTGCCAATTCACCCTCATTGAGAAGGCAAGCAACTCAATGCAGGTTACACATGTTTAGTCATGCAAAATACTTCCATAATAGCCATATTGTGAAAAACTAACTTTTTCCCTTCATCGTATCCCACCCCCCATTTATTCTATTCTCCCCTTTGACCCCGTCCTTCCTCAAAAATGTTTGCTTCTGAGTCCAAACTGCCCTCTCTTCTATTATCCCTTCACTCTCTTATCCACTCCCCCCCATTTTCCTGTAGTCTAAGACAGATTTCCATACCCAGTTGAGTGTGTATGTTATTCCCTCCTTAAGCCAAATCCAATGACAGTAAGATTCACTCATTCCTTCTCACCTTCCCCCACTTCCCCTCCATAGTAAAAGCTTTTTCTCCCCCTTTTAATGCGAGATGATTTACCCCAATCTACCTCTCCCTTTTTCCTTCTCCCAGTACAATCTTCTCTCACCCTTTAATTTTATTTTTTAGATATCATCCCTTCATATTCAACTCACCCTGCACCCTCTGTCTATATGTGTTCTTTCTAAATACCCTAATATTGAGAAAGGTCTCATGAATTACCAATATCATCCTTCCATGTAGGAATGTAAACAGTTCAACTGTAATAAGGCCCTTATGATTTGTCTTTCCTGTTTCCCTTTTCATGCTTCTCTTGAGTTTTGTATTTGAAAGTCAAATTTTCTATTCAGCTCTGGTCTTTTCATCAAGAATGCATGACAGTCCTCTATTTCACTGAATGTCCATTTTTTCCCCTGAAGCATTATACTTAGTTTTGCTGGGTAAGTGATTCTTGGTTTTAATCATATCTCCTTTGTCCTCCAGAATATCCAGTCTCTTAATGTAGAAGCTGCTAAATCTTGTGTTATCCTGATCATGTTTCCACCATACTTGAATTGTTTCTTTCTGGCTGCTTGCAGTATTTTCTCCTTGACCTAGGAACTCTGGAATTTGGCTACAATATTCCTAGGAGTTTTCCTTTGAGGATCTCTTTCAGGAGGTAATTGGTGGGTTATTTCCATTTCTATTTTACCCTCTGGTTCTGGAGTATCAGGCCAGTTTTCCTTGATAATTTCTTGAAAGATGGTGTCTAGGCTCTTATTTTTTTGTTTGTTTGTTTTTAGGCAATTGGGGTTAAGTGACTTGTCCAGGGTCACACAAGTTAGAAAGTGCCAAGTTTTTGGTCTGAGGCTGGATTTGAACTCAAATCCTCCTGATTTCAGGGCTGGTGCTCTATCCACTGTACCACCTAGCTGCCCCAGGTTCTTTTTTTTTTTGATCATGGCTTTCAGGTGGTCTAATAATTTTTAAATTATCTCTCCTGGATCCATTTTCCAGGTCAGTTGTTTTTCCAGCGAGATATTTCACATTGTCTTCTATTTTTTTCATTCTTTTGGTCTTGTTTTATAGTTTCTTGATTTCTCATAAAGTCATTAGCTTCCATTTGCTCCATTCTAATTTTTAAGGGATTATTTTCTTCAGTGAACTTTTGGACTTCCTTTTCCATGTGGCCAATTCTGCTTTTTAAGACATTCTTCTCCTCATTGACTTTTTAGACCTCTTTTGCCTTTTTGATTAGTCTATTTTTAAGGTATTATTTTCTTGAGTATTTATTTGGCTCTCCTTTAGCAAGTTGTTGACTCATTTTCATGATTTTCTTTCATTATTCTCATTTCTCTTTTCAACTTTTGTTCTACTTCTCTTATTTGTTTCTTAAAATCCTTTTTGTGCTCTTCCATGGCCTGGGACTGACTCATATTTTTCTTGGAGGTTTTGGATGTAGGAGCTTTAACTTTGTTGTCTTCTTGTGGTTGTATGTTTTGATCTTCCTTGTCACCAAAGTGAGATTCTATGGTCTGACTATTTTGTGTTGTTTTCTCATGTTCCCAGCCAATTATTTGACTACTAAACTCTTTGTTAAGGTAGGGGTTTGCTTCCAGTGTAGAGAATATACTGTCCCAAGCTTCAGGGGTTTTGTGCAGCTGTTTTCAGAAATACTTCTAGGGATCTATAACTTTTTAGTTCTTCCAAGGTAGTGTGATCAACGCTGAGGTGTCTACTCCTTTTCTGGCTTGTGCTGTGGTCTGTGAGTGACCACAAGCACTTTTTTATGTCTTGGAACTATGAGGAGGATTTCCTCTTCACCACTGTCACAAGCTGTGGCATGCCAGTGCTCCTTCTTGCTCCAGGACCAGTACTCAGGACTGAAACTCAGATCCAAATACCAGTAAAGCAAGAGGATCTTGCCTCAACTAGATCCCTGCAATCTTGCTCTGTTCAACCACTCAATCCCCCCTCTGTATGTGGGCTGAGAGCTTTGGAAGTAGCTGCCACCCTGGGGCTGTGCCAGGACTGGGGCTGGGACCAAGCTCTTCAGTTACCAAGGTCTGACAGACCTTTCCTACTGACCTTCTAAACTGTCTTCAGTGTTTGTGGGTTGAGAAGTCTGGAAACACCACAAATCACCTTTATTCAGTCCCCTGAGGCCTGTCCCAGGTTTGCTGAGACCTAGTCTTTGGCTGTGCGGCCCATGCTGAACTGCACTCCTTTCCTAGCCCAGTGCAAAAGACCTTTCCAATCAACCATCCAGGTTGTTTTGAGCTGGAATCTTGTTTCACTCTATCTTTTTGTGGATTCTGCTTCTCTAGAATTTTTTAGAGACATTTTTACAATTATTTGGAGGGGTTTGTGGGAGAGCTCAAGCAAGTCACTGCTTTTACTCTGCCATCTTGGCTCCACACCCATCTTCTACTTTTAGTTCCCATAACTTGGTTAAGATTGTTTTCTCAATATCTTCAATGGCCTCTTAATGCCAAATTCATGAGTCTTTTCTCAGACTTCAACTTCATTTACCTCTAAGCAGTACCATTGGCCAATGACTTATGCTGTTATATCTAGTTCTGCCTTTTGCTACTACTTTTACCATTCCATTGTCTCTTTTACTAGCTTTTGTTCATCCTCCAGTATTCTTGAATGTAAATGGTTCCCCAGAATCCTAGCCTTACTTCTTTCCCCTGCTATATTTTCACTCTAATGACTTTCATTTTTCAAATGGGAAACTGATAGATGGCCCAATTGCTCAATTCATGTCCACACAATATTAACAGAATTCAAGTTAGATTTCCAGTACATTGGTTGGATCTCCTCTGGCAAACTTATGAGAAGAAATGGCCAAGGGTTGAATGGATGGACAAGCTTGGCAAGGCTATGATCTGTATCTTTGGACGAAATAACCACATTGATGAGATTGCAGAATCATTAGAGTATTAGTAACAACAACAAAAACAAACAAAAACAAAAACTACCCCTTCTGTGTGAAAAGGGATAGGTGTGTGTGCATGTGTGTGTGTGTGTGTTTTAATACCAGTAAAGGTCAAATCTCTTTTTTTTTTATTTCTGGCCTCTGACATAACTCCAGTCTATTTCCAAGTTCTTATGCTAATCCTGCTAGTAAGAGCAACATTCTAATTGTGAAAATCCTGGGTTTCAATTTTGTTTTTTACAGTTACCATCCAATTAGTTTACGAGTCATAGTTTTCCTCTCAATATCTGTTACACCAATTCTGTTTTTTTAATTCTCACTGTCACCAACCTACTTCAGTCCTTTTTCAGTTTATGCTCCAATTGATCCTAGGCAATGGATTTTAAAACTTCATCCCCTTCAGGGTATGATTGTAGATTGATAAGGAATATTTCATTGATTATCTGCTTATTTTTCTGTCAAGTCTCCTTCCTAACTGACTTTTAGAATTCTAGATTTTTCCAAATCACTCATTCATTCCTTCTTTCATTCATCAATTATATTCTTAATACTTACTCAGTACAAGACACTATACTGAGCAATAAAGTTCAATTTATTTATCCTTCCTGGAGAAGAGAAGACCATGGGGAATATGAACACTATTCTCAATTATTTGAAGGATTTCAAAGTAGAAGAGGGGTTATTGTTTATTCTATGTGGTCTCACAGGGAAAAGCTATGAATAAGAGTTTAAGAGGCAAATATAAGCTTTGTATTATATAATTCATGACAATGAGAAGTACATACATATATATGTGTATGTGTACACATATAAACATATTTGTATATATACATTTACATAAATACATATATGAACACATATATGTGATATCTATATCTACCTATCTCTCTCTCTGTATCTATCTATCTATCTATCTTTGTGTGTTTATCTATATCTATATCTTTATCTATATCTATATCAGTGGATGTTATCTTGGGAGGGAGATGTTTTTAAACCAGAGGTTGGATGACTACTTGTCAATTATGCCATATTACAGAGTCCTTTAGAGTTTCCATTGAAGAGTATGACTCAAATATCCCTTTGGACTTTATAATGAATGATTATGTATTTTTCTGTGAGAGTTTTACATTCATCATTCCAGAGAACTTAACATTAGTACTTTTTTAAAGTGATCATTAGTGGTAAGAAAGAGAACTTGATGGAATATGCTTGGGCAGGAGGCAAAACTAACATTTTGTACTATGTAGTCAATAAGCCATTTGACAATTACAACATATGACTTTTAATACTGTTTAATCCAATAGCCTTAATTTTCTGTACTGATGATGGTCACTATTGTTTTTATTGTCTTGGGCTCCTGAGAAGAAACATTTTAGTAAAGAGTTCTCAAATGCCCAATTTAAGCTGCCCCTTCTTGCCCCTTCTCCCTACCCCTCCTTTTTTTTTTCTTTTGTGTAATGATTACACTGGCCATTGTTATAATCTATGTTTCAGCATCATAATGCAAACTTCTTGGCAAGTTAGATCCCAATAGAAGTTTTAAAATAAAACAGGTTATTGACCTGACTGCCTAATACCCCATAGATTTCTTTTTCTAGGGCTTGGTTCCCACATTGTCTTTTGATGTTGCTGCAGAATAGGTGAACATTTGCTACACCAGCCACCTAATTAGGAACAATAATGTCACTGGAGACATCTCAGACCTTCTGCATACTGAATCAACGTGTCCTGAAATATAGAGGGTAGGGTAATGCATCTTATAAATGCCAATTTAGTTAGGTTCTAATCACAGATACTTCATCAACTGACAAAAGAAAAACCTCAGTAGGTGCACCACTTCAAAATCTGGGACAACTTACATGTAATTTCAGGAATCAGCAGGGACACACAGCTGGAGAAAAATAAAAAGCTTGCTGTAATTGAAAATTGCCTTGAAGCTTGTTTGTGATTAAAATGAAGTTCAGTTCCTTGAAATCTTGTTTAGCAATTAAATCTGTTTTACTTAGGCAATGAAATATTGTCTATTGTCCGAGAATGATAAAACTAGTACAGACATGTTTTAGTATTTGATGCTAATTGAACATGTGCAGTCAAGAAAAAAAAAAAGTGGCAGAATCTATAGCCAGGAAGCCAATGCCTTTCCTTCAAAGAAATGTTGGGTTTATAATGCTCAGTTAAACTCTCTAAATCATTTTAAAGTTCAGAATATACAGAATCATTAAATTAACAAAGAAAGTTAACAACAACATTGCAGGATGACATACCTGGAAATATAACTTTCCTGGGCCTTCTGATCTATATATACTGTCCTCTTTTTCAATAATTTCCCAAGTGGGTTTATTATACCCACACATGCAAATACATCTGTGGTTAATAAAAATATATTGTTTTTAACTATCATTAAATTTTCTCTGTTCTATAGCTGTTACATGTGAGAGAAAAGTGAAAGCGATATGAACAACACAGAGGATATAATTTTTCCTCATAGAATATTTCAATCTCAACAAATAAATGATAAAATGAAAATGCAGGTGGTTCACTTTGAAGCTCTGGTTGCTGTCACTTAACCTCTAACTTTTGAGTGCAATGCTTTCTGACAGTTTTGTTTTCAGTTAATCTTTGTCATTCTTTCAAACTTTATGCATTTTCCTCTATTTTAATCTGTATAATTTTTAGTTACAAGCAGTTGCCACTAAGTGTTTCCACCCCTTGACATACATTTTACACTGAAATTATCTTAGCAGGTTTTCCTCAATTTACCTCATCTTTTCTAGTTTCATTGTTATATTCAGAGTTATATAAGACAAAATAAATGTTCATAAAATCTGTTGCCCTGCACATACCTTTAAATTTAAATTAAATTATTAAATTTAAAGCACTGTTGTACTTCAGAAGGGATAAAAAATGTCTGGTTTACTTAGGCATGGATGTTAATGTCCTCCTTGAAGAACTGGACTGAAGATTTTTCAGATATACTTTTTGTTCCCACCCCTTTCAATTCCAATAAGGGGAGGTTTCCAGCTGATACATTTGATTACCATGGCTGACATGCTTGATTGCTCTAATCTAGAGTATAAGGGCCAATTGCCATTCCTTTGGAATTGTAACTATCACTTATCTATGCCTACTGGATATGCCTAGCTTTGAAAGTCAATTCTTTCATGGCTAAGAGAAAAAGGAGAAAACCATGAGACAGGTATTTAGGGATAGTTATTGGTTTTCATGAAATTCATAAGAATTAAATTGAACAAATTTAGAAATATTAAAGAGGGTCAAGGAAAGGGCTTTGCAGAAATCCACATTGGACATGAGTAAGATGCAACATATTAAAAATCAAAGATGGTTCAAGAAAAATGCTATAACAGTGATGTATGATGGGAAAGAAAGTGTGATGGTCATGTGGCAATGGACAGTCCATGTACTTCATTGGTAGGCATATGCAGTCAAGAGAATTAAATAAATATTCACTGTGCATTGGCTGGAACTAATATGGAAGATTTTGCAACTGGTGGGGAGGGCAGAAATGGGAATGCAATCTGCATTGTTGGAAGGGCTGCCCATATTAGTGAGGTCACAAATGCACAGAATAACTTTGCAAACCTTAATGTATTATGAAATAGTAATTGTTTTATAATAATATTTTTTTAATGCATAACAAAGCAACACAGAAAAAAAGCCACTGTGTTTAACACTGTGACTGTTAGTACCCTAACACTAAATGTTGACTTTACAAAAAGTGAATATTTGGAGGTAGGAACTGAAACTGGTATGAATCTAAATACCTAGAAGGATAGCTAATTTCTTCATAGAAATGTTCTTTATTCTCACCCCAAAACCTGACATTAAAAATGCCAAATACAAGTGATATTATACATGATATTCCAACATCATTCTGCATATGATTTTACAAACAAGTTTACATTCTAAGTTGCTTTTAATTTCTTTCTCATTTTGTATCATGTTTGCTTACTGAGGTGATGTTGAGACTCTTTTGGTCTCCTTGTTATGTCAAACAATTTATTTTATTTAAACTTCCATATATAATCATTTTAATTTGTTTCAGTGTCATATCATATATCCATTGTCCATTTTAATTATCAACTTATTTAAATAAGTGAGGATTGAGCTGTTTCAATTGGATTATATATGTTTATATCATTTTTTCTTACAGATATACATTAATTCTGATCTTTAGTCTAAAAAAAGGTATTGACATGATTGTATACAGAAAGATGGTTCAGAGATTGCCCCCATAAAATAATGAAACTTTTCCCATCCATTAAAAAATGTGAATAATTGTGTTGTAACTGCTTATTTGTCATTTTCAGTGCCTAAAGAAAGTAGTGGTGAGTTTAATGATTATGGTGTTTATATAGGAAGGTTATATTTTTTGTTTGGCCCCTTTCATTCTTTATTCCTCATCCATGCTTTCCATTATATTTCTCAATATTCTCACTTATTCCCATCTTTTCATTTAAGTAAATAAATAAATAAATGAAAGGAAGAAAAAAAAATGTGCTCACTATGTCCGAAGTGCTATGCTAAGAGTTGGAGATACAAATAGAAAACAAAAATAGGTTTGTTCTCAAGGAGCTATATCTCAAATAGAGATATAACAAATATGGAAGGTTTTGACAGAAAGTTGAATGTTCCTTATGGTACAGCAACAAAGTGGATGATAATGTTCCTTCTTTCATGTTAATTCCACTGACAAAATTGATCAGATTCTAATGTTAAAATGTTCAATAGAGTCAAAGGTTTTGGTAACAGTAACATCCTTTTCTGAATTTTTAGTATCTGAGGCTGCAGCAATTGTTGGGGTAATTGACAGACTGCACATCCATAGGGGTTGCTTGCCAGGATTATGGCAGTAGACACCAGGAAGCATTGCTATTTCAAAAGCTCATGGGTTTTCTCCACCCATTGGATTCAGAGGAGAGGTAGTGGTGATGTTTGACTTGCCCAACACATGCAGCTTCTTGTTCCTCAAGGTGCCCTGCTCCTTCAGGTAGGGCTAAATACCCGAATTTAAACAGACTCAATTTGCAGAATTATATTTCTTCTTTGTAGAACTTCTCTACTCTTTGTTTCTATAATCTATGTTATTATATAATCTGCAAATATTTTTGTAGTAATCTTTTTAAAATATCTATCATTAGCACAGTGATATCAGATGACAAAATGTCCATAAAATATTTTTGCTTGCTGCCTTTGGGCATAAAGTAAAACCAACTCTGCCAGCATCTTCCTGTGCTTTTCCAAGGCATAGATGTAAGCAGCCTTACATTTGCCTATTCCTTTCTTCTGGTTGAATTAATAGTGAAAATTCCAAGATTAGTAGCATTCAGCTTCTCCAATAGTCTGTCTATTCATTGGTCATTAAACAAGTGTGCTTAGAGTACCAAGAGCCACAATAAAGGTTATAGGCAGTTTTAACATTGTGATTCTTAGTACCCATATATTAAAATACTGACATTGCAAAAAGTGAGTATTTTGGAGGTAGGAGCTAAAATGGATAAAAATCTAAATGTCTAAGAGGACATTTAATTTCCTTGAGAATTATTCTTCATTCAACCCTGCAATTAAAATAAAAAAGAATCCCTACAAATTCCAAGCATTAAATGTTATACTTCTGGGTCAATGTTTAGATATTTCACATTGGTATTTTGCAAAAGGATTCTGTGGAAACATTTAGGATGAGGAAGAAAATCAAAAGAGTAATTCTTTATAGTGAATTTTTTGAGAGCAAATTCAAATGTAATTAACATGCTGAAATTAGTTTGTGCTTTGTAGTACTGTAACCATGGCTAATTAATTTCAATAACTAAAGTACTATGCTAGTGAAGTCAAGGTCATGAGTTCAATCCCTATTTAGGCCACTTATTGGGCTTCTATCTCGTATCAAAAAACATCTTGCAGATTCATAATCTTGGTCACAAAGGTGATAGATTAGCTCAAATCTTTCAAAGATATTAGAGATATACTTTGAATGACTTATTCTGCTCATGTGGTGTCAGGATTACCATTTTGATTTACAAAGGACAAAACCTTATTCTACATATGAAAACAATTTTATTGCCAATGAAATGCTTCTTCATAATTCATACTTTTCAGTCCAAAGGTTCATCAGTAAAAGAGAATTGTGCAAACTAGCAAAACTTTCAAATAGAAAAGGTTAAGTAAGCAATGGATATTTTTTTGTATAGCACTAATGCAGGGAGAGAGGGAATAAAGCCATTGATGATGAGTAATGCTGCATAATTTGAGTCTTTATTGAAAAACAGTTTCCAGTAACATACTGTTTTAAAAATAAGGAAATATGGAGGAATTTAACATTTTTTAAAGGATGGTTAAAGTCTTTGAATTGGGCAGTGAAAATGAAAATAGGTAGTTCGTGACTCTAGTAGAAAATATTGCCATTCACAGTTCCCAAAAGCTATTGAGGTGTGTTGTATTTATAGATTCTTTTTTTAAATTGATTTCAAAAGTATAATAAAAATATATAGTATATACATGTGTGTGTGCATGGGGGAGAGAGAGAGAGAGAGAGAGAGAGAGAGAGAGAGAGAGAGAGAGAGAGAGATTGTAAACACATTCAGCAGAATTTGAGAATGTTGGGGAAAGAAAATAATTGAACTAAAGTATGTCATCAGAAAGTATTTTAAAGAATATTTCACTATAGGGAAAGGAAACAACTATCTTCTTAGAAAACTAATGTTTTCAAGAATGATAGGAGAAAATAACACAGAAGGCCTTGGTGCAGTTTTGTTATTTTTTTTTTATCTTAAGAGGAAAAAATAATAAGAAAATGGTGTTATATTTAAAAATTAAGATAAACTGAGGCACAAAGTTCTCAACATGTTAAATTTATGATAAAGCTAGCAATTACTAATAAATGGGGTCTTTTGACTACTCAGTCAGTCAAAAGATAACAAGATAGGGCTTACTAGTCTTCATATAGTTTTGGGAAGTACAAGAAAACAAAGAATAGGAAGAATCACAAATGGAAAACAATGTGTTTGGTTACAAAGTCTGAAGTATCATAGATGATGGAAAACAATAGGATTTGCTAGACATTTGGGTCTAGCAACAACCCTTCCTTCCATCCTGCTGTCAGAAAATGTTGATTTAAAGTATCCATCTGCTCATTAGCTCAACAGAGATAATAGACTTCTTGGCAACTACAATCAACATTCTGTAAGGTTTGTTAGCAAGATAACAGATTTCCCTTAATTGTACATGGGTATGCAAGTCTGTGTAGAGATAACATATTTCTTTAAATTAAGGTGACTTATAGGAAAACTAAATTTTAAACTAATTCGGAAAAAGAAAACTGAACTTCTGGGCTTACGAACTTAACTCAGTGACAAAACAAAATAAAACAGACATGGCTTAGGCAGTTACGGAATAGAGTCAATTACAGAATGGAGTCAAATATAAATTACAAAATCACTATTTGATTTTTTTCAATGGAATATAGTAGGGGAGAAAAAAAGGCAGAGCACAGTGGGATATATTATTACAAATAACTGGAATATGTAACAAAAAGTATATACAAACATGGAGGAAATGTTACAAGGAACAGACAAAATACATACATGGTTTGCAGTGGATATACATTAATCTTAATAGGGAATCAGTTGGGGTAGGAGAGAGGAAAAGTAAACTAAGAATTAAGGGAGATTCAAGGAAGTATTAGTAAGAAGTAAAATCAAGTCTAACTTCAGTAGGTAAATCATGAAGAAGATAATAATAGGAAAGTAAGAAAGCACAAGATCTTGTTATGGGATCCTGGGTAGGGGAAAGAAAAGAGATGTAATTCATAAAATTTAGGTTACTAGTGTTGAGTACTTTCCTCTCTCAACAGTCTCTTCCTATGAATTTAAATGGTATAATGCATAGATCTCTAGACCTAGATTCAAGAGGATCTGAGTTCAAAAACCACCCAAAATGCTTCATAAGTCACTTCTCAGCATCAGTTTCCTAATCTAAAAAAAAGGGGATAATAATAATATCTACCACACAGAGTTCATTCAAAGACAAAATGAAATAACATATGTAAGGCACTTTGTGAACTTTAAATTGTTTCACTTTGCAAGCATTAAATTGCTATGTAAATGTTTGATATTGTTAGTCTTTGTAAGAGGAAAATAGAGGACAAAGAAAGAGGAAATATAAAAGGATAGGATGGAGAGAAATACACAATTAGCAATCATAATTGTAATTCTGAATATTGTGATTTCACAAATGAAATGGGAGAGGGTAGTAGAATAAATTAGTTAACATAATCCAAAAGTATACTGTTTCTGATAAAAACCCACTTGGAACAAAAGGAAAAAAAACATTCACAGAGAATTAAAATAAAGAGTTGAAGCAAAATACAAACATACTTGCAGTGAACTCTAAAAAGATAAAACTACAATACAATTAAACTTCATTTAAAAGAAATAAGAAACCACATTACGCTTAAAGCACCACAGTCAATTAATATTAAAACTATGGACACATACACACACACACAAACACATACACATACACACACACTTACCAAGAATTTAAATATTTAAAGGGAAAATTAATCAGTTTACAGAAGAATAGAGAAAACAAAACTGTAATAGTTTAGGATCTCAATGGACCTCTCTCAAACCTTAAAAAAGAAAAGATCTAACTAGAAAATAATAAAAAAGATAGTGAGGACTTGAATAGTATTTTAGAAGTTAGATGTGATAGATATATACAATTGCTGAGTGGAAATCAAATGTAGTATGCATGTTTTTTATCTGAGTATGGCATCTTTAGAAAAAATTAATCACATAGGAGGGCTTAAAAGTCTCATGAATAAATTCATAAAAGCAGGACTATTATAGTATATAGATCCATTTCCCATCACAATGGTATAATATGTATATTCAATAAAGGGCACTTGAAGAAATTATGAAAATTTAAATTGAGATTAAATAAGCTAATATTCAATAATCCATGAGTCAAAACACAAGTTTACAGAAACAATAGAAAAGTTTATGAAAGAAAATTAACACAATAAGACAATATAACAAAAACTATTATGATGCAGTCAGAGCAGTCTTGAGGAGAAAATATACCTCATGATGCCTCATCAGAAAATAAAAAAATGAAACAAAACAACAAAAAAACAGATCAATGAATTTGTTATCAAATTTAATTGGGCATTCAACTAAAAAAAGACAAGAAAAATAACATAAAAATAATTAAATGTCAATGCATAAACTAATTTAATGTACATTTAATGCTCAAGATTCTAACAAAAACTTATAGAGAGAAAAATATAATTAGTATTTCATATGTGTCTCCTAGTAAATTCATCCTTTGAATGTCCCAAGTGAGTTTGGAATCTCTGGATTAGCTTTCCATCTTCTAAAATAGGTGGAGTCTAGTCAAAATTGATTGTATAAGACATTATTTAATAATGCTAAACCGATAATTCAGTGTGAAAATGGTAATATTTTTAAAAGCTGTAGAAAATATAATACCTATACCTATTTTGATCTATACTACCTTAAATATGCTAAAGCAAAATGAATTACAAAAATAAGAATGAGGTAAACTAGAGTCAAATCAATTTAACTCTAGGCCTTCCACATCCACTTGTCTGTCCCTCATCAAAAGAGTATAAATATAGTGTAACAATGGCCAATGAAGATTTGAGTAGGTTTGAGACTACATCTCCATAGTTTGTAGTTAATACAAAAGGTAAAAAGTAGTTATTCAGTCTAAATTCCTTAGCCTTACATGGCTCTTTACAGTCAGGACTATCACAATGCTCCCAAACTTACCTCACATTGCTCCCCTACTTATACACTATGCTTCCATCATTAGACTTGCCATCTAATATGCTATGTAATGTTTCCAATATTTATGAATTCTCTTGCTGTCCCCTTTGTCTGAAATGCCTCTCCTTCCCTTAATATCTGTTGAGATGCTAACTTTCCTCAAGAATCAATTGAAATCAACTGAAAAACCACATCTTTGAAAACTTCCAAAATTCTCCCGGTTTGAAATGATCTTTAATTTCTCCAAATCTTGAATAGGATTATACACCTATATTTGACTCTATATTATATTCTGCAATTTTGTACTTACTGCTTATAATTACATTGTTTAACAAATCTCCATTGAGTATATCAATGTGTGAATGAATTAAGGCAATCAATACATCTGTTGCTTAAATCCAGTATTTTTATTTTTTATAAATTAACTTATTTTGTTTCCCCACTTCACATAACATTTTATACCTTTGCTCTTGCTGTAGGCAGTATAACATTAAAAAAAATGAAATTGTAGCCCAGAAGACCTAGATCAAATTATACCATTATCCTTTTGCCACATAAACATGCGCTCTGTGATGACTATACTATATGTTCGAACTTTCCTTCTTCACAGGAAAACAGGACAATGGAGCTACATAACAACTGGCCAGTTAAAAGGATTTCTGAGACTCAGAACTGCTTGATGTGCCGGTGATCTTCTGTGTGTGAACTCTAGCCAAATTTACAGATGCCTGTAGCTGCCAGAAACCACAGAATCAGTTTTGAATAGTTCAAGGGCAACCTTGAGCAACAGCTGGATGCTGAAGATCTTGCTCAGGACTTTCTAAACACCTTGCTCCTTGGCTTATTGTGTTTACATACATCCCCTTCCCCTTAATCCCCAATTCCTGCTCAAAAGCTTAAAAAAAAAAAACTATTAACACCTCACCCTTCTCTACACCATTTTTGAGCAGCTGAGAACTCTCTACCTCTCTGTTTCCTTGCAAATTCTTTTCAGACAAATATACTTTTGTTATCTGAGATCAGACTCTGTCTCATTTAGCGTCCCTGTTTGGGCCTGGGATCTTCCTTTAATAGTCGTAATCACTGTTACCAAAAAATTTGAATTTAATCAATTCAATTGCCTTCTTTTCCTATAACATATTCCCCTCTCATCTGTACCTCATAAAATCTGTGACATTATTTCATGTTCTTTTCTGATCCTTCCTAGTTGCTAGTAGCCAATTCCCTTCCCCCAGATACCTTATATTTTACTTCTTTTTATTTATTTTATATATGTTCACATGTACATGTCTCCTCTCACAGGAAGTAAGTTCTTTGAGAGTGGGGTCTGTTTGTTTCTTTTATAATTATTATTATTATTTTCATATATCTAATCCATAGCACAGTGCCTGGCATAGTAGGCATTTAATAAAATGTTTCTTTTTTTTTTTCAAACACGAAAGTAGTGAGGATTTATTATACAGGTGTGCTACACTTAAGCCACAAAGAAAACAATCAGTCCAGAATGACAGAAGTCCCATGGCGCAAAGAAAAGAGGCAGGTAGATGGAATTTGCATTAAATGATGGCATGTCCTTTTGTCAGGGAGGTCTTCAGATGGTGGTAAGAGTCCTTATCAGATGGTGGTAGAGCTAGTAGAGTCCCTCATAGGGTGGGGTGATGTCTCCCAATGGTTTCTGCCTTCTTGAGAATGTCACCAAGGGTCATTTCATCTCTGCTTCTGTGGCTTCTGTGGTCAGCACAGTCTGGTTACTTGGACCTCTGCCTCATCTTTCTCCTTTTGCATTTCAGCCTACGCATTCGCTTCTTCCTCCATTTGGCTCTCATGGTGCAATGGAAGTCAACAAGATGGCACTAAGAAGAAGAGAGCTAAAATGTTTCTTGATTTGCTGTTTGAAACATAGAGTCATAGGATCTCAGAGTGGGAGGGAAACTCATCTTATGCAGCCTACTGCCAAGGGAAGAAATCTAAAACACACCACCCATAAATTGAATTTATGAGGATTTAAACTGTATGCAAGTGTGTGTGTGTGTGTGTGTGTGTGTGTGTGTGTGTGTGTGTGTGTGTTTGGGAAGGGAATGGTGGTTGTGGTAGTGAGAGATACAAATGGCCTTTCTAATTTAGAACTTAAATTGTGATGTATGGTATTTATAATTATTATAATTGAAATGATAGAAAAGAAGATTCCATCTATTTAATTACAATTTTCATTGGTTTCCTTCTTAACAGCAAAAATCTGGCTTTCAGCATGGGCATGATATAGCTTTCAGTGTGGTTATTTTAGATGTTCAATAGTGATGATTTTTGCAGGAAGTAAAAAGCCCAGAAGCAAGAAAGCAGATCAATTTGCTTTAATGATTTCACTGATGACAGTTATATAAGGCCAAAAAGTATCACTTCACTTCATTCTTGAAGGGGGATAAAAGGGAAATGGCTTTAATCATTGAATGTTACAATGTTAAAAACATGTTGTGTGTAAAGAAGTGCTATATGATTTTAGTACATAATACCAGTGTCATTTCCCTCCATTTCAAAATAGTTTAAAATCAATTTTTAAAAGTGAATATAATTTTCATCTTGGTACTACAGAATATTTGTTCCATTATTGATATTTAGAATAAAATTATATACATATATATATATTTTTTTCTATTGAAATAGGAAAAAAAATCTTTAAGAAAAAAACATTTTGGACCAAATCAGTGTCTTAATTCCTCTAGATGTTTTTGCAAACCTAGATATTAACCATCTATAAAAATACAGTGCTTGTCTTTTAAAGTCAGATCAAAAGCAAGGTTAAGTGACAAGAACTTAGAACTTAGATTCAGAAGTTCTAGATTCAAGTCTGAGCTCTGACACATACCAGCTATGTGACGTGAAGAAACCTCACCTCTGCGCATAATAAAATAAATAGGTTAGCAAATCAATGGATAGATAGATAAATGAATGAATGAGCATGTATACACATACACATATACATATATAATATGTATATTATACATAACACATTATATGTATGTACATATATATGTAATTTATATGTGATATACCTCACAAGGTGGTTTTGAGAATTGAATGAATCGCATTTCTAATGATAAATTGACATTAATGATTTTTTATGATTCACCTATTCATTTGGGTAGCCCATTAGTATGACAATCAATTTTACCACTTGTATTCATAATTAATTTAAATGGTCTCTTTTGTCCTCTGAATTTTGGAGGAATAAGCCATTTTAAAGCAAGACATAGATGCTCTTACGTAAATCCATTAATAATAACATTAAAAAAAAGTATTCCATTAAAGAATAAAGTAAGGTCATCAGCCAATATATCCTTTAGAAGTTGTACAATGGAGAATTATATCCTCACAATTGGTAGTGTGTGCCTTTGCCACTTTAATTCAAATAGTAGAGTGTTGCGAAAGACTCACTTGGCACAAGTAAGAGTTATAAGGTAGATTTACTAAACTTGCAAGAATACAGTTGTTGACCAGAGATCAAGTATCCCTCATGTTGATCCTGATGTGTACCAGGCTTCCTGTATTTTCTCTCTTCTTTTCCAGAGAGGTGGCTAGTACAGTCCTTACAGTATGAAGGATGTCATATTGTCAGGTCTGAGTAGGCAAAGAGCCTTACACTTTGCAAGTGTTTATATAGTCATAGGACTCCCAAGAATTATGTGATTAGTGAAAATCCTTCTTGTATGCCTGAAAGGGAGAATGCTTCATTCTCTAAGCTGCTTAAGCAGCAGAGATTATTGGTCAGTAGCATTCCCTAGTTCTTATGAACATTGAAATTTTACCTGCACCATAGGTCAAGTCTAGGTTCTTTGAAATCATATCTGCCCCTGAGGAACTTTTTCTCTCCCTTGTAATATGTATAGCCAGGTCCTTATAAGTATGAATAATGAATTCCCCTGAAGTGATCACATTATTCAAAATCATTGGGTTGGAACCAATTACCATATTTTAAATAATTATAACTTTAAATAGTGCAAATTTGAATACATGTAACCATTTCAGGTGATTTATTATTCATACTATTTGGGACCTAGCTACCTTGCCATAGCATGCCTTACCTGCACAGGGTGACACAATTAGTGTAGAGGTAAAATTCAAACTCTGATCTTGCTTAGAAGAACTGAAATATTGTGTATACCTATGAGTATATATGTATACCTTACACACATATTTATGCATGTATATATATATATACGTATGTATGCATATACACATAGATACATATATATTTGTATATACAACATATATGTGTGTTGTATTTTAATAAGTATGTATTTGATGAAGTCTCTGGGATATAGTTACCTAAGAAAAAATGCAAAGCCTCACATATTATTTCACACTTGAAATAAGTTCATATAAATCTTTTTTATTTAAGGTTTGGCCTAAATGATTCATGTGAAAAATACTATTGTTCCTATCATTTTTTCTTTCAAGTTTGCAAGGGACATGCTTGATGTTTTCACCAAAAGAATATACAGGGAGTAAGGCCACACACCTCAGATTACAATTAATGTTAATGTGTTTCAGTCCCATTACAGTAGTATAATGTACTTAGAGTATTTATCCAACATTTCCATTGAGTGTCTGAAAGTGTCTTAACAATCATTTTCACATGCTGTTTTCTTATTTGTCAAAGTGTTGAACAGGCAGAGAATAAATTATACAAGGCCTATAGGGAAACTGAATTTCTTAATGACTGTGCCATATCAATTTAGGGCATTTCACGGGAAGAAATCAGATTTAATGGAAGAGACTTAGCTCTGCTCTATGTACCTGTATTCTAGACTGTCTTTTTATCAGTTTTGTAGAAATGCTTTTGTCACAGCTTCATTATTAGTGCTAACACCCTTGGGCAATATAAACTCATGTAGCTATTTATGGAAATGCAGTTAAGCTACACCTTTAATAATTGAGTACTCAAAGGCTCTTTTCCTGATCACCTTAGCTATGGAACATCTTTGGGATGACATATATTCCTATCTGACTTGTAACAGATTGTTTTTCTTCACTGTCCCAACTCTTCTTCCTAATAAATAGAATCAAGACATTCCCTGAAATTGAATGGTTACAAACATTTTCCTTTGGATACTCACCCCATCCACTTATGTACTTGTATATGAGCATTATTACAAAATAGGATATATAATTACTTTATAATTTAATATTGAATATCTTGTTAGCTTGGAATAAATGAGGCAGATAAGTGTTTTGATCCATTCCAACTTCAAATTTATTATCATATCATGCTATGATTCATATGATAAAGTCAAAAAATGGAAAAAAGAATGTTAAGTATAGACCTATGTTACCAGTAATTTAATTCTAGATCAGGTCATCTTAAAAAAACCCTTTTTTCGAGATGGATAGAAGAGGAGCTATTAATAGCATGTTTATGTTATATGATTGATGGGTATCTGTGTCTCTATAATCTATATAGACATACATACATGCATGCATACATACATGTGTATATATAATATATTTACCCTCTGTGTCTCTTCCTATCTACCTATCTATCCACCCATCCATACACCTCTCTATCTACCTCCTGTATTTTCTAAGAGGTAGAGAACCAGACATGTGATTTCAATAATATAGAGAATTCCCACTGTGGAGTTCCCTAACTCTCTATACCAATTCAGAATCAACATTTTTCTGAAAGCACCGAAAGGTTAAGTGCCTTGTGAAAAGACATAGCTAGTATACGGCTATGACATGAACCAAGATTTTCTAGACTCTGAGGCCAACTCTTTATCTACTTATGTATAACACTATTCTATTTATTTAGTTATCTACCTATTTCTAATTCTATCTACATAAACATATGGATATATATATGTATATATATATATACACACACATATACTATTCATGTATTTTTACCCATATGTGCATTATAGATACTGTTATTTCTTTCATTGTTCAATTGATAATCAATTAACAAATTTGCGTTAAGCAACAAGAAATATTCAAAAGACCAACTATGAAGGAATAATGAAGCAAACTTTATTAAAAATGTCTAAACAGTACTGGGTGTATGAGTTTACAGACATATAATCTGAGAACCAGAAGTCACCTTAGAATTAATCTAGTTCAAACCTATGTATTATAAATATTTTTTAGAGTTATCACTTGGCCAAGGTCTCCTTAGCTGGTATAAGGAAAATTATGTTGATATTTATTTAAATTTGGTTGTGGCTAATATATGAAAATTTTATCCCTCCCTCCCCCCAAAAATATTGATTTTAAAACGTTGGAGCTAAGTTGACTGTGAACTTTGGACTGCCAAAAGATAAATAACTAAATGTGATAACCACAATGTGATAATCAAACTTGATTGTATCTAAGGGACAGGAGAGTAGAAACAGAAGAGAGACTCTAAATGTAAAGGCTCCATTCTATGCCTATTTCCCCATAATGTATGCTCTCTCTTCTGTCCAAACATCCTTCTGCTTTTGGCTTTCTCTCTCTTCTCCTGTTCATCTTTCTCTTTCTTCTCCCTATCACTGTTCTTTGTTCATATCTCCCCATTTTCTATTTCTTCCCATTTCATTTTTCAATTCTTTATGCAGTCATATCATAGAAGTTTCTTAATGTGGAGATGGGGAATTTGAGCAAATTTTCTCATAGAAGCAATATTATAAATGGTAACTAGTTTCTTGATAATCCTATGGAAGTCTGTTTTCCAGTTCTATAGCTGATAATCATCAACAATTTCCCATTTGCAACATAATATAATATCGATTATTTAACTTACTGTGAAGACAATTTATTATCTGGCTTCAACATAACTTTCCAATCTTCCTTTGCACTCCCATATACTCATATCTATATAAATTTGCCTTAGTCAATGTTGTTTTGTGATGACATTGTTAATATATTTTTTAAAAAAATCTACTGTAAAATTTTGAGATCATGATGTAACATTATTTCTTTTTCTCTTCAGTGTACTTTTGTAGATCTTTTCTCCCCCCATTTAGACAATTCTGCTTTTCAAGGCATTTTTCCCATTGGACTTTTGTATCTCTTTTACCATTTGGCCTAGCCTGTTTTTTAAGGTGTCATTTTCTTCAGTGCTTTTTGTGCTTCCTCTACCAAGGTGCTGACCCCTTTTTCTTGATTTTCTTGATTTTTTTACATGCAATTTTTCCTCTACCTCTCTTACTTGATTTTCAAAATCCTGTTTTACCTCTTCCATGACCTGAGACCAATTCATATTTTTATTGGAGACTTTGGATGTAGGAGTTTTGAATTTGTTGTCTTCTTTTGAGTGTGTGTTTTGATCTTCCTTGTAACCATAGTAAATTTCTATGGTCAGAATTTTTTCCCCTGTTGTTTGCTCATTTTTCCAGCCTATTTCTTGACTTTAACTCTTTGATAAAGTGGGGCTCTGCTACAGGGTAGGAGGTACAATGTTCAAGGTTTTATGGGTTTTCTTCAGCTTTTTTTTTTCAGAGGTACTTCTAGGGACCTGTAAGTTTTCCGTTCTTTCAAGGCTATGTGATCTGAGAGGGTGTACTATTCCTATCTTGTGCTCTGCTCTGTGATCAAACACAAGCACTCTCTTTTGCCCTGGAACTATGAGGAGGATATCCCCTTCACTGTGGCCACAGACTCTGCTGTGCTAATACTCCTTCTTGTCCTGGAACTGCCACTCAAAACTGTGACCCAGATCTGAAATGGGCAAAACTTTAGAGTCCTGCCCCCACTGCTAGCAAAAAGACCATTGTGATCTTCTTCTGACCATTTTTGACCCCTTTAATTGTTTGTGAGCTGTGAGCTCTAGAAATAGCTACTGCCACTGCTGATTCAGTCACTCCCAAGGCCTGCTTCTGGTTGATGGTGCCAGTCTACACTGGCACAGCCTGCACTGGAATGTGCTCCAGTCTCACCCTGGTGCAACAGACCTTTCCTGATGACCTTCTAAGATGTCTTTGGCTAGAAAATTATTTTACCCTATTATTTTGTGGGCTCTACAACTAAATAATTTGTTTTAGGGCATTATTTAAAGGTGTTTAGAGGAGTTTGGGGGAGAGTTCAGGAAAGTCCCTGCCTTTTCTCTACCATCTTGGCTCCACCTCTGATGTAACATTGTTTGACCAATATGCAACATTTACGACATTGTTGTCATGGAATTAGCTATTCTGTGGATCATTACTTTTCTCAAGAACCCTATTTTAGTTGTTGTTTCTTTATACTTTTTTATGGTGCATATTGAGGTTATTAGATAGCTTATGCCTATCTACTATACTCCATGTTCTAATAAAATAGGACTGTTCAGTTACTTTTGTTTTCCTTACATTATCCTAGTCCTAAGGAGGTTCATATCATAGCTTCCTTTATACATGAAATGTATATCCTTCTCTTTTTCTCTCCCAAATCTGTTTATTAAAATTCTTCCTTCCCTTCATTCCTGAGTAATCAAGGTGACATCTATTACATATAACCTTCCTTGATTCTCCCAATCAGAAGTGATCTTTTTCTCCTTGATTCTTTCTTTTCTTTTATACCTCTCATACACATGTGCCACATTTTAACATGCTTAATAGGTATTTGTTCACCATATAAAACCATAAGCTCCAACGGGACAAAGCTTATTTCTTTATCATTTTTATATCTTCTTCCAAAAAAAGACCTGTTACCTTTTTCATTGTGCTATATGAATATCATTAAATTCTAATTAAACTGGCAGTTTTTACCATACTGCAAATACTATGAGAATGATCCTTGAGACATACCGTGTAAGTTTTAAGACTATAGATAAATATCATTTGCCTATATGATAGCCGAAATTTTTACCTGATAGGCCTCTTGAGGTCTGTTTCACTGTCACTATTGTTGATATCTGTGTCTCAATTCTCCACTTGGAGTACCAGATTAGGAAAGAAATGATCAGGAGACCTAGATTCTATTCCTGGCTTTGCCACTCAATAGTTTTATTACCCTGGTTAAGTCACTTCTCTCTGCTCAGTTTCATCTTTTATAAAATAAGCAGCTTGAATCAGATGACTTGTATGGTTCTTTCTAACTATAGCATTTTATAGTACCCCTATGATTAGCTTTGGCTGCAGACACATTCTATCTGTATATTTGCATCAGATTGTCAATATTCCTCCTTTAATATTTAATTAGAGCTGCAGCTACTGTCTCCTAATTATTAATAACTAGGATATGTTCCCAAGGAACCTGGCATCAAAAATGCCATCATTACTTTAAAAACAGCACACACATGGATATAATTGAAGATTTCCTATCACTAAAATAATTTGTATCTTGTGCCATTAGAGGATTATATTATCTAACAGTTACTGAATCAGTAGCAATTATTTTAGAAAAGATAGATTCTAACTTGATTCCTGGTAAGGTGTTGGAGAGACTAGTAAGATAGGAAGGAATATAATCATTTGGGAAATAACAGTACCATAGACTCGACCCACAAATCACAGATATTTATGAACCTATAATTATTTGGAATAAATAATAAATTGTCTTGAACTGGGAATAGAGAAAGCAATGTGTTTGAAGGTCAAGATATTTGGAAAACTCTGGATTTTTTTGCAGCCATAATGTTAATGTGTATGTTCCCATGTGCATTGGCCATATTCCTTAAGTTTTAAAGGAAAAAAGAAACTTTTTTGTGCTATCAGTGATATTTTCTGCTAGATCCAAGACACTCACTATTACTAAATTGTATTATCTGTGTTATAGATGACCTATGTAGTCCTTATGAGCCCATTGTTGAATAACATCTGCCTTGCAACTAGATTCCTCTCAGTTTTTACTGGATGCTACAATCTGAAAATAGGATGGGAGTGGATATCTAGGTTTATAATAAGCAATAAATTGAAATGTCAGGACATAGCTGTGGTTGTATAGAATGTGGTGCTGTGGGATTCTTATTCTCCTTTAGTGCCAGGGAAGAAGAGATAGATGTAGATGGCATTAACTGAGAAAGGGAAAAGAAAGAGAATAAGAAATCTAATTTTGTAGCATTCATTTTTGGTTATTTTATGGTGGTTGTTTTTTTCCCCATCTTCATTATTGTAGTCATTGTAAATACTATTTTCCTCTCTTTTTATTTCACTTTGCATCAATGTGTTTCCTTGATTCACTATATTCATGATTTTTGTCAGTTCTTACAACACAGTAATATTCCCTCATGCTTATATACCAAAATTGGTTTTACCATTTCTAAATTAATGGGCACCTACTTTGTTTCTAGTTCCTTGCTACCACTAGAAGTGCAATTATAAATAGTTTACTTATAGGGAGCCTTTTTCTATCAGTGACTTCAATGGAGTATATGGCTATCTAATTTTTTAGCCACCTCATTTGCATAATTCCAAACTGCTTTTTAGAATGGTTGTAGAAATCCACAGTTCCAACAACAATGCAACAGTAACTCCATAAGATAAGCATTACAGTGACTTTCCTTGTCATTCTTTTACATATGAGAAATTTGTGGTTCATTAACTTAAGTTCTCATAGAATTTTTATAAGGAAAACACATTGTAAAATACCAAGTGCTAGATCTTAAATGTGTAACTCAGGTATACAGCCTGTAAGTTTCAGAGTTGGGATTTGAACCCAGGTCCTCCTGGCTCCAGATCCTGCATCAAAGACTATCTCTTAGTTTTTAAACCAGCCATAAATATTTATGACATTACTTGAATATTTTGGAATAATATGAAACTGTCAGAACAATCTTAGAGGAATATAAGCCTTGTAGGGTAAACTTGAAAGAGCTAAGTGGACACTAATTTACCTAGGATGCTTTGGGGGGTAATCTTTTTAGAAACAGGGAAGATAGATCTCTCTAGGCTGTTTCCTATGCCAAAGTTCTAAGGAGTTGTTCCACTTTCTAACATTTTCTTGGCATATTTCACTGCTAGATACTTTGGAATTTAAAAATATTTATCTTGCTTTGCAGTAATTCTTCTTGAGCTCAACCATGCCAACAACTTGGTAGGAGTGTTCTATCAAATTTCACAGTTGACTGGTTGTGACTTCTCCAAAAAATAAAAGTTTAGTTTAAAAAATTAAAATAAATAATGCAAGAAAAAAAGAATGAAGGATAAAGTGCTGGAAAAATAAAAAAAAAAAACCAAAAAGAGGAATTGACAAAAAAACTTGAGACCAGTTCTTTTCTCTCTTTATAAACTTTAAAACACACATTTGGGTTTCTTTTGCTTTTCCCATTTCTTCTTCTTTCTCTTCTTAATTTTCTATTCATTTCTATTAAATTTTAAATTAGTTGGTCAACAAGAATATATTAAGGACATATTACTGGGATAATAAGCTCTGAGGATACAAAGAAAGGCAAAAATAGTCATTGTCCTTGAGGATCTCACATTCTAATGGTCAAGTATTAGTCATTCATATGGGTTGATTTTAGAAAATAAAATGGAAAGACTTGCATGAAATACCGAAAAATGAAATGAGTAGAACCGAGAAAACATTATGCAGAGTAACAGCAATATTGTTAGAATAACTGTGAATAAATAAGCTATTATGAGTATTACAAGTATTCAAATAAACTACCCAGGATCCATGAAAAAAGATGTTCTATACCTCCACAGAAAAAAACTGATACGTTGAAGTATGCATAGCATGGTTATACATACACATATATTATGCACACATGCACACACATATCTGTGTCAAATGGTGGCCTTTTCTAGTGCAGGATAGGGGTGGAAGGAGACAGTTCAGAACTTAAAATGTAACAAAAATTAAAATTAAATTTTAAAATTTTTAAAATAACCTGGTTATTCATTGATATTCACATCATTTCTATTGTATTCAAATTGTGCATCCACAAGATAATTAAATTCATCATTAGCCTCATCTCCCACACCCCAGTGTGTTTTCACTGAAGTCATGAAACAGAATGAAAACTTTTAGGTAAAAAATATTCATGGACTGGAGAGTCCTCAGCCTAATGCCCACAGCGTGGGAACACTTACCTCGAAAGTTCTAGGGTCAGGATTGATAGCATCAAACAACATACCCCTTACTACTATGGTCAAGAAGGAATGATCTCTAAGTATCATAGTGATAATTTCACACATTGGTAGAATGATGACAATAACAAATATAATGGCAAAGATAGTTATCATGATTATCTAGCACTTGGTACTTTACAATGTGTTTTCCTCATAAAAATTGTATAAGATATGTATTTCAATTGGCATTTCAGGCATCAATCCCAGGAATTATTTTCAGCCTTTATATATCAACTGAGAGCATTACTTAAAAAAAAAAAGATTTTTGAAAATGTATTTATGTCATAGAGAAGCTCATTGTTAAACTCTACTAAAGTTTGTGCTCATATAATCCTTAAGAATTTACCAGCTTGAAAAACAATAAACAAATTCCTACAGTGTGAGAGTTATTATTTTAATGAACTTATTATATAAAAGTCTTTACAATTACTTTCTGCCAAATATATTTTGGAGCAGCTATTTGGCACAGTGAATGGGCCTGGAGCCAGGAAAACCTGAGCTCAAATCTCAACTCAGATACTTACTAGTTATGTGACCTGGGCAAGTCATTCAACTGTGCTTGCCTCAAGTATCTTTATCAAGAATACTCCAAAATGGGGTCATGAAGAGTTGAGCACAACTGAACAACAACAGACATATTTTTGCTTTCCAAAGTGCTTGGTAGAAATGAATGAAATGAGTGAAGGTCCAGTTTTCTAAAGTGCCAGGTGTTTCACCAAAAATGGATTTCCTCTAACTTTTATGGTTTTGCTTCCTTACTACCAATGGGGGAAAACAAATGTTACAAATCAAATACTAAATATCCTTTTCAATTTATTGTAAAATTAGAAAGAATTCAACTTAAATATAAGTATTCAGGAATAACAACAATCTACTTCAAAAGTAACCTTAAAACACTAACTTTTCAAACTGCTACTCACAATTAGGTGAATGAAAGATATAATCCAATCTATGACATTTCAATTAAGTATACATTTCTTCAGGTCTCACTTTCACAGGACAAATTTATGGGTGAATTCTTAATAGAAAGCTAGAAAGTATCACATACACATATGAAACAAAGTAGAAAATTCAAGTTAACTTTCAATTTTGTTGTGAGGAGACCTTCATATAAAACAGGTCCTCAGCATTATTAGTGTGTACATATGTACATGTACATGATAGACAGCCTTTGTGTTATCATATTAGGGACAGTAGTGACTGCATAAATTTTATCTTTGTGATACAGGATATAGAGCCCAATGTAAGTTGGCCCATAGATATAAAAATCTATTAAGACTATAATTTCTTTTAATGGTGAAAGAAGTTCTTAATATCTTATAAAATGCCAACTTCAAATACAAAGGGACACTTAAAGATTATATTAGTTTACATAACATCAAAATAACTGGGATAAGGATGTTGGTGAAGCAAACAATGATGATTTATACAAATCTGTGCCTATGTAAGTGGAAATTAGGTGGAATAGTGGATAGAAAGCTGGGCCTAGAGTCAGAAAGATGTGAGTTCAAATCCACCCTCAGACTCTTAATAGTTTTATAAGCCCTGGCAAGTCATTTAACCCTGTTTGCCTTAGTTTCCTCTTTAGTAAAATGAGCTGGAGAAGGAAATAGCAAACTGATTCAGTATCTTTGCCAAGAAAACCCCAAATGAGGTCACAAAAACTCATACATGACTGAAACCACTGAACAACAATGAAATATCTATATATCTATCTATGTATGTTTCTTGTTATAGATAGGAATATAAAGTAAATGTAGATAGATATAGATAATAGATAGTCTCAAAAGTCTCAGTGCAGTTTTAAACTTTAATAATGAACAAGTATAAATGCTATAAATATTTAAAAATTGAAAGGTTAATAATTTAAAATTTTAAAATATTGATATTCTTCTTATTAAAATGAAAAATCATCATCTTGCAATCATATAATTTTTGAACTTTGTAAAAACTTTCATCATCTGTTGCTCAGTGACTGAAAATGTTCTGTTTGCAATCCTAGCCTTATAATCATCCAAAAAGTAAGGATTTGATTAAACATGTGAGTTTTGATGTGCCTCCATAAAAAAAAATTTCTAATGGAAATAGATCACATGATTGGTATGATCAAGTAAGAGTCCTCCTCTACCAAGCCAGAGGAGTGAGAAAGTAAAAAGTGTTATTCTGAAACTTTTGCACATAAAATGCACAATGATAGGGTGCCCCGTCTTGTTAAAATTAAATTTTAAAAATTATTCAAAATTTACAATACTAAATATGTATAAAACAATTTACATAATTGAATTTTCAAATATTTAATTTGTAAGTTAGTAGTATTTATACTTCTGAAGTTATTAAAGTTTAAATCAGGGCTATGACTTTTGGGACACATTGTATAATGTGGACACACAATTATTTGACATTAAATCATAGATTTAGAACTTCAATGAAACTTAGAAATCATTGTCATGCCAACTTATTTTGGGGATGACTATTCTGAGACCTAGAGTGTTTAAGTGATGTTTACTTGTTTACACAAGTTTACACAAGTCCCCACAATTCAGCAAAGTCATGATTTAAACCTTGTACACTTGACTCTAAATCCTGTACCTTTTTAAATATACTACAAATTTTATAGACAAAGTAGATTAATAAGATTAAAATGCATGTGTATTTGTTATTTAAGAGCAGAAAGGATAAAATATTCAATGTATTCTAACTCATATTACAGATATGGTTTATTTGCTATCATTTGTGAAAGTGGGATAAAATAGAAACTTAAGTATATGGGCAAAATATCAATTAATACTAAAATACTACAACTATAAAAAAGACATAGTATCCTAGTAGGGATAACTAACAGCCTTCTTACTAATGGACTGTACTTTTTTTTAATGAAATAAATGTATAGTCTTATGTCGTGAATTCATCTATGCCAGTATCTCCCACTGTAGGAACTCCGTAAAAGCAAGTAAAGAACTCATTTGTAACTTTCAATGATAAAGAAATGCTTAGAGCATCGAGAGGATTAGTGAGTTGTCTATGGTCAGCTAGCAAGTATGAGTCAAAGGGACAACTTGATCCCAGTTCTTCCTGACTTTATAGCCTCTAAGTTGGCTGTATATCCACTATACTGTCTTTCATTGTTGTATTTAATCTTATGTTTTACTTGATATTTATTATTATACACAATCATATGAGATCTCTTAAATGTTTTAAATTCTTTAAAAAGAAATATATTTTATTAATTAATGCTGTATATTTTGTTACTTTATTTCTTATACCTCACATTTCCTCCAGATATTTTACTCTTTATACTTATAGTTCTTCCAAACTTTCATAAGGTATTTGAGTTTCAGTCCCATAGCAGATGTGTTTGTCTAATTATTTCTTATCTTTTATTTTGATTCATAATTTTGTTCACATTTGCTGTGGAGATTTTAGAAATCATCTAGATTGTTTGGTATAGGAAGGAAATCAACCCTGGTCTGCCTAATTACTTTCACTTTTTAATTTTTTTGGATGCTGGTTCATACTAACATACACGAGGGTTTTTTTCTTAACCCTTTCTATGTACAGTTCATTTATTCTCTTTATTAAACCTCATTTATTTAATAACAACATTTTTTATAAAAATCTGAATACGATTATCTGTGTTCAAGAAACAAAATATGTTTGATTCAACAAGATCTTTGGTTAAATCTACTGTGGAAAACATCAGTTCATTAATTCCTGAAAAACTTTATGAGAGGTAGATGTTTGCTTTATAATAGCGGGTATTCTTTAAATTCCCAAGGTATTGATTGAATGCATACTATGTCCAATATTCTCTTCTAGTTGCTAGAGATGAACAGCTGGGGATAACATGAAAAGTGAGTCATTTCCTGTCCTCAAAGACATTGCAATTTAATAGGAAGGATATATCTTTTGTACTTGAATTTCATCAATTTAATCCTTAATTGGAGGGTATCCCCTCCAATGGTGTAAATCACAACATATCAATACTTTTTCACTTTGTGCAAATCTTGTTCATATTCTATAAACAAATACTACACAGAAGGTCCAACCAGTTTGATAGGGACATTCCTCTGCATTACCACAGCATGGATACCAGTAAGGCATCAGAGCTGTCCATCATTTATCCCTTGATCTCACTACATGAGCATGCCTCTTTTTCCAGTGAAATAGTAAAGAATCACTTATTAGTTTCTGCTATGTACAGATTATTGTATAAAGCAATGAGGTTACAAAGAAAAATGTAAAAATTCTTGCCTTCCAGCACCTTATAACCAGTCAAGAGGAGACAATCTGCATACATACATACATGTTGTTGTTGCTCAGTCTTTTGTCCTGTCAAAAACTTCATGACCCTCTGGACTATATTGTCCATGAGGTTTTCTTGGCAAAGCTACTGGAGTGGTCTGCTATTTCCTTTTCTAGTAGAGGTTAAGTGATTTGCCCAGGATCACACAGCTAGTAAGTGTCTGAAGTCAGATTTGAATTCAGACTTCCTTGACTCCAGGCCCAGCACTCTATCCACTGAGCCATCTAGCTGCCTCATATGTATGCATATGTGTGTGTGTGTGTAGATATATACATACAAATATGTATCATATATTCATGTATGTATGTGTGTGTATAGATACACAATCCATATATGTATATATGCGTGTATATTTATACATATGTGTGTGCGTATGCACAAATAATTTTAGGGACAAAGCACTAGCAGCTAGAATATCACAAAGGCTTCAAGTAGCTTGAGTTGATTCTGGAATGAAGCTAGTGGTTTAAAGAAGTAAAAGGGAGAAGAAAGGACATTGCAGGCAGGGAGTCAGCCAGTGTAATATTATGGAAATGGTGGATGGAGTATAATGTGTGGAGACCTGTAAGAAGTCCAGTATGTTTGAACTAGTGTTCTTTGAAGGGGAGCAATGATTTGTATTAAGGCTGAAAAGATAGGATTGTTAGGAAAATCTGAAACAAAAATCTATTACAGGAGTGTGTGAAGGAAAGCCTTTATTATACTTCTCATGAGAAGCAGGCACACTACACCCTAATGCAGCATGTGTGTGCTGGTACAGAAATAGAGTCAACTTTTAAATGGTTAGCAAAATCCATACTCCTCCTATTTGATCTGGGATTGGACCAACTCATTTGCGTTACACTCTTCCTGAACTGCTCATCCCATGTTACCCCATGTTACTCCTTGTCATGTTCATCCATTCCAAATCATATGTCCCATGTTAAAAATGGCAGCTATCTCCACCTTGGGGTGTGTCAGTTAATATTCAATAAGCAAGTACAGTGGAGAAGTCTTCGCCCAGTCCTTGACATTGACCTGTTGCAACCAGTCTTAAGGAAGCAGTGCTTTTGCAGAATGGGGTGTTTTCTGATTGGTTGAGGGACTATACACAAGATCTTGGAAGTCCACCTCAGAATTCCTGTGCTCTGCTGTGGAAGCCTAACTTCTAAATCTTTCTCACAGGATGAAGCTAATTTTCAAAAGTTTTTTTTTTTAATTTGGACTTGACAAACAGCAGAAAATATGAACATCTGTATAAAAAAAAGAGCAAAAGGACTATCTCTGAAACTGAATCACGATTCACATTCTAACTTCAGTTTTTTTTAAATTTATGATACATTCAAAAATGTTTTGAAACTCTCCTGATCTTCTGCATCTTCTTCCAAACTTCTTTCTCTGTGAATTTTTGATTCCTTCAATGACACTCATTTCCTTTTTTGTCTTCTTTTTTTGTGCTATCACTATTAATAACCTTTTTGACTTTATTTCAACCCCAAATAAAATGAAAACCAGTCCCTTATAAAAATAATCATAATTTTAAAAAGTACTTGCATTGTCTATGGCAAAGAATGTATATCTCATTCTGCTGTTACCTTTCTTACAGGAGATAGGTAGCAGGCTTTATAATAGGTCCTCTAGAGAAGTGGTGTTAAATGGATCCATGTAGGCTGTATATTGACATAGAAAGCCACAAGTTACTTTATCTATGTTTTATTGAATTTATATTCATTTAAACTTTTCCAAATTACATTTTAATCTGTTTATGACCACACTAGATAGTATTGTCCTGATGTCTGTGTGCTGGGAGCTTGACACCTCTGCTCTGGAGTCATGGTTGGCCATTGACTAGATCAGAACTCTTAAACCTTTTCAGGTTTTTTTGCCTTTTCATTGTTGTTTTGTCAAAATTCTTCTCCTGGCTTCACAACTTCTTTATTGGTTCACAGGCATCATACCGGGTTTCTCTTAATCCATTCCTCTTGCCATTTCTTAAGGTTCAATAATTTCATTATACTCACATACTATAGTTTGTTCAGCTATTGCTCAATAATGGGCATATCCTTAGTTTCCATTCTTTTACTACAACAAAAAGCACACCAATGACTATATATGTAAATTTATATATATATATGTATATATATATATATAATGCATATATACATAAACATGCATACATATGTGTGTATTCTTTTTCCTGTTTTTGACCTCTTTAGGGTATATACCTAATAATGGTTTCAAAAGTTTTGGGACAAAAGTTATGCATTTTAGTGACTTTTTGTATATATTAGCAAATTGCATTCTATAATGGCTAGAAAAATTCATAGTTTCATTAACTGTGCCTGCATACCAACAAAGGATCAAGTCCATGCATCATTTATCATGTATCCCTTGATCTCACTACATGGCACCACATCCTTTTCAAATCAGTAAACAAAGAAGCATTTATTAATCTCTCCTATGTATAGGTAAATGCATGATGTAATAAGACACTCCATAGCTCCCCTGAAAATTGTTATTTTCATTTCTGACATCTTTACCAACTTGGTGCTTAGAGTGCTTACAGGTTTGCAGTGCCCTCTGGGTCATCTGTGTTCAGAGTGTTCTAAGTATCAGGGCCTTTTGCAGGTTATACATCATAACTTTCTCAGGTTATGGTCCATAAAACTATTCTTGGTTAGATCAAGAACAGCCTGGCTCCTTATTGTGATTTATCTTTGAATTTTTTGACCATTCTTTAATCTAGTAGTAGATGGGTAGTTGGTGTTTTCTAAAACATTTCATATTTATTAGAAGTCTTTGACCAAGGGCTATATGTGACACTCCCCCCAAAATAAATTTTACATCTGATCCTAGAAGTAATAGTGAGCCACTGGTGTACATGGGATAGTGGTGTGACATGGTCACTCACTCATGCATGTTAAGAAAATCACTTCAGCAACTACATGGAGGATGGATTAGAGTGACTTGAAGCAAAGGGACTAATTAAGAGCCAAGCCCCTACTTCAATTGTCCAGGAGAGAAATGATAAAGACCTGCAGTAGGGTGGTGGCTATGTGCATAGGAAAGGAAGGCAGAAGAATGAATGAATGAAAATGCATTTATTAAAGACATTGACCAATGCAGTATCATCATTGCGGAAAACAATGTGAAATTATGCAAATAGAGTGAGTAAAAAGGAATGGACACAAAGGAGGTCATTGACAAAAATGAAAAATTATATATAAAAGAAAATATAGTATTGATTTTGATGGCATTAGACCTGGAAACAAATACTAAATTTATTGAAGGATTGTGAAATGGATTGTGCTACATGAATGTAATGGAATATTTTTATGCTGTGAGAAAAAAGTGAACATGATCAATTTAGAAAATCATGGAAAGACATATGAACTGATTAAGAGTGAAGTAATCAGATCTGAGTAAACAAAATATACAATGACCAAAACAATGGTAATGGAAAGAACAATAGCCACAGAAAAATTGAAAATCCATGTTGCAAAATTATGAAAGACAATCTTAGCCTCAAATAAAATATATGATGACACCTCATCTTGACTCCTTTCCAGAAATGGAGATTTCCTGTGTGATAAACACACACACACACACACACACACACATATGTGTCTGTGTGTCTATGTATTCAGATTTTTTTTAACCTATGTATTTGTTTTGCTTATTTATTTTTCTCCTTCCTTTAAAAAAAGAGATGTTTGTTATATGATATAGCTCTCTGTGAAGATAGAGGAAGAAAAAATCAGAAAAATTTAGATGATTTAACAACCAAATGATAAGAATCAACTATTAAGAAAACTATTGCATGTAAAGGATACATGCAATGATACAATACTGATTCAGTTAGAACCATTTTTTCCTTGACTTCATATCTAAAAAGTAGAAAAAATTAAAGTTCTATTTAGAAATTAGTTGTTGTTAGCATTATCTATTATCAGTAAAAGATTTACTCCAATCTGGATAAACTAAATCCATGTAATTTTCCTCTTCTAACTATTAATATTGTGAGAAATTAGTATGGCATGACTTGTCTGGATGAAATCATGTTGGCTCTTTATAATTCATTCCTTCCCTTTCTAGATATTCTCTTTTTCTTTAATATTCCCTTTTAGAATTTTCCAAGGAATAATAATGAAACCAGTGCTCTATAGTATGCAAATTGTTCTCTTCCTTCTTTTGGAAATTGGGACCATATTGGCTTTTCTCCAATCTTGTGACACTTCTTTCATTGTCCATGATCTTTCAAATATGATTGCCAGTGGCTTAGTGACCATACGTGCCAATTCCTTCAGTATCTGAATATGTAGCTCTCTAGGTCAGATTTTTTGAATTCATAAAAGTAAGTGTGTTGTCTTGCTATCTCTTCACTCATCTTGCATATCAACTCCTTACTGATTATTTTTTCTATCATTTCAATATAAAGGCCATTTTCCTTTTCCCTGAAAACATAAATAAATAAGAACTAATGGACATTTATTTCTCTCATCAGTTATTATTGTCCTATTTACCAGATGTAAAGGCCTCATCTTCTCTTTGATCCTCCTATTTTTTTTCCTCCTAATATAACTAAAATAAATGTCTTTTTGTTTTCTTCACTGAACTTGGCTTATTCTAGCTTTAACATCTCCAACACTATTTTTAAATAGGATTGCACCACCTGTTTATGTTTCCATCTTCCTGACTCTTAAAAATCTGAGTTGATTTGTGAGTTCCCTGTGCTTTCATATTGGTCTCTTGGCAAATCTCATTTTTTTTCTCATGATTTGGATTGTTTTCCTTTGTGTCTTAAGATTTCCATTCTTTATCATCTCCCATAGATCTTGAACTGATGTCCCTTCAAACATTTTATTTAATGGGATGCCACAAACCATTTTTTGAAACCCCTGACATCTGTTTTCCCAAACTCCAGGGCATATGCCCAGTTTTATTCTACTTCTAGGATGGAGTGGTAACTTTCCCTTCCTACCCCCATCAAGACTTCCATCATTTCCACCATAGCAAACATTTCCTCTATTAGTGACAATCAGATTCAAAATAGAATTTTCCTTTGTTGGTTCCTCCATCTTTTTGAAGAGTGACATTAACATTAATGCAAAACAAGAAGTTATTAGCTCCTCAGCTTTTGATAAAGAGATTGTTATAAAAGTTGTCTTTATATTGCAGTTCCATCCCCCCTCTCCCAAACATATCATGCCCTAGTGCTAAGTATGTGATCCCTTTCTCAAACTTATTTATTTCTTCTTTCTGTCCAGGTGGTTTGTAGTATACATCAAAGAGAAAATAATGCTCCCTCCCTTGAATTCCACCCAAATACTCTGTCCAGTTTCCCTTTCCATTTTTTACTCTTTCCTTACATTAGTATATCTTCATGATATACAATGCTAAGTATTCCCATCTCATTTTACTTATCTTTTTTCTTTTCTATATGGTGGATCAATTCAGAGTGATGGCACAATCATAGGTTTTCATCCCACCAAGTCACAATAACTACCATTTTCTTTATTGTTTCCTGGTATTAGGACTTCTTTTTTTTATGTTACCCAAACTTTGTCTCTTCTATCTAATTCATGTTAGTTTAATTATATGTAGATTTAAAAAGAAGGAAATGTGGCTACCAATCTGTAGTCTAAAGATTCATTATATTTTAAATGCAAAGAACAAGGCTGGAAGGATATGAGACCATAAAAAAAAGAGAACTCTTCCTCCTAAGGTTTTATTTTTTGTATTTTCAGTTTTTAAAATTTTTGTCCTTGAAGAAAATGTTCAACTAATATTGTCCTGCTTCCTTCTAACCCTTCCAATCATTATAGAAATGCTAGCTATCATTGCTGTTGCTATTGTTGGTATTTTTATTGAGGTCAGAATTCCTTCCCTTCCATTTCATCTTCCTTTTCCCCAAAAAATCATGCAAAAATGCACTGCATATACTGTCTGGTCAGAAGTGGCTATTTGGGCCTATTATTGTAAACCTATTTTTTTTTTTTTGTTACAGGGTTTAATTACCAATTTATGTGAAACCAATATTATTATTTTATCATTGTAATTTTGTGTTTGTGAAGATAATTCAATAAACATTTATTAAACACCTTCTCTATATACAAAGAAGAAAAAAAAAGTCCCTCTCCTCTAGGAAATTACAGTCTAATTAAGGAAGACAGCACATAGAAGAAAGAAGAAAGCAGGGATGGAGAACACTGGAGAGTATACTGTGCATGGATACCTTGTTCAGTGAAGTTGAAACCAAGGGAAGCAGCAATGCAAAGTGAAATGAGCTGAAAGTCCAATTTCTGCTCTTTGTAAAGAATGGTTTTGAAAGGAGTTTGGTACTCTAAACCTCCAATCAGAGGAGTAGAGGCTGAGGGAGGTGGAGTGAGTCAAGGCTTGAGTTACCAGCATGATGATGAGATTAAAAGATGAGTTTATCCTGGGAGGTACATATTGTTCTGTGGAGCTAAACCCCGACAGAACAGCAGATGTGGTTCACAGCTGGGTGAGACAATCTGGGGTAACAAAACAATACATTAACAAAGACAAAAAAAATATGCTAAAGGGATCCATAAATGTTTCTACACTCAGTGATTTTTAAATTTTTTAATTCTTTTCATTTATTTGTCCTCAATTCCTTGTGCATATTTTTAAATGAAAGAATTATCTGAATAATTGGCATAGAGTGTGTTGAAATTCTCTTTGAGGGAGGAGTGATTGGGTTTTATTTAAAATTTATATTAATTTTGTGTGTGTGTGTGTGGTTTCTTTATTCTAATGCTAGATAATTTTATAATGCACAGCCCCATAATCTGCCAGTTAGTCATATCCATAAGTATAAACTCATTTTTGTGCTTCAGTGCTCACACTTCCCTCATTAATCATCTAAACACCTAAGGTACCTGTCGCCTTCTTTTAAGACGCATATGAAGACTAAAGCTTCAGAGACCTGATAGACTTAGGTACTTTTTTTTTATCTTCTTAATTTTTTTTAGAAGAAGAATCAAAATGTCAAACAGCCATCAAAATGCAGCTCTGATGAAAAATCTTCATAAGGCTTTCTACTTTTTAAATGCCATTTGGATCCACATACTCCAAAGACAAATTTTTAGTTAACAAAGCAAACTGTGTCCTTGTGGCCTGAGCCACTAATCCTAGTTCAAATTGATAATGTGCATTTTCAGACAGTTTGGTGTTTTATGTATAATTGGAAGGATTAATAATAGATTTAACAGGAAATTGGCTAATGTATCTCTGAGATTCCAGAATCACCTCTAGAAAATCCATTACTTTTATGAGGTTTTTCTAAGCTCTTCTTTTGGACTTATTATTTTTCCTATCCAAGTTTTCTCAAAATTTGTGTGTAGTAAGGAACCAGGTAAATGTTGAACACAGAGTTAAAAAATTGTAATGGGGTTTGTTAGTTGGTACTTTGCAGCATTTACAAGGTTATTAAGTACCTCATTAGGCAAGCATGAATGCCTTCTGACCGATCATAATCCTTCAGAATTTTTTCTCTCTAATTACTCAGAGAAAGTATTAACTTGGTGAGGACAAATGCTATAGTTTTGAGTATTATCAGGCCATAAGTAGTCAGTTCTAAGTCACTTAGAGATTTTTATCAGGATGTTTTTATTTTTGTCTATTTTTGCCACCCAGTTATCCTTTTCCAGCTTTCATTGCAACAGTAAGTATAAGCCTATTCCGGTGCAGAGATACAGGTAGGTAGTACATAGTTGAAAAAACAAAAAGTAGAAAATTTAACTATTTAAAATGGTGACTCCAGATTTAGAAGAGAAAGAGGTTTATATGTGGTAGTTTTCATATTTTGTAGGATTTGTGTTTATGTCAATTTTACTAATTGATTCACTAACACAGACAACCTCTCTACTCCTTATTCTGTGATGATTTTGTCTGAATTTCTTAAAACTTTCCCATAGAGAAGATATTTAGATCTCAGGAGGCCTGATACTTGTTCTTTCAGTATTTTGAAAAGGGTATCCATTTGCCGCTCATATTGTTAATTTGCTGTCTCATTTTTATGAAGCTTTTTCTCTCATAACAAATACCTTTAATTTTTTTTTTGTTGTTGTTGCTTTCGAATGTCTTCACTGCTGAGGACTGTTTCTACCTGCCTGCCATCTTTCTAATACCTTTTATCTGTCATCTTAGTTATTTATCATATCATCATTATACAGTTTGTAGCTATATGCCAGAGGCAGCTAGGTGGGTCAATGGATGTGGGCCTGGAGTCAGGAAGTCAGGAAGACTTGAGTTCTAATTTGGCCTCAGAAACTTACTAGCTATGTGACCCTGAGCAAGTCACTTAACTTCTATATGCCTTAATCCACTGGAGATGGAAATGGCAGGCTACTCCAGTATCTTTGCCAAGAAAACCCTATGGACAGTATTGGCATGGTACAGTCCTCAGAGTCACAAAGACTTGGATATGACTGAACAACTGAATGACAATGAACTATATGCTAACATTAAGAGTCTTTAAAGACATGGGCTATTATAGTGGTGTGCAGTTTGAAATCATTGAAAACACTTTGCATCCTTGCAAACTCCAAGCCTGCCCTGGTCTTCTGCTCAATTACAGAGCAATTTTCCAGTCAGAGGAGAGGTTGAGTCACATAGCAAAATTTAGTCGGTCAAACACTAAGTATTTATTAAGCACCTACATACCAGCACACTGTGCTAAATACACTGTGTGTATTTAGAATGCAAAAAGAGGGAAAAAATAGCCCATGCCCTCGAAGATCTCCCAACTTACAGTGGTTCCCAAAGTGGGCAATACCACCCCATGGAAGGCACTGGAGTGATTCAGAGGGGTAGTAGTAATCTTGAATGCAATTGGGAGGCATTGAATAAAAATAAGGATTAACCTAACCGAGGGGTGGGGAACCTGAGGCTTTGAGGCCACATGTAGTTTTCTAGGTCCTCAGGTGTGGCCTTTTGACTAAGTCCAAGTTTTGCAGAACAAATCCTTTTACTAAGAAGATTTGTTCTGTGAAGTTTGGAGTCAGTCAAAGGGCTGCACTTGAGGACCTAGAAGACTACATGCGGCCTTCAGGCCACAGGCTCCCCACCTCTGACCTAACCTAACCCCAGGGGAGCACTGAGTAAATTTTTATTTAAAGGGAGCAGTAGGCCAAAGAAGTTTGGGAACCTCTATGGATAAAACCCAGGACAGTGGTGCAGCAGATAGAATGTCTGGCCTGGAGTCAGGAAGACTCATTTTTTTTAGTTCATTTCTAGCCTTAGACACTTACTAGTTTTGGGCAAGCCAGTTAACGCTGTTTGTTTCAGTTCTTCATTGGTAAAATGAGCTGGAGATGGAAATAACAAACCACTCCAGTATCTCTGCCAAGAAAACACCAACTGGAATCAGGAATTGTCGGATGTGACTGAAAAATGACTGAATAAACAATAAATGGAAGGTTGGACTCCATATCCCATAAAATGGCTTCATACTTTAATCTATGACTTTGATTCACACATATAAACTGAAGCAGTTTATAGAAGGCTAGCTTTGGAGTCAAGAAAACCTGAATTCAAACGCTACCTATAAAATATATTATGACCATGGACAGGTCATGTAACCTTTCAATGCCTAAGGCAACTCTAAGGTGCAGATCAATATTGTTAGAAGGGGTTTCCAAACCTGGGTGCCTACACTGATGAAATCAAAGGACCAAGGGGAAAAAAAGTATTGGTTATTTGAAATTTTGTTCTAATGCTAAGGAATAGATAATGTTGGATTGGGTTTCCACAGTGCCTTTCTCCCAACTTTGTCATTCATTTTGTGGAGAGCTGCTTACCTCTGATTCTATACTTAAGACACTAATGATTTTTTCCCCCTGTTTAAAATGCCTGCTCTTAATTTAACCGAATGATATATAGATTACTTTTCTATCCTCTTAATTTTAATTTATTGTAGAGAGTTACCTCTTTCAAGGTTTATTCTAAGATTACATATTTTATGAGCAAATAGAGAATTCAGAGTCAAGGAAATTGGAGTTACTTTCTTATAAGATCATTAATCTCATCATTAGATAATAGAAAGAAAAACTCCAAAATATTCTTTTGCTCTCCTTATGGATGTCAATATTCTCTACCTCTAGGACTGCTCCTGATTACAGGAACTAGTATTTGAGAGAGAGAAGCATCTATGACTTGGAGCTATAGAGTTTTTAGATTTTTTTAGTACTTTGAAAAGTATTCCTTTAGAACACCTAGGGTTCTCTAAAAGAAACAAAAAGGAGGAATCATGTAATAATGATAACTTTACCACCTGATAGTCTCATTCAAAAATGAGGTTGAAACACAAGCTTCAAGATAGTGCATGTGTTTTTGGATACTATTCCTGGAACAAGCAGGTGGATATGATGCTTGAGGCAAGCATGAGTAAAATATTTGAGAATCATAATCTACTTCCTCTCATGAAAAAAGGCAGCTTGGAAAGCAACAAAGAGCTTTCTGAAACCTGACTGTGTAAAGGGAAATACAATAGAAGTAGGTAAATGAGAAAATCCATCATTTCACAGATGAAATTGAACCAACAAAATAGCCTAAAGGAAACCATCAGATTTTTCTAGTAGAAGTTACATTTGATTAATTTAAGTTGCTCACAAATGGGCTTTTAAAAGCATTTGGTGAAAGTTTATATTGTTCTGAAAAGATCTGAATTCATACAAAAATAAATATAGAGCTAGAAGCAACCTTAGACATTATTTTGTCTAATTTCACTTTCCCAATAAGGGAACTGATACATAGAGAGTCTATGTGACTCAGCCAGTGTCACATAGGAAATGCTAAGGTTCACGCCTAAGTTCTCTGTCTCCCAAACCAGCCCTTTTTCTACTATATTATATTGATTCATCATAATTTGGGTTTTTTTTTGCTGTTTTCTTCCTCTCTTCCATTGTTTTTTTTTCAGTTTTATGAGGTGATACTGCTCATAATCTTCTGCCATCTTCCATACAATATTTTGCAACTGACCTTATACTCTAAACCATTGTTTCCCTTACTACCTCATCTCTCTATCTGCCAAAGAAATCAAGAATATACTTTCTGAGGCAGTTTCTGGATTATTTTGCTCTCCTCACTGTGACAACAACTTTATATAATTTTTATAAAAATTATTTAAGAAATGGTGATGATCTTTAATACTTCATTTTTATCAAATTCTCATTTTCAAGAGACAATAGCTTATTAAAAAATCAGGGTGCAGCTGTTGTCATTTCCTGTACTGTCTGCATGCTTATAATTTCTTCTCATTTAATGCTAATTTTAAACTTTTCCCTAATTAGTCAATTATCTGGATACACTTTATTTTTTTGCTCCCAACACACACATCATGCTTTCTATTCCTTTCCAACTCTGGCCTGGAAGAAAGAATTGATGATAATCAGGTACAAGGTATGAGAAATTTATAGTCTATTTTATGGAATTCTGTGATTAAAAATACTTTAAGAAATTTATTTGTTTTCAGTTCAAATTTGAACCCTTGTAATTTATTTTTTTTTTTACCAACAATAGGAATCAAAGATCAGGATAATGAAGGCAGTAGTTTTTGCTTGTGTTTGTCTTGTTTAATGACATTGATACCTTTTTCTTGTCTAGGAAAATTTCTATTAACACATTCTACTAAAGAATAAAGAAAAAAGTTCTCTCTAACATAGTTCCATTTTTTTTCCTTTAGTCAAGTTTGCTTTACTTAGTAACAACCAATTTGATTAAATTCAATGAGTAGTTATTAAATGTCTAGTATGTGGTAGTAGGTACTGTGCTAGATTTGAGGAATAAAAAAAAATACATTTATAAGTATCTCTCCTGAAAGAATTTACATACTACCAGACTAGCCAGAATTTTATTTTCTATAGGAAGAGGAGATTTGGGCCAACTGAATCATCAACAATTCTATCTACTTATTTGCCTGGTAGCTTTTTATCCTTTTGTACATAAAGACTTGACCAATCATCAAACCTTGTTTCTACAAAAGTATATACTTAGTTGCAAGAATCTTCAAAGATCCCAAAAGACTCAGATTAAGTTTTTTTAAATGATTTTATGTTTTTATATTTAAGCACCTTTGCAGTATGACAATGCAAAATACATTTTATTAGATTAGGAAAGAAAAGTTGACCATGAGGAAGAAAGACTCTTATTTCATTTATTTCATTAAATGTTAACATATCACAGAAAGTGACATTTACCTTTCTTTATCTCAAATTTTGGTATTGGACCTCAGATTAGAGAATCACAGTCTCCTCTTCAAAACATAACAAAATTCCCATAAGGCCAATGGTAGAACAGTTGTGGTCAATCAGTTATGAATCTAGAATGACATGTATTTTCTTTATACTATAAGAACCACTGTGAATGGTGCCTTTATAGAAGCTCACTTACTCCATAGAGAATTTCTTCTCTAAGTCAACTGATATTTCTTTGTCTTGACTTGTAACTGTGTATGAAATAAAGCCTTTGTAGTGACTCATGTCCTAAACTATAAACAATAGGGTTTCTTTCCAAAATGCCACCCCCCCAAAAAATGTACACAATTCCCAAGCATCACTACTAAGAACACATCCTTCTAGATTTTTCATGGAAGTAAGTGAACAGTTATGGGAAAGGATTCTGGAAACAGTGCTGCAGAGAGGAGCAGAGCAGGCAAAATCCTCCTTAGGCACATCTTATATTATACATGACTTATGAAGGTACAGTCACAGAGTGTTGTCTCCTATTATACAGAGCATTAGTGAAAAACTTGCTGATATTTCCTTAATAATAAAGAAGGAATTCACTGAAGGCTGGAATTTTCCCATGGGTGTGAATCACAATTCAAAAATGAAGGGGAAGAGCAAAAGTAAATGAACTGAAAAGAGAGTGACTCCCCTTGAGGAACAGAGAAATAGTCAATGAAAAAGGTTAATATGAAGCATACTGATCTGAGAGAAGAAGTGGAAGGAAGGCTAATAAATGGAAAAAAAGAAAAGGAACACATAGAGGAACAGGGAGAAAAGATCAGGGGAAATAGGCTTGAAATTTTTAAAATATGGAAATATTTTTTGTTATAAATGATGGCTCTCTGAGAGGGAGAAAGGATACACATGGGAAATTTTAGGCAATGTAAAACAAAAGATGATAATTTATTTTATGAAATAAAATAAAGATTTGATTTATTTGTATGTACATTAGACAGAGCACTTTAGTTTAAACTTAACAGACTTACAAATAACTTGGACAATGTATTTATAGTGGACATAAAATGGAAATATTTCTTTATCATAAATTATATTAGTGAAACTAGATATTCACAGATGTTTATGTGTGATCATGATGTAAACATCATTGACAGATTTATCCATCCTCATGTGTATTCTTTTTGGTGAGGCAATTGGGGCTAAGTGACTTGCCCAGAGTCATACAACTAGTGAGCATCATGTGTCTGAAGCTGGATTTGAACTCAGGTCCTTCTGACTTCAGGGCTGGTGCTCTATCCACTGCACCACTGCTGCTCCCTCATGCCTTTCCTTATATAAGACACTTAGGTAAGATAGAGGATAGACCACTCTACTTGAAATAAGGAAGACTTGAATTCAAGTCCTGTCTCAGATATTTACTAGTTGTGTGACCCTGGACAAGTCACTTAACAACTGTCATCCTCATTTTCCTCATTTATAAAATAAGGATAAGAGGAGCTGCTTCAAAAACTTGTCGGGGTTACATGAGATAACAATCAACATAGTTTGAAACCTTAAGAGGCAAATTATTTGCCTGCTTTAGAGGAGGGAGTTTCCACAACTGGAGTGATTCACCTTGATGAAATCAGAGCCCTGTAATAGTATCTCCCCTTCCCCTCACAACCCAGATCTTATTCTTATAGATCTTCAATGTTCTATCACTCCTTCTTAATGAATTACAACATCTTGATTATGGCTTATTTTTTCTCTGTTAGAAAATCAGCAATGTCAAGATGGAAAGGCTCCAAGCTTGATCAGTCCTGAAGGGGGACTGGCCTTGAAGATTTCTGAATAGGGACTGGTGAATGTTGGATCTCTCTTACCTCTTGCCATCCTTATCAGTCCCCTGACCCAGGACAGGAAATTCATCTCCACCAATAAGAGGAAAGCTCCATACCAGTGGACCTTGGGACAGAGGTTATTTTATTTATTTATTTATTTTTAAATTTTTTTATTAATTTATTTTATCAATAATCACTTTCATATGCTTTTGAGTTTAAAATTTTTCTCCCCCTTCCTCCCCATCACCCTCCCCAAGACGGTGCACAATCTGATATAGGCTATACATTTACATTCATATTAAACATATTTTCACATTAGTGATGTTGTAAGTACAAATTAAAATCAACAGGAGGAACCATCAGAAAGAGGAAACAAAACTCAACAGAAGAGAAAAAAAATAACAATTCGACTTCCATAGTTCTTTCTTTGGGTGTGGATGGCATTTTCCATCACAAGGCCTCTGGAGATGTCTTAGATCCTTGTATTGCCAGGAAGGGTTAAGTTTATCAATATTAGTCATCAAACAACATGGTTGTTATTGTGTACAGCGTTCTCTTGGTTCTGCTTAATTCACTCAGCATCAGACCATACAAGTCTTTCCAGGTTTTTCTGAAGTCAGCCTGTTCATCATTTCTTATAGCACAATAGTACTCCATCACATTCATATACCACAACTTGCTCAGCCATTCCCCAATTGATGGGCATCCTTTCAATTTCCAATTCTTTGCCATCACAAAAAGAGCTGCTATGAATATTTTTTGTACATGTAGGTCCTTTTCCCATTTGTGTGATCTCTTTGGGATACAGCCCTTGAAGTGCTGTTGCTGGATCAAAGGGTATGCACATGTTTACAGCCCTTTGGTCATAATTCCAAATTGCTCTCCAAAATGGTTGGATCATTTCACAACTCCACCAACAATGCATTAGTGTTACAATTTTACCACATCCTCTCCAACATTTATCATTTTCCTGTTTTGTCATGTTTGCCATTCTGGTAGGTATGATGTGGTACCTTAGAGTTGTTTTGATTTGCATTTCTCTAATCAATAGTGATTTAGAGCATTTTTTTCATATGACTATAGATGGCTTTAATTTCTTCATCTGAGAACTGTCTGTTCATATCCTTTGACCACTTATCAATTGGGGAATGGCTTGTATTCTTATAAATTTGATCTAATTCTCCATATATTTTAGGAATGAGGCCCTTATCAGAGAGACTGGTTGTAAAAATTCTTTCCCAGTTTTCTACCTTCCTTCTAATCTTAGTTGCATTGGCTTTGTTTGTGCAAAAACTTTTCAATTTAATGTAATCAAAATTATCTATTTTGCTTTTTGTAATATTCTCTATCTCCTGTTTGGTCATGAATTCTTCTGTTCTCCATAGATCTGACAGGTAAACTATTCCTTGCTCTCTCAGTTTGCTTATGGTATCAGCCTTTATATCTAAATCATGTACCCATTTTGACTTTATTTGGGTATATGGTGTGAGATTTTGGTCTATGCCTAGTTTCTGCCATACTCTTTTCCAGTTTTCCCAGCAGTTTTTTTTCAAAGAGTGCGTTCTTATCCCAGAAGCTGGGGTCTTTGGGTTTATCAAATAATATATTACTATAGTCATTGTCTACTGTGTCTTGCATACTTAACCTATTCCACTGATCCACCACTCTATTTCTTAGCCAGTACCAAGTAGTTTTTATGATTGCTGCTTTATAATACAATTTAAGATCTGGAATGGTTAGGCCACCTTCACCTGCATTTCTTTTCATTAGTTTTCTTGATATTCTGGATCTTTTGTTCTTCTGAATGAATCTTGTTATTATTTTTTCTAACTCTGTAAAATAATTTTTTGGTAGTTTGATTGGTATGGCATTGAATAAGTAAATTAGCTTAGGTAGAATTGTCATTTTTATTATATTAGCTCGGACTACCCATGAGCAACTGATGTTTTTCCAATTATTTAGATCTGATTTTATTTTCGTGAAAAGTGTTTTGTAATTGTGTTCATAGAGTTCCTGGGTTTGTTTTGGGAAGTAGACTCCTAAATATTTTGTAATGTCTGTAGTAAGTTTAAATGGAATTTCTCTTTCTATCTCTTGCTGTTGGGCTTTGTTGGTCATATATAGAAATGCTGATGATTTATATGGATTTATTTTATAGCCTACAACTTTGCTAAAGTTGTTTATTATTTCAAGTAGTTTTTTACTTGATTCTCTGGGATTCTCTAAATATAACATCATGTCATCTGCAAAGAGTGATAACTTTGTTTCTTCTTTTCCTATTCTAATGCCTTCAATGTCTTTTTCTTCCCTTATTGCTAAAGCTAACGTTTCCAGTATGATGTTGAACAACAGTGGTGATAATGGACATCCTTGTTTCACCCCCAATCTTATTGGAAATGCTTCTAGCTTGTCCCCATTACATATTATGCTTGCTGAAGGCTTTAGATCGATGTTATTTATTATTTTAAGGAAGACTCCATTTATACCTATGCTCTCTAGTGTTTTTAATAGGAATGGGTGTTGTATTTTGTCAAAAGCATTTTCTGCATCTCTTGAGATGATCATGTGGTTTCTGTTAGTTTTGGTGTTGATATGATGGATTATGCTGATAGTTTTCCTTATATTGAACCAGCCCTGCATTTCTGGTATAAATCCTATCTGGTCATAGTGTATTATTCGTGTGATAAGTTGCTATAATCTATTTGCTAATATTTTGTTTAAAATTTTTGCATCTATATTCATTAGAGAAATTGGTCTATAATTTTCTTTCTCTGTTTTTACTCTTCCTGGTTTAGGTATCAGCACCACATTTGTATCATAAAAAGAATTTGGTAAGATTCCTTCTTTACCTATTTTACCAAATAGTTTGTATAGTATTGGAATTAATTGTTCTTTAAATGTTTGATAGAATTCGCATGTAAATCCATCTGGCCCTGGAGATTTTTTCCTAGGGAGTTCATCAATGACTTGTTCAATTTCTTTTCTGAGATGGAGTTATTTAAGTATTTTACTTCCTCTTCTGTTAATCCAGGCAATTTATATTTTTGTAAATATATATCCATTTCACTAAGATTTTCAAATTTGTTGGCATGTAGTTGGGCAAAATAATTCCTAATTGTTGTTTTAATTTCCTCTTCCTTGGTGGTAGTTTCACCCTTTTCATTCTTGATACTAGTTATTTGGTTTTCTTCTTTCTTTTATTTAATTAGATTAACCAAAAGCTTATTTATTTTATTGTTTTTTTTTCATAAAACCAGCTCTTAGTTTTATTTATTAGTTCAGTAGTTTTCTTAATTTCAATTTCCTTAATTTTTCCTTTGGTTTTTAATATTTATAATTTGGTTTTTAATTGAGGATTTTTAATTTGTTCTTCTTGATTATAATTCTCAGGTTAAATATTTTTCCTGAGGAAAATCTTTATCTACCTTATTGGGTGAGATTCAGTCTCATTTAGCCATATATTTCAAGATAACAAAAATTATTGTCTAGGAATTAGATTCCCAGAGCAGCCTTCATAACATCACATGATAAATTCAAAATCAGTGAATTATAAAATCTGTCAGAATAATTATTAATTTACTGTCAGAATTCTCAGAGGATTAAATAGAAGAAAAACACATACTTATTTGATCTTTCTCTAATTTTTACTGTCAAATTGGCTTTGCCATTAACCATTTCATTTCATGTTCATGTCTCATATATTTTCCTTTAATTAGCTCACAAATGAACATTTCCAGATGCCTTTGTTGGAGTTAATCTGTTCAGTTATGAATTAGGATTACTGAAGTAACTAAGGTATGTTAGGTAGTACATAAATTAAGAGAAATGCGCTATCTCTCCTGAACTTCATGACTGTGATTAATTTGTTCCCTTTCTTCTCCTGGACAAAGTAATAGTGGTGGACATGGTGGAACTAATCTTATAATGAATAGGTCAAGCAGATTGAATCATAAGGGCAGGACATTGAGTACATACAAAGAGACCAGATATTCGTGTCTGCATCTCTGAGACACAAAATCTTTGATGTGTGCCAGCTTGCTGTGTGTGTGTAGCAATGTAAAAACTAGAATGATGCCTCTAGCCTTAGGCAGTGGGTCATTTCCTGTTCTTGAATATATGTGATCTGTATAATTCCCCTGGTTGGTCACCTGTTTCTTTTTGTACAAATGTCTTTTTTTGCAAATGCAGCTTTGGTGTCTGAGAATCACTGGTTTGAATATAAATGGAAATAGGAAAAGTGAATTTACCAAACAGGTGTTCACTGTTTCATCAGCCAATTTTTTTTTCTTCCTTTAACTTTATACAATACACACAATGCTGTAAAGAGTGACAGAGATTAATGGAATCAAAAGTTATCTCTCACTCAGGCAGGTGCAAGCTGGATTCCAAATTATGCGGTCATTTACTTTGTTCTAGGGGGACCTGCTTCTTCAGCCTACTATTTTGTTTTCTATGGTAATTGAGCTTTCTAGAAGCAAACTGCCTGTTCTATTATGTTTCCCTGTGTGAAATTTCCATTAAATTTATTAAGGACTCTATTCCTTTAAAAACCTAAAACACCGACCTATTTTTCCCTGTGATATACGGTTGAAGAGTAAAATAAATTGAGCCCATAAAAGCATTTTTGTGTTTAATTCTGATGCCTGAGAGTAAAAATTGGGCAGTCTGTGATTTCCTAATTTTTTTTTTCTTCTTCTTAGCAGAGCAACTTGGAAATGATGCTAAGAAATAATTTTTTAGGAAATATATACATACAAGTATATGTACATATAGGGATTGAGACTGGTTGTATAATTTCTTCTATATAGAGAACTCCCAGGTGAGGAAAATCCCTCCATAAATTCAGATTCACCTTTTTGGTAATGTATAGCCTTAGAGAGCTGCCTAGAGAACTGAGAGATTAAGTGAATTGCTCAGGGTCACAAAGCCAGTCTGTGTCAGAGAAAGGACTTACACTTACATCTTGATGTTTCCATAACCTCCTTCCTAAAGCTCCCTCCCTAAAGAATAAGTCAAATTAGGCCAGAATGTAGTTTGCTTTAGCATTTGTAGATAATCACCAACATTTTTTAGTCTTTAGGGGTTTGTTTGTTTGTTTGTTCTGTATAGACCTGTGATTTCTGCAAGGGTAGGGAATTGAAAACTCTCTGCATGAATATAGATCAGAAAATCTTCTATAGCATTATTAAAGAGTTGCCTGAGACTTTGAGAGGTTAAATAATATGCAGCATTTATATAGTGCTCAAATACTTGCAAGAGATTTTATCAATATTATCTTACTTTATCTTCACAACAACCCTGGAAGGTAGGTGCGTTTTCTCATTTTGCATATGGAGAAACTGAGGCAGATAAAGATTAAGTGACTTGCTTGTGGTCACACAGCTCAATAAATGTCTAAGGCATAATTTGAACTCTGGTCTCCTTGACTCCAGAGCTAACACTTTATCCATTGTAGTACATCGTGAAGACACAGCTGCTGTGTGTCAAAGACAGGCCTTGACTCCAAGGCCAGCCTTTTATCAATGAATGTTGCTTCTGTTTAATTTAATAGATCATGAATAGGTACAATCAAAACAGTAACAGAAACATGAAGCATTTATTTGGAATGTTATTCCCCATTGTAAGCCAAGGGAAGCCTTTTTGTGATTTTTGAATTAATCATTCAAATGTATTCAGTCAACAACAATACCTTTTGGAACTTTGACTCCCATCACATATATGCTATAAGCACTATCAGCAGACATCTTCATAATCACTAATGTCTAGATGTATTAAAAAAACAAACATTAGTGCTATATCACATGACCAGAGGTTTAGCAATTTTGTCCATTTTACCCCATGAAGATCATTTCCCAAGGAATATGAAGCCCCTAGCTGTTTCTAGTTGTGTGTTTCAGTGCTGAAGGACTCAGGCACTTTGGACATGACAGTACAGTTCCTTTTTTGGACACTGAGAAGGAAAATCTTATGACTTGGTGAACCTTTAAAAGGCAGTGGCATCTGCCATTTGTTCCTCTTTTCTTTCTTAGTAGAGAATGTATAAGTACCCTTTGGACCTCTTGTTGAAAGGGTAGAAGTGGGAAATTGTTTCCCTTTCCATCACTATATCATAATGGCAATTGTTCTAATAGAGTAACTACAGTAGGGGGGTTCACCTAGGTCAGCTTGAGTCTGGGCCTCTCGCTGCCTTTTCTTTATTGTTCTTCTTTGCCCAATTTAGCTGATCAATCATTGCTCTCAAGATGGACCTGTGCAGGGTTAGAGGTCATTTTGTGAGTTCAAGAGTCCCGGGGGTCCTTAATCTGTGCTAGCTACAGTTTGGGAGATACCGTGGCTACTATCCCAGGGCTCTTGAAGATGATTGCTGGCTGGAGAATGAAAGCAATACCAGGCATAAGTAGCCAGAAAATATCTACCTGGGAGGTGGTGAGAGATATGAAGGAAAATGTAACTATGTCTCTTGGGCAGTCCCATAAGATTCTTCATGTTCTTATGCTGGTCTCATCTTTCTAGCAGGGTATTAAACGCAGTTTATTAAACTTTTGTTTGTTAAGTTTTTGGTTGATATGCACCTGTGAGAATCATTTAAGTTGAATATTTCTTCTGTGTGTAGGAAATAAATACCTGTCCCACATCTAGTTACATGGTACAGTGAGTATCTTTCTATTCCTTACTTTATTATTTACTTTGGTGAGGCAATCGGGTTAAGTGACTTGTCCAGGGTCACACAGCTAGTAAGTGTCAGGCGTCTAAAGTCTCATTTGACCTCAGGTCCTCTTGACTCCAATGCTGGAGCTCTATCTACTGTGCCACCTAGTTGCCCCTTATTACCTACTTTAAAGTAACCACATAACAGAGTCAAATTTCACCTTTAAGAGATTTTTCCTTGGGGAACTAGAGTGAAGGTGCAATCAGCAAAACAGTATAAGAAAAAACACCTAATTGTCTTGCTAGAGGCCTGGGTCCCCCCAGGACTGAATCAAGTCCAACTCTGTGCGTGAGTCCAGAAAAGACAGGTTGTAAGAGCAAAGTATCAGAGTGTGAAGTACTTCAGGACTTGTGGTCAGTGTTTCTTAGTGTTAAACACATGACCTCTCTGAGATTGTGTTTTCCTCATTTGTAAAGTTAGGATGTTAAAATGGATATATGAGATTCTTTTCGGCTGCAAAACTTATGATACTAGAGACTCTGCCTTATTTATCTTTGTTTCTTTCCCAGTACTTATTATGGTGCTCTGTGAAAAATGGAGGATTAATAACTACTTGCTGAACAAATGAAAGTAAATAATAATAATATTTTAAAGACCCACAATCTAAGAACAAGAAATATTACATCTATTGTATGGAAATTATATTTTAACTCTCATTGAAAACAATTGGAAAAGGGTCATCTGCTTTTGTAGGTTTTTTTTCTCTTTCCAGCTCCTTGTCCTATTGGAATCTCTATAGTGTTTGTGACACAGGGGAAATAGGTGAAAAGGCATCAATGCTTAATGTTATTCTATATTAGCTACAAATGTGCTTGTACTTTAATTCTGGTGATTATAAATGACCTCTCTCAAGACTTTTTTTTTTGTTTTCTATAAAAAACTTCTGAAATAAAAAAAAATTAGGAGTAGACAGAGTCTTAGGCTGCCCTGAGCAATTACCTGAATTACAGGATATTACTAGTGGATGCTTGATGTACTGCAGGGAATCTGTGGATGAAGAAATATAACTGCTAGTCACACCTGGGCTGATTTGCACTGTTGAATTTAAATTATCATGAGTAAATATAATTACTTATCAAATTTAATAAATGCTGCTGGAGTTCTGAAAACAGCACTCAGATCTCTGAATTACACATTGATAAATGTGGCTGCATGCATTCAATGTGATACCTTTAAAACACAATTTACACACTGCTCAGGTATTTACCAAGATAATTATTGAGTGACTATAGGTAGTTATAAATTAATGCACAAAAATAGATACCAAACTACATCTTAATTAACTACGTTTCCTCTCTAGCTCTTCTCTTGCTTATTTAATTTTGTGAAAGAAAATGTTATTTCCAGTCTCTCCATTATCCTTGAGAGATGTACACTTGGACTAGCTGCCTGAGTTCTAAACAAGTTTTTGATGGTGGGGAATTAGTAAATATTTGGTAACACTTGAGATGAAGTGCTCTAAATAAGCATTTAATTAACAAATAAAACAGTTATTGCTCTCAAGCTCTAATGATTGGCAATAATTGCTTTACAGGATTTAATAGTTATGAAATTAACATAAACAGAGATAACTAATAAAAAGGAGAAATTAAGTTATGTTCTCCTATTAACTTTAATTTGTAAGCTCTTAAGAATCATTAAATGATTGACTTTTTAATTAAATGCATATTAAAACACCTCTCAATGTTCATCTTATCTTTAGGAGGATCTCTTGACCCATGAAGTCACTATTGATAATAAACTTATAACAGATTTTTTTCTAAAAGAAAATTACACATTTCTTTGCTATAATTATATGCTGCTAATTTAATTTAAGTGCTACAATTTCTGATCTAATATTAAATATAATCATTGCACCTCCTTTTTAGCCACCAAAATTTAAAGGTGATATATTAATGTCTTATTTGAATTTTCGTGGGTTATGTATGTCCCACTCAAATCAGAGTAGCCATTAATGACAACACATGAAACAGGAATGAATTTAATTGGAGAATATGACTCAATTTGCATGGTAGGAAGGATCTTCTTTATCATGCAAAAGACCTGTGTTTTGTCAATGTAGGAAACTCTTAGTTTCCTTCTACAACCCACAAATCTGAATAATCAAAAAATTGCTAGGTAAGGCCAACAACATAACCTAAAGAATGAAGAGGTTAGGTGACTTGGCCAGGGTAACTCACCTAATCAGTATCAGAGATGGAATTTGAACCCAGATCAGTCCTGACTTCAAGCTCACTGGTCTATCCAATGAAATCTATTGCCTCTACATCTTAATTCTTAAAAGTGTATAAATGAAAAGACAAATCATAAAGTCTTTTTCTTAAAAGATGTGTCACAATTTCCAATTTACTTCCCTGCAGACTCTTTCTGGGCAAGATCAAGAAGCAGATTCTTAAGATGTTTTTTTTATTGTTGCCGTGCCTTCTCAGATGATAAGCTTTTGGCTCCCCACATTCCATCATCTATGTCCCTTTTTGTTGGCTATGTGATAACATGAAATGAAAAGACTAAGACAAAAAAGTGTGTAGAAATAAGTCTAAAAAGTGGGGAAAACCCTTAAATTCATTCTGACCCATGCTATAACGAAGAGAACTGAAAGTTAATGTGTTTGGCTATCTATATTTACAAAAAAAATTTAGATATAAATGAGAAGATAGTAGAAAGTACTGATCACATTTACATAATGAGAATATTAGCTATGTGAAAATGTTTATGGGAAGATTTAATTTTTTTGAAGACACTAATACATAATTATTTACAGTCATTTCCAGTGTTATTTTTGGCATTTTCCCCCTACAACTTTGTTTCCTGAGTAGTCAACGATAGCCAGATAGTAGAGTTTAGCTTTTTTGGTATGTGCAAAGCAAAAAAAAAAAAAAAAAAGACTCTGATCAATTCAACCAATTTAGTATAACAACAGCAAATAGTTGCAATAACCAGTAGCAATAACAACAACAATACAGCCTGGATATTTGACATCCTATGAATAAAATATCCAGCTGTTTAACTAAAATTTTCATTTTGAAGAGCTGCAGTGCTGTTATGTACACCTATAACAAATTTATCCTTTCCCAACATATCAATAGAATAAATAATTTTTTTGTAAAAAAGTAGAAGTGATTTAAATATTTAAAAAATATTTAAAGGATTAAAGAATTTTTTTCCTGCCAGAAAAGAAGGGTTTATGATGGTTTATGACACCTTCCAAAAAGAAAGCATGCATATATATCATATCACATTCAGGAAAGCATGATTATTGTTTAATATTGATGGAAGTCCAACTCTATTTCCCTTAGTGAAGTAGTTTACAATAATGCTGTGAAGTTGCTGAGATAAGAGAATGTATAAAAGAAGAGAATTCACTGGGTTCAAGTACTTGAATGGAAAACTTTAACAAAGGCACTTTGAAGGATTTTTGGTTTAAAAGCTTTTCCTCTTCATAATATTTAATGCTCTTTTGTTAATTTTTTTACTCTACATTTCACAAACAAATTAATGAATTTCACATCTTGTATTCAATTACAAATTTTATTTAAAAATCCTTATGAAAGCAATTTAACTTCCAAAGGGAAAAATGAGTACAATTTCAATTTTTAGTATTTAAAATGAGACATATACTCTTTCAGTTTAATACTATCTTCCACATTAGATTGCCAGCACCTCATGAGGAGTAATTGTTTCTTCCTTTGAACTTGTGTGCCCACTAACTATGTGTCCTGACACATAGTAGGAACTTGTTAATAAACACATTGGTTATTTGAGTCCCAAAAAGCATCCACATATTTGAGATTGGTTTGCAGTGTGCACTGGCCTTTTCTCTTGATATAGAGATAAGCAAATAGAGTTATATCAAATGTCTATTCTATGAAATGGATGAATTGTTTAATGTGGCCAGGGGCCATGTCTATATGAATGGTGGGGGAAGGAGGCAATGGGAGCTGACACATTGAAAAAGATGAAAGAAAAAAAATCTTAAAAATAATACCTACATTTGGCATTATTGATAAGGAACAAACATTTAAATGTTCTTTATTATCATGTCATATCATTAGGGATCTGGATATGTACTCTTTCCACAGTGCTGACAGAACCAATTGCAAAATAGAATAACATTAATGTGAGCATTCCCTCTAAAGATACAGATTGTGACTCAAACATACTTTCTCATTACACTCAAAAGCATGGCACAACCCTGTGAGAATAGGGCCAGGAGTGCTAAGAAGGAGCTAAAATAAGAGGGAGATGATGTTAAGAGTAGCCTTGAAAATCTTTTTTGTTTATTTTTTGTGCACTGAGGAAGAGAAGGAATTGACAAAAAAAATGGGACTACAACTCCTGGTGGATGAAATGATGATAACTAATCAATGACACAGAAATGGTAGAACTGATCAAATCTTGTTTTAATTTTTTTGTTATGCCAAGGAAAATAAACTTGGACTAGAAAGAAGAGGAGAGAAATGACTACTAGATACTTGGTAGCCAAGAAAATTAAGCAGATGGCAAGCTCCTCACTACCTTGTATTGTTCATATGGACCACATCTTGGCAAACTAAAAGAAATAGTTGGAATTATTTTTGTGACACTAGCAATGATATTAATTTTTTAAAGAAAAATAGAAATGTACCAAAAGACCAGAGAAAGATGAATTGTTCCTCACTCCATTTTTTAAAGGAAAGAAAATGGAGCCTATAAACTTTGCATCATTGAGCTTCACCTTGATTCTTGGCAAAATCCTGCACTTGTTATAAAGGAAATGGCTAACAAATTTCTAGAAAAGCAGTAAAAACTAAGAGTAAGCATAGGTTCATCAAGAACAGGCTGATCCCTTTTGCTAAATTAATAATAGGACACTCTTTATTGATCATTAAGGAAAAGATAATGGCATTAGAAAAATTGTGGTGGGGGTGAAACACCCTTTTGTCAGTTTTCATTGATATTTTACCCCTTTCGGTATCCTCTGGTACAACACTATCATCAAACTCCACCTAGATGTATAGTTCAGGGGTGCCTCAAGGCCAAGTGTGGCCCTCTAGGTCCTCAAGTGTGGCCCTTTGACTGAATCCAAACTTCACAAAACACAGCTCCTTAACAAAAGGATTTGTTCAGTAAAACTTGGACTGAGTCAAAAGGCCACCTGAGGACCTAGAAGGGCACATGTGGCCTAGAGGACTCACATTTTCCACCCCTGGTCTAGTCTATGGTTTGCTTCTCACTATGACTTTATATTGCCATACTACTCCTGATGACTGGGGGCTCATTCTTGCCACATTTTCCTTCCATTAACCCTTCTCTATATTAGACTTCAGTCCCTGTATGTTGTGACTTTGTGACCTCTAATGGTTAATTACTTACATTAAAAATGAATTCATGCTGAAGGGTTAATGGGAGAGAACTTTAGGGACTATCCTCAGTGAATTATTTGTTCTAATGGGGGTCCTTCTAAAGATCATACCTGGGTTTCTGCTATCTAACCCATTACTATCTCAAATGATGAGAATTCTAAGCCAGCAGGAAAGACTGATAGCACAGTGTCATGCCATGCAATTTTTTTTATTAGGGTCTTGAAAGTTTCTTTATATCACCCTGAACAAGTGACCATATTCTTTGCTAGTATATGAACCTAGCCTAAAGACAAAATAATTTGGTTCATTTTTTGGATCATTTTCCCTTCTGGGAAACTGTATATCATTTCTTTATAGAAGAATGAAACCATGTTATATTTTATATATTAATGAAGAATTTTTCAGTAATATAAAATATGGATATGTATGTATGTGTATATTTTTATTAAATCCAACACTTAGGGAGATGGAGGAGTTTCCTATCAATATGAATAAAAATATTTAAAAAGAAAAGTGACTAACAAAAATTGCTGATAAAACTAGAAAGCAATTTGACTAGAAAGTAGGCATAGACTAACATCTCACATTGAATGGAAAAATAAGGTCTAAATGGTTATGTGATTTAGACATAAAGGGTGATATCATAAGCAAATTAAGAGAGAATGATAAGATTTACCTGTCAGATACATGGATAAGGAAGGAGTTAATGATCAAATAAGAGATAGAGAAGATCATGGGAAGTAAAAGAGATAATTTTAATTACAGTAAATGAAAAAGTTTTTTCACAAAAAAAACTATTATAGCCAAAATTAGAAATCAGGAAACAGAAAAAAAAAACAGCAAGTTTTTTTTTTTCTGATAAGGTCTTATTTCTCAAAGATATAAGGAACTGAGTCAAATTTAAAGACATAAAAGCCATTCCCCAATTGATGAATGATCAAAGGATATGGATAGGCAAATTTCAGAAGAAATCAAAGGTATTAACAGTCATAGAACATGCTCTAAATCACAATTTATTGGAGAGCAAATTAAAAAAATTCCAAGATATCACCTCACACTCATCATATTGGCTTATATGAAAGAAAAGGAAAATGTCAAATACTGGGGGAGGGGTTTAAAAATAGGGTCACTAATGCACTGTTGTTATACTTGTGAACTTGTTTGACTGTTCTAGAGAACCATTTGGAAATTGGCCCAAAGGGCTATAAAATTGTGTATACCCTTTGAATCAGCAATACCACTATTAGGTCTGTATCCCAAAGAGATCAGACACAAAGTAATAGAACCTTTTTGTCCAAAAATATTTATTGTAGCTCTTTTGTGATGACAAAGAATTGGGAAGTGAGGGGATCCCCATTAATTGGGGAGTGGTTGAATAAGCTGTGGTATAAGATTGTAATTGAGTACTATTGTGCTATAAGAAGTGATGAGGATGGTTTCCGAAAAACTTGGAAAGACTTATAAGAACTCAGGCAAAGTGAAGTGAGCAGAAGTGGGAGAATATTGTACACAGCAAGAGGAATATTGTAATTATGATCAGCTGTGAAAGCCTTAGCTATTTTGATTCATACATTGATCAATAACAATTCTAAAGGATTTACAAAGAAAAAATGCTACCTATATGTAGAGAGAGAATTGATGAATACTTAGAGCAGAGTAAAGCACTTTTTAAAAAAGTTTTCTGGCTTTTTTTGGTAGTATGGCTAATATGTAAATGTGTTTTACATGACTTCCCATGTATAATTTATAGATTGCTTACCTTTTCTATGGGTCAGGGAGAAGCTGAAGGGAGGGAGAGAATTGGGAACTCAAAATTGTAAAACAATGAATGTTAAAATAATTAGAACATAAACACGTGTTTTTTTTTAAATTGCTATGCAATAAAACTTGCAGAAACCAATGGTTCTAGGACTACATGGTATTATTAACAACTTGCAGAGTCAGTAGTGGAATAGGAGTAAAATTTATAAAAATAAAAAAAAAAGCTTTTATGACTGTCAACTCCACCCTTCAATGCTCCCAGAATGAAGACTGATTTAAAATCTGTTGTATTTATCTCATTTTAATTTCAATATGCTTTCCTTCTATTCTCCAGATGATTCCTCTATCAGGGCCTTTAAAAAAGACTTCTTTAAGAAACTATTTCATAGAAATATATGCAAACAAGTTGTCATAGTAAAATATATAGGAAATATGAAACACTTGATATCAGATATTCTTGCTGCCTCTTAGTCAAACTCTTCCTGGTTCTATCAATTTAAAAAAAATCAATTAAATAACTACTGTTTTCAAGGCATTGTGATAAGTGATAGTTTAACAAATGTGACAAAGGAACTTTTCTCAGAATTGGAGAGAACATCTGTTCCCTCACTGAGAATTCCTGGGCTTAGATGATTTAGATCCTTCATATATTGTATGAATTGGAACTGAACCGAATGAAATTATGAAACCCCATAGAAAGCTTGAAAGGGAGTCTACAATGAGAGTCAGAGAGAGAGAGAGAGAAAAGGGACATTATGGCAGAGACAAAAGCAAGAATGTTGTCCCTATCATCTTTGTCCCTTGGAGACAGACCAGTCAGCAGCAACCAGAGTGGAAGATAAGCCAAATAGTTAAATGAATTTTTTTCACCTGATGGGACAATATTCTCATTTCCTTAGACAATTTCTTTTTCTGTCCCCCTCTGAAAGGCAGAGATTCAAATCTAAAGAAACCTAGCACCTTTTTAAGCTCCTTTTTACTGTTACAATGATATTATTACTAAGTTTGGTTTCCTTCAGTAAAAGACATTGGTCTCAACTGTCTTCTAAGTACGTCTTTAGTTGTCATCAGATAGTGAAGTGGGCTTATTTTAGTTGTTTGTCTGAGTTGGGTTTTAACTGAATAGGTCACCTTTCTATTTTTGCTCTCTTTAGGGACCCATAGCATTTACTCCAAGAAGGGATAAACAGTATTGGCCTACAAGACTATATTTTGCCTATACTCTACCAGAGGCGATGAGAGATGACACAAATAACTACAAAATAAAATATAATGCTTAACAGAAGTTAAACTGTTTTAGGGAAAAGCCAAGGATTCTTCCAAGGTAGAACCCAAGGAATTTAGTAATAGTTATAGAGAATGGGTGAATTTTCATGGAAGAGTTGGCACTGGAGCATTGGAGCTAGACTTTGAAGGATAGATAGAATCACAACAAGTAACATAAGAAACCTATAGAACATGTGAATGGGAATTGCATGAAATAAGGTCAAAAGATACATTGAAGCTACAATTTGATGTACTGAGGTTATTAACAGAAATAAAATTGAAAAAAATCTAATTACTCATTTTGCAGTAATATAAAGAAAACTCCTTCAGCAGAATTTAAACTGTTGGGAACACATCCTGTATTCAGTTAGACAACATAGGTTCAAAGCCAGGCCTTTCTATTCACCACCAGTGTTACTTTACTTTGAGGAAGTTTATTAACATTTTGGGGTCTCACTTCCTTAATCTATAAGATAAGAGAATAGGTTTAGATACCTTCTATTGTTCCTCTATCTCTAAATTTCTAAACTTTCCTGAGGAACAGAAAACTTTGGCATTTTCTAATTACCAGATGTTTGTCTGTCTCTCTTCACACACACACACACACACACACACACACACACACATTTATATTACCAACTGTATTTAAAAGAACTGTATAGTAGCATAGTACAGTAAGAACCCATTCACATAAGGGACTCCAGGAACTAAATAAAGACATGTGTTTGAAGATCAAAGTAGACAGAAATATAAGAAAAAATATCCTCACTTGGAATTAAAGAGGAAATAGATATAAAAAATGAGAACCAAATATGAGGACAATATTATCTTTCTAATTACTTTTAAAAATAAATTTTATTGTAAACTTTTGTTTTTACAACATTTACTTTTCTCTGAGCATCCCTTCCTTTCCCCATAAGAATCATCTCATAAAACAAAATTGTTTGTTTTTTAAAGAAAAAGAGCAAAAGGAAATTTATTTTAAAAATCAATAAATTTTAAAAAACTTTGAATATATAACATATGCACACATACATATACACACATAAATATAAACATGCATATATGCATACACACATATTTGTGTATACACATACATACATATACATTATATATGTAAAATATTACCTACTCACATACATCAGCAAAAGTGAAAGGGGTGTGTTCTTATGTCTCTTCCAGTCCCTGCTTTTTTCTTTTTCATTCTGAAGTATTCACTCCTGATTTTTTGTGGTTGTTACCCTACTTTTCATCTGCTGCTATCTCTTATTTCAACTCCAAGGAATAAGATAAACCTTCCAGGGAAAAACAAAACAAAACAAAACCACCTCATCATTTCTAATCATATCATCATGCTGCTAACTCAAACCTAGATTGACACCACCTCCCTCAGTTTCCTCTCCCCTCTGTCTGTGGGGCTGAAGAGTGCCAATCTCCTCCTGATGTCTTCCTTTACAGAGGCCAGGAACTGGACCATCAGCTCATTCCACTTTACATTTGTTGTTCTGCCTGATTTCAACTTCACAGAACAAGATGCCCCACCTCCTGACAGTCATCTTCTGTCCCTCTCCCTTTGCTTTGCTTTTTCCTTTTGTATGTTAAATTTTAAAATCCTTGAGGTTAAAGATTGCTTTTCTTTTAATTAATTATATTTCCAGCTCTTAACACATATCTCTCATGCAGTAGGCATTTAATAAGTGTTTATTGGGTTGAACTGCTTGTTGTACTTTCCACAAATGTTATTCTACTCATAGAGGATATTGTTTGCTTGACTGTGCTTACTTCATTCAGCATCAGTCCATATAAGTCTTGTCATGCTTTTCTGTGTTCGGCAAACTCAGCATTTCTTACAGTGCAGTGATATTTAATTGAATTCATGAACCACACTTTGTTCAGCTTCTGTCAATATTCCTCTGTCTTTGGTGTATGTCTCCCCCCACCCCAGTGGTATGCTACCACAAAAAGTGCTATTCTGAATGTTTTTGAATATATGGGATTTTTTTTCTTATCATTGACTTTCTTGGAATTATATGCCTACTAATTGAATCTGGATCAAAAAGTATGGACATTTTAATCTTTTATTTGCATTATTCCAAGTTGCTTTCCAAAATGATTTTAGAATTTCATACCACTGTATTTCAATCATAGTGTTCAATAATGAACACTAACATAGCTATCTTACCACAACTCCTCTGACATTAACTTTTTCCATTTTTGCCAGTTTGCTGAGTTTGAGGTAAAACATCTGGGTTTTTTTTTTAATTTTTGTTCTCTTATTTTCAGTGATTTGGAGCACTTTTTCCATCCCATTTAATCAAAATATTTTGTTATCTTTTGTGATTGCCTCTATCCCTCAATTAATTAATGCCTTTTGGATTTTGTTATTTTTATACAGAAATACTGTTGGCTTTGAGGACATATTATATAACTTGTACTTTGGTTGACACTATTAATTGTTGGGAGGATACTAATTGAGAGTATAATTTTACAAATGAATAGGGATAGCTTTACATCTACCTTACCTTACTTTCTCAATATTTTTGTATATTTTGTGTATAATTAGTTTTTTTCTTTATATCTTGATATAAATTGCACATAAATCCATCATTCTCATTCTAGAAGATTCTTTTGCCCCTTTCTCCCTTTTTTTCTGATCTTTCATTAACTCTTGGAACCTCTATTTTAAGAAAGGACCCAGTCTAACTATGTATATGTTTTTATTCCTCTCTGGACCTCAACCTGAACTTTTAAGACTTTAATCTCTAACATGCCTCCTTGATGTATCTTTTTCCTCACATCACTTTACATATTCCTCATACAAGTTGCCTTCTATCGTGAGAATTTAAGTTCCTGTAAGCAGGGACTTTTTCTTTTTGCTTCTTTTTTTTATCACAGCCCTTGCACAGAGTTTGGGATATAGTAAGCAGTTAATAAATGCTTGTTGACTTAATGAATTTATTTCTTTTTGTTTAATTATTGTAGCTATCATTTCTACAAGATAAAATAATAGCAAAGAGACTGAGAATCCTTATTTTACTCCTATATTCAATGGGAAAGTTTCTGGAGTATTCTAATTTGTGTGATATTTGTTTTTGTTTGTAGATAGTAATTTTTATGACCTTAAAAAGTTCCCTTTATTCCTATATTTATGGGTATTTTTGTATAAATGAGTACTGTACTTTCTTAAAGGCTTTTTTATCTACTGAGATAATCATGTGGTTTTTGATTATCAATTTTAATATGATTAATTATAGTGATTTTCTAATAATGAATCATAATTGAATCCCTGGTATAAATTCAATTTTGTCATTATGAATGGTTTTGTGTATGGGTTGCTGTTGTCTATTTGTCAATATGGTGAAAGGTCCTAAGATTATGCCATAGCAGGCTTATTCAGAGAAACTGAGATTGCTAAACCTGTAGAAGAGAAAATTTAGTGTAAGACATGACAGGTGGGGAGGAGAATGACAGCTTTAATTCATGTATTTGAATTATTTTCAAGCAGGGGAAAGGAATATGTTTATTTTGCATGATACCAGAGAGCAAAACTAGTAACAAAAGATAAAAGGTGTGAAACATCAACTTGCTGATTAATGCAAGAGCAGAGAGGGAAAAATCTTCCTAACATTTAAAGCTATTCAGAAATGTAATGGATTATTCTGGGCAGTGATGGGTTCTCCTTCACTTTAGGAATTCAAGTACTTGGCAAAAAGTTCCAAGGATTTCTGACTGAGTTGGTTTTTATATCAGTATTGATCTCTCTTGGCTTCCTTGTTGTAACATCTGAATCTCATTACGTTCATAATGGTGATAGCCTGTGCCTCTTCCTATCCTTTTATCTAATTCCCATTGCCCCTATATTTCACTGAACATAATTTGATTCAATATTTTAGGATAGCATATATTAAGTATGTGCCATATCTTCTCTTTCATTTCTTCTAATTTGTTATAGATCTTGATTCTTGCTCTGATAAGTTGATAACATGACTATAAGTGACAGCTGCTTGGAAATGAATGTGATATTAATAATCATTCATTTTATTACTTTTAATATACAGATTTTTTGATGATGTTATTTAGAACTTGCGACATCAAAACCTTCAAATTTATTTGAGAAAGTATTCATGCTATATGGTCTTCAATGAAGCCATTAATTATTTTCTTTCTTTCATTTCTTTATACTGAAATATTTTCTAATGCATTTTCACATGCTTCTATATGCCCCCATGTGTCATAAAGACACTGAACATTGAAGTAATTTTTGATTAAAATTAGAAGTCTTATTGTGCTCTTCATATCCAACTCCTCATTCTCCTTACGACATTCTTAAATTTGAGACAGTCATATACATTGAAGCATTTTTCTTCAGAATTTCTACCTTGATCTTTATTGTTCTCATAATAAAACTCCATAGTACATTTCTTTTTGCTCATGGTGTTTGCTTATTTCCTGACCTTTAAAAAGATTGAGCTCTCTTGCTGGGGAGCAGGGGGGCCTGGTCACTGGCTTTGTGTGCTGGGGCCTCAGATGCTGGCAGTTGGAAGCTGTAGGGTTCTGGCAGATTACGTGGTGTTGGGCTGGAATCAGCAACACTGGAACTCTAGTCGTAGAATTGGGTAGTCTGGCCCCTGGAGGTTGCCTGCTCACCTGGGCCTTTCCTTGCTTTCACTTTCTACAGCTCCTTTCAGATGGATATTTTGCTACTGCAGAATGTTTCTCCACCTGGGGTTTTCTTCCTTGGAGCTGTACTTCCCAGAGTTTTGCTGAGGCACTGGGAGACTTGGCTGCCATAGTATGTGATTTTCTGAGTCAGTTTCCACTGATTCCCCTGTCTGTACTGAGGTATTCAGGGGTCATGGTGTTGGTGTTTGTCTGCTCCAAAACCTGGGGTTCAGGATCTCCCCCTGCTATGCTGAGATGGGGCTTTCAACTTGCTTGCTGGGATGCCTCCCATTCTGTTCTACCCCCCTTTCCCCAGGGCAAGAGGGGCCTTTCCCATTAATCCCTCAAGCTACCTGGGGTACCGGACTGCTGCACTTTGTCTTTTTGCTGGGTTAGCTGTTCCAGGGTTTTTTCTTGGGTGATATTTTCTGGACTTTCAGAGGTTAGTAAGGGACAGCAACAGCAACTTCTTAGTCCACCATTTTGGTTCCCGGAAGCAGAACTCACCATTGTAGCATTCTTGCTTATAATTCTCTTTAGCACCCAAGATGATTGTTTGCCATACTTCTTCTTATTGCTTTTTGGATTAATAGTAAATCCAATTCTGCTAATTTTAAAATTACTAATCAAAGGGAAACCTATGAGTCAGCTTTTTATTTAGCTGTAACTTTTTTATGTCTTGCAATTTTATTTAAAACAAGAATGACAATATTGATATGCTTCTGTAGCTTGGGTAGTCAGGTAACTGGGCCATTAGACAAGAAGTTCACTTGTATTTATTGTGTCAACAGTCAATTAATTTTATAGACAGTCTAAAAATTTTGTAAGTATTGCAAAGTAATATATTTGGTTATACGTATATGTAAATATATAAGTATATATTCAGTTGCCTTTTCTGTTATTTTGCAATGTTTATAGAGAAAGTTGAAGAGGGCTGAACAGGATAAGTTAAGAAAAATAAATTTGCAAGACATATTTGAGTCAACTGTATATACTCAGGAGTTGGTTAATAGGATTAAAAAAAATGGGGCATCACTGTTTTTCATCCATCTTCCTTCCTCATTTGTTTTGTCTTGAAGGATTTTGTTGAAGAAATTGCAATTTTAAAACAAAATGGGTTGTGGAAGTACAGGTGAGAAAAACATGAATTGAACAATATAATTCAGTAGAGGACATAGCTAATTACTGAGGGCAATAGAATCTATCTGCTAGGATAAGACTGAAAAATTCACAGAAAAATTTAGTGACTTGCTAAAGGTTACTCAGTAACTTCAAGAAAGGGATAAAATAAAATGTCTAAGAGGTGCACTTATACTAAGTGATGCTGAAACAAATCCATTTATGCAAAATAGAAATTCTTTTCTCTGAATTCCTTTTAAATTTAAATCAATTTGGAAATGGGTATATGCGTATATCACTTTCAAATCTATTACCATCCAAAGAGAATTGGAGGCATATACATTTAATTCATTTTTTTCACTCCAGAAAATGATAACACAGACGATGAATGGAATATAAAAGGTAAAATTTATCAATGATTTATCAGTAATTTTCAAGCATACCATCTTTGATAAAAATAAATAATGAATGTAAATTTTATAATTTTATAATGACTTATTTATAATGAAATATGTTATTTAATATATCATATATTGATTTAATGTTTTCTTTTATAACTCAATTTGGAAACTATACTATTTATTTTTCTCTATTATTTCTTACTATATTTTATTTACCTTATTCTATAAAGCTTTCTTTCCCCACTGTATGATGTTGGGTTATAAGAGTTTATCTCAACAATTTTATATTGAAGAGATGAGTTCAATGAGTGAATGTTTAAGAGATGGCTTTAAAGTCCATTTACCATCAAATATAAAGTAATCTCTAGGATACAGGGATGATGGATATTTATTTCTAGGATACACATACACACACACACAAACACATATCTTATTGCTATATAGATAAGGAGATATATAGACATATATTACTATATCAATTAGATAGATACCTTTCTTTGCTTGCCATCCATCTCCTTCACTGCTGGCACAGTGTCTTTCACAAAGATGGTATTTAATAGATATTCGCTGTATTGAATGAAATAGTATCTACTTGTCTATTTTGTCCATAAAGAAGTTTGATACTTTATACAACACATGTACAGCATTGGTCAGTATTATTTAGTGCTACATCTCACCCAATAAATCTTATTGTTTAAATCTTTAAATAACAAAAAAGTCTCCTAATTAAAGGATATCTTATGCTCAAAGATATCTTAGCTTAGGAAATTTTGAAATGAGTAATATTTGAAAATTTCCCCAAAGTCATGATCTGCACTAAGGAGACACTTTTACTCCCTCTCAATAAGGTTTAAAATTTGCTTTTGGTACACTCTGTGTTTATTAAAATCCATTGTTAATTTGCTGAAACCTAAAGTCTCTAAGCATTCCAAGCATGATACCTCTGATTTTTCTCATTAGTGAGTTTAAAACGTTTTCTATTGGAACCCAGGAGGCCTTATCAGTACTAATCTACTATTCCTCCTTTGATGTTATCAGTCTATTGAAAACTTCTAATTTCCACTAATTAACCTCTTGAGGATGGCATTTCCCAGGTAACCTGGGGAGTTTGCTTCATTCACCCAGACACATCTAACCCAATTCAAGCATGCATCTTCAGAGGCAGAGATTCTTTGAGTGTGATTAGGGCACAGATAATAAAGCATGAGATTCTTAAAAGTGAGATTTGCTAAATTAAAAGTAAAAATATTCCTGACAACCATATTGGAAAAAAATCATTTTGGTCCAGGGAAAGAGTACTAGACTTGACATCAAAAGACCTGTGTTGAGGTCCCAGCTCCCCTACATGCTAGCTGTATGACCTTGGGCAAGCCAATTAACCTCTGAATCTCATGAGATTATTCTAAGACTGAAAAGAAATAATGTACATAAAAGGCTTTGTAACAGTAATATGCAACACAAATTAGCCTACTATTACTAATATTAATATTAAAATTAAAAAAAAGAATCCATATCTGAGTACTGCAATAATCCAAGTAAATGGGGATTCCTTTGAAGAAAGGAGTAGAAAATGACTCTTTCCTATCTTCTACAAGGGCACTTTATTAAATAATTCAGAATAAGTGAAAATAAATAGAAAGAACCATAAAAGAGAAAATGCAGGCAATTAGGTGGTTCAGTGGTTAGGGTACTTAGCCTCAAGTCAGGAAGACCTGAGTTCAAATGTGGCCTCAGAGACCTATTAACTGTGTGATCCTGGTCAAATTACTTAACCCCATGTGCTTTAATTTCTTCCTCTGTAAAATAATCTGGGAAAGAAAATGGCAAACTACTCCAGTATCTTTTCCAAGAAAACCTAAAATGAGGTTACAGTCGGACAGGACTGAAAATTCCTAAACAAAAAAAGAAAAAAAAAAGAATGTGCTTGTTTTTAGGCACATTCAAACTATTTATTTTTTTTTTGTTTTAGTCCCCTCCCAGGCTATGTAATTTATTTTTAAAATATATAAGTAATTTTTATTTTCTATGAAATGGCAAAAAACCCAATTTTTGAATAAATATACAAAACTTCTCACATTATACATTCCCTACAAAATAGAATTTAAAATTGTTTAGAGGTATATCCTTTAATTTTGATAGGATGTTAATAACCAGAGCTTTGTTACATTTCTATGTTGTTTTAGCATTTATATATACATATATATGTGTGTATATATGTATATATATATATGTACATATATATATTTAGTTTTGCTTTCTTCTGCATTATTTCATACCAATCTTCCTGTGGTTCTCTAAATTTTTCATATTTATCATTAATATGATCACATGATATAAGATTTAGAAAAATAATAACCTTTTGTATATTCATTTAAAAAGTTCAGAATATTTTTATTGAAATGAGAGCATAGTGGCAGAAAAGGTTCTCTTGTGCAGTTCATGAATTGGGCTGTTCCTGTTTGGGATTGGGTTTTTAACTAGAACCAGCATGGTGCCTGGCTCATAATAAGTATCTCATATATATATATATATATATTCACATACACATATATACACATATATACACACATATATAAATATACATATATATACACACACATATACATATATATATGTATGTATTTTTTACCCCCTTTCTCTTTTCCTCCTATTATTGCATTGTACAAATATGCTATAATTTTTCAGTCATTCCCTGGCTTTTTATCACAAACAATTCTGCTAGCTTTTCTCTATAGCTCTTTATTTCTTCCAGGGTTATGAATTTCCAGGCAACACAGGTAATATTACGATTATTGCCAAGTCTAAGAACCATAACACTTACAATCAGTCTCCCAAACATCAGAGAAATGGTATCAAATGGCACATAAATGGCATAAAAACCCAGGTCACAGAGATACATACATCATTAAGGGGCTGATACCAAGATTTTGAGACCGTATGCTTTGCTAAGGAGCATAACAAGAAGGGACTGGAGCAGATGTAGGCCAACAATGTCAAAAGCCCTCACTGTCTGAGTAGAGTACTTAAATGCCCTAATGACCAAGGTCCTCAAGTCCAAGCTCCCCAGGCCTAAGATCACCAAGTTTATAAACCCTAGGGCTACTACCAGATGCAATCTTCCTTCAAAGGAGCCTCCTTTTTTCTGGATTGTTGCAAATACATATCAGAATTTCTTTAAAATTTTGATGTTAATGATAGTAGCTTTATTTATGTTTATTTTACAGTTACAAATCCTTTTATGTCCATTTTCTTATTTCAGTCTAGGGATAATACATGAGGCTAAGAAAGGTTAATTCAATGCCCAAAGACCCCAAGACTCGCAAGCCAATAAATCTTAAGGCAGGCAGATCTAAAAGTGGATAGTGTCAAAGCTTTTGGGTCAAGGGTAATAGGATAAGCCTTCTAAATAAATGTAAGGTCAGAAGAATTTGTTTGAGTCCTAAACTACCCTTTTTTTTTAATCTCAGCCAGGGCCTTTTCAGCATTTTGTGTAGCTAATATAATGAATCACAAGAATGAAAGAAAAAATGCTTTTTTTTGTCCTTTATTATTGCTGCAGTTTTGTTTTAATTTTGCTAATAATATCTTACTTGGGATATAGTCTCAGTTATGGATTTTCAGAGTCAAAAAGTGGGAACAATTTCTTAACTTTTCTTGCACATACATGCGTATACATATTTATTAGTTCTAGACATATACAGACATAGATATAGAAAAAGACACTAAGAGATACACATAAAGATCTAGCTTTATATCCATATTTCTCAGTATGTGTTTGTATAACTATATATATGTACATATATATAAAGTATATATATATATATATCTGTATATATGTAAATTTAGATGTATAGAGAGATGTAGATATATACATGTGTGTATATATAGATATACATATTTGCATGCATATGTATATCTGTATATACACACACAGAAATCTAGAGAGATATCAGTATGTCCATATATAGATATGAATGTACACACATATAAGTCTAGAGATATTGATATAGTTATTAAAACTGTGATTTCATCTGTAGGAAACAACTCCCAGCATGGGTACTCCTTGCTTAGATACATATGGGTACATACTTTAGAAATTAAGAATCATAAAAAGGTATGTCAGGGCACTGAGAGCCCTGATCACTTTCTCTTCCTTACACAAGGGGACTACAAGCAAGACTTGAAATGAGCTCTTCTTGAAGGCAAGACCAGTCATGTATTTATTACACATGCCTAACTCTTTCGTGCAGGCACTGAAGAATAGCAGGCCCTGCCTAGAACCAACTTTCAATTGCCTTTGCCTTGACCCAGTCCCAAACAGCCCAATTCATGAACTGCACAAGAGAACCTTTTCTGCCACCATGCTCTCATTTTAATAAAAATATTCTGGGCTTTTTAAATGAATATGCAAAAGATTATTATATTAACTCTATTTGCCCTCAGCAGTCCTACATCCAAATCTACTACTATTACTACTAGTACTACTAGCATTTATATTCCTTTAAGATTGACAAAGCACTTTACAAATAATGTCACATGATATTCTCACAACAATCAGACAGGTAGCTGCTATTTTTGTCCTTATTTTACAGCTAAGGAAACAGAAGCATGTATCAGTCAAGTAACTTAGCCAGGCTTACGCAGCTGGTAATTATCTGAGGTGGGAATTTTTACTCATATTTAATTCACTCAAGGTCCAGTGCTCAATCTATCCACTATTCAACCAAGTGTGTGTACATATGTGTGTATTTCTCTACAAACATATATGCATGTATGCAGTGATATATGTGTAAATGTATGTATAGAAATGTACACATGTATATACACATATAAACATATATAAATATATATTGCATGTGTGCATAAGCTTACATGTGACATGTGCATTGTGGTATTGAATAACACATGCCTACATAATGTACACATGCATATGTACTTACACCTTAATGTATATGTGCATGTATACACAGAGAGACATACACACATATATGTGTATGTGTACATACATACATACAAACAAATATACATTTTCAAAGAATAATATTGACTTACTAGCAAGGAGGTCATAAGTTTTCAATAACTACATAGTTTTCGTGCTTAAAAATCAGACAACTCTAAGAGTAAAATCAAAGTAATGTCATACTTAGTCATCAAAGTGCTGTTTAGGAGCTTATAAAGCTTATCAAACAATATACTGTTAATCCTTACAGGGCATTATATGGCAGGAATGCAGCAAGTTTTATTACTGCCCTTTATAAGTGGGGAAAGAATAATCTATTTGGCTTTCTGGATTGTCAATCAGAGAATAAAGGAAAAAACATATGGAAGGCAGTTGAGTGTAGGCCACAGTCAAAGAATGAAGATGTTGGGCTAAGGGAAAGGAGATAATCTATCTCACAATCTAAAATCTCTAAACCTTTTGTTGGGACTAGAAAAGGAGGAGAAAATAATTAGAGAAATGAGTTTAAAAGCTAAAGCAAGGGTAAGTTCTCTGATAATACAGGGAGAAAGGAAGAGAGCCATGCTAATTCTAAAACTTTAATCAGCTGAGCTTCAGTCTTTAATCTCACTACACAAAAATTTCAATCAGGAACTTATCTTAGTGCTTCATAAACATCCTAAATTAGAAATGAGATGAATGTATATCTCAGAACAAAATAATACATCATTTTACTCAGTGAGTTTACACAATATCAAAGAACAGATGTTTTGGTTCTTCCAAACTGTAGTTGACAAATTTGCTACCAGTAGGAGTGGAAAATTAGTTTTCACTTTTAGAAATTATTTGCTACCATTTACAGACCTTTCCTATTTATCAAACTGATTAAAAGTTGTCATTTGAAACATTTATAGTCTTCAAGCACATGTCAAAACTATTTCTAGTCAATTGAAATGATCTCCTGAAAAGGCATATTAAACGAAAGCAGAGTTTATATCTCGTTTTTTGTTAAGCCATACATCACAACATTGCTGTATGCTGCCTTCTTCTATAGCACTGAAAAGGTGCATTGATTAAATTTAGAAAGATACTTATCTCTCACCTAACACATGGAACTCCCTTTGTAACTGAAAGATAAATGGGCAAAGGTATGAAAACCTGGATGCTAAGGGCTTGATGAAATCACCATGATTTCCATAAAAGCAACAGAATTTTAACTCTATTTATCCCCTGAGGACTTATCTTCATCGCAAGAAGAAACAGGCCAATTCATTGGAACACATGAATTGTTTACAGAATTAGACTGGAGTTTCCTTCTAACCCATTCAATTGCTCTTTGATACAATAAGAAGATCTCAGGATAACTCAGTACATTTCAATCCTTTAGAAGTAATATTAGTATATATCAATTAATTTTACTTTGTTTTTAAATTAGAATAAGTGAGCATTGAAAATGTATTCATGGATTATTTTGATTTATTACAATTATAACTGGCAACACAGACACACTTTGTTTTAGAAATATTCAGATTTTGGCTAACTTTAGTTTTTTGAGGCTGAAAGAAAGAGATGCAATTAAAGAGGGCTCACACATAAACCAAGAGAGATAAAGTAGGGGTGAAAAAGATTTTAGTGATGAGACACAAAAGATAAAGTAGAAAGATGGCCCAGGAGAGAGCGAAGCATGAGGGAATGCTTTCTGTCCTGAATTAAGTTTGCTCTGAATTTCTCAGCTCTTTTCACAATAAATGTTTAAGTTGAATCAAATGTTTTTCTTTAAATCTCTCCTCTCCCTCCTGTTTGTCTTTTCTTGCTAGTTTTTCTTGCACTTTATACTTCTTTCTATTTTTCATATGGTATCTTTAAAGATATTGACCAAAGTTCAGCCATTTCTACTTCCAACTACTTGGGCAGCAAGAAGAATAGGCCACAAATAACTCTGACCTTGTTCTTTTATTTTTTTTTTTCATTAAAAGACGTATGGCTCTCAGTACTGACTAGGAAAAAGAAGGCAAATAAAATGTTACAATTGACTTTACAAAGTGAAATATTAAAAATAAGAAATAAATCACAGGCAGTTTTTTTTAATCAGTCATGCTTTTTGTTCTTGTCTAAAAAGAAACATATATATGTATAGATATATAGATATATATATGTATATATGTTCCCTATTAAATACTGCATTTAAGAGCTGCATTTCAATTCAAAAATTACAAATACATGTTTCACAATATGTTCATAGTAATGTTCAATATTGATCCATAATATTGTTCAGTAGTATTGATCAATGGAATTTGGGTTTCCCTTTAAATCCTTCACACATTTCCCCTTTAGCTATGGCCATAACTCCTTTTTTTCTTTTTGAAGGGTGGGTATGGGTATGAGGAGAACAACTTTATTCTAGGAGGCTCCATCTGCTAGCTGTGAATTTACCTTCAAGGAACATTGTGTCAGCATGGCATCTGGTAGCCTTCCCCAGACACCAGACATGTCAACTCCATAATTTGCTCAGCATCTACATGGAGAAATAGCAATTGCTTTAACTAAAAATGAAATTTTTGTTTCCTTTCATGATCATCTTTATCCTAAAGTTCTTTATTTTTCAAGGCCAACTTACTTAGTCACTTACATGGATGGGTGATTTCATGCATATAGGTACACGTTCCTGAAGTACAGACTGCAATTCCTCTACACCTCTTCATCTATCCAATTCTTACGCATATCCTTCAAATCCCTTCTCTCATATGTACTACCTGTCTGACCATGGACAAGTTATCTACACTCTCTGAGCTTCAATTTCCTTTAAAATGAGAGGATTGGACATGGTGTTATTTAAGGTGCCTTCTAGCTCGAGTTCTGTGATTCTAAATCCTCTAAAAAGAATTTGCCAGGAGCCTTCCTATAATTATTTCAATATCATAAGGGTACCAATGTGGCACTTGGGTTGTCTATCTACTCTCTATTGTTCATATTATATGACATTTTCAGTCACACATGTCCAAGGATCATAGGATCAGAGATCTTGAAATGAAAGGGACCTGATAAACCATGAAACTTAACATTTTTCTTTTAAAGGTGGGGATATTTATGCCCAGAAATAGTAAGTGAGTTGCCTAATGCCTCTCAGAGAGTAAGTGGTAGAGGTGAGGTTTGAACTTAGGCCAACATGCTTTCCAATATACCATACTACTTTATTATTGTTGTGGTTGTTTTTAATATTATTATTTTTATTATTTTCCCCCCTTGCAAATCAACATTTGAAATATGTTGCAACTGCATTAGACTCATCATAAGTCTTTTCCTTTCACTTTGGATCAACTTCATGTCTAATCCTTCTAAGATCATGTTGCTTTATAATAGACAAAATCATTTTCTTTTGTTTTTGGCTAGGTAATTGGGGTTAAGTGACTTGCCCGAGGTCACACAGCTAGTGAGTGTTATGTGTCTGAGGCTGGATTTGAACTCAGGTCCTCCAGATTCCAGGGCTGGTGCTCTATTCACTGCACCACCTACCTGCTTCCTCAAAATTAAAATATTACCACAAGAATCCTCTAGTAGATCTATGGTCTCATCAAGGTGGAAACTCTCTCCAATGTTACAGCTTACAGTATAAGCAACTTTGCCATACACTAAGAATCAATCCCTATCATCCCTTTAAACCTTGTACTGGACCTTTCCTTCCTATCAGGTAGCAGGTCCCTCTAACCATCCCTCAGCAGCCAAGACTTCCAGAGATCAAGGCCTTCCAACTGCACCCCAGGGAGTTACTCCACTCAGCTTTGGGATTCTTCCTGAAGTTGAGCTGACCTGATGGGTCGGTGAATGTAAACTCACTTCTCTTCACTATATCTAGCCAACACTAGATTAAACTTCATACACAATTCAGGAATACATCAGAATATCAGGATTTACCCAAAGGAAGGATACCTACACGGTAAGTCAAATAATAAATCCACTGAGCAATCAACAAACATTTAGTAGGTATATGCTAATAAATACCCATATGCTAGGCAACTCTGATAGGTACTAGGAGATACACACACACACACACACACAATACTTGCCTCAAAAATATTTCACTTTAATAGGAGGATGTAACATATATAGGTGAGTGGTATATAAAAAAGCAAAGTTTTACTCTAGGAAGTCACAATGGAGCCATAGGACAAATTCAGTAGATTGTCACTGTTTTCATTGTAGCATGGTGGCATTGATTTGATTATTATTGTCAGAGAAAGATGAAGGGAAAGAATTAGTGACGCTGGTACTAGTTGAGGGTGGGAGATGGTGGGATTGTGCAGCATGGGTATTTTGCCATTTTTACCAGCTCTCTCATTAGTGTTAAGATCACTAGTATGAACTTATCTAGAGTTCAGTCAAATTAGTTTTTCTGTATATATAAATACATATACACATACTATAAAAGCCTATGAAATGAAATTGTCTTTGTTATTGCAAATGTACTCACAATAAGCCATCTGTGATATGTAAGAAAGCTAGTTTTCCCTGATTCACCACTGTACTTAGATATCAGACTACCGTTATAACCTACCACATAAGTTGGACAACAAAGCCCTGGTAAAAATTAAACTCTGTGTACATTTTGACTTTATTTACCTGTATAAAATATAAGTTTAAGAAAGCACTAGCATACTTATTCGTATTTTATGCCCCAAATATTTTTACTTGAAATTTTGACACGAGATCAAGAGAACAGATGGAGCTGCTATTAAAAAAAAAACAAGACTATGTTATTGTTGTTCAGTTGTTTCAATTGTGCCTGACTCTTCATGAACCACCTTAATTTGGGGTTTTCTTGTCAAAGATACAACAGTGGTTTGCTATTTCCTTCTCTAGCTCATCCTACAGATGAGGAAATTGAGGCTAACAGGGATAAATTGCTGGTCCAGGGTAAAAAATCTAGTATGTGTCTTAGACCAAATTTGAATTCAGGAAGATGACCCTTCCTGACTCCAGGCCCAGCATTATATCTACCATACCACTTAGCTACCCTGCAACAATACAATAAGCAGGGTAGAAAAGAGAGTGGAGAAAGGGAGATGAGATCAATGTAGCATAGACTTACTGAAAGTTTATATGAAGAAAAAGTTAAGGTAATGTCAAGGATAAAGTTAAAAATGGATAACTGGTCAGAATTGGAAAAGAGCCCCATATGGAAAAGGAAAGAAGACAAACACCCTCAGAGCCCGCATGTTACAAGTTAAAACCTGCAATAGGATACACAGATCAATCAAATGTGAGAATTGATGGGATACTGAGGCTGAAATTTTATAGTAAAAAAAAAAATCTGAAGTTGAAAAACAAAGGAATAGGAAGATACATATCTATTTTCTTATATCTATGTATGGATGTCAACCACCCTACCTCAGACACTTATCACCACCTTCCTAAATGCCTCCAAATTGGTACACTGTATCCAGTTTCTTCCATCATCAATCTCTTCTCCACACAGCTACTATATCTTGGTAAGGCATGGCTCTAATAATTTCACTCATTTCCTCAAAATCTTTGATGGCCTGTATTACAAAATACAAACTACTCAGACTACCACTGAAAACCTTTGCCAATTGGACCACCTCTTTCCTTTTGAGATTGTTTCTCATTGCCCTCCTTCATTTTTCCGGACAGACTAGTATACTAACTATTTCTACTTCTTGGTATTCCATATTCCACATCTGCACCTTTATACAAATTCTTACCTGTGCCTTGAAAGTGTTCTCTCTGCAGTTTTCTTTTTCAAAATCCTTATTTCCTTTCAAATGTCAGCTGAGGTGTGACCTCATCCATGAATCTTTCTAGGATCTCCCATGCAGCTAGAATGCCTCCCTTTTTCACATTATTTTGTATTGTAATCTCTAAACATGAGGCCAAACTAATCTTAAGTGACTTTTCCTGGGTCACACATTTAGTAAGTGCATAAAGCAGGATTTGAAAATGGGTCTTCCTGAATCTAAATATTCTATCTACTAAGTTATCCTTCCAGTTTCGTAGACTTCACTCTTTGAAGGCAGGAACTTTGCTTCCTTTCTGCTTTTTTTTTTTTTTTTAAATCTATAGTGTACTAAGTTGTTAACTCTCCAGGTCTTTTCTCCAAATATTTCAATTCTTTTCCTGTGTTTTCCTCTAGACCTTTAATTTCATTTAGAAGATGATTTTTAACTTAAAAACTATAGTTTCACATTTCTGGGCATTCTAATTGATCTCATGGCCAAGATATGTTGTTGTTGTTGTTTTTTTTCCTTCAAGAATTTGTAGATATTTTAGAGTTATTCTCTTTTTTCTGGGTTTATGTCTTGAGTATCTGTAACATCATAATAGCTATCTTTTGCTTTGTTTTGTTTTCATTCATGAGGGGCTGACATTCTGTTAGCAGAGACACATACATGTATAAAAGCATACAGTACAAATATATGTGAATATATATATATAAATACATATATATATATATACATATGTTAGATACAAGGCACTTTGAGATGGAGAGCACTAGCAATTGGGGAATAGGAAAGGTCATCACAGTTCTTTAATAATGTCAGGAAGGAAAAGAGGAAATCCAAGAGGTAGAAGTGATGAGGCTGTGCCTTATGATTATGTGGGTCTGTGAGTATGAAGGCAGGAAGAGATTAGAGAGGAGGGGGAATATATAAAGTGAAGAAAAGAGATAAAGGTAGTTTGATGGATTGCAGACCTTGGACCAGGGAGTAATATAATAATGATGGTAAACACTGGTAATATACTATAGCATAAAATGTTGTTAAAGAAGTTTATCCCACATAAATCAGTTCTTTTTCAAAGCATGTATGCAATTAAAAAAATTAAATTAGTGAGCTGAAACCCAGCATGAAGAATAAGGGTAACTATGTTACCCAATCCTCCTTCTTTCCTTTCATATTCTCTCCACCTTCCTGTGTGCATTATAAAAGAGGAAATTAAAGAAAGAAAGTAGGTAAGAAACAAAAAGAGGTATGACTAGCAAAAAGCACAGGCAAAGAGGAGGAGGCAAAATTGTGGAGAAAATGAGAAAAAGGCAGGAGAAGTGATAAGAGGAATAGAAAAAGTGAGGCAGTATGGCATAGCAGACAAGGCACAGGACTTGGAGTCATGAAGAACTGGCTTTAAATTTTGCCTCTTATATTACTATGTGTGACCATGGACAAGTCACGTAACTTCCTGGAGCCTCTGTTTCCCCATCTCTAAAATGAGGCAGTTGGACTTGATAACCACTTAGATCCCTTTGAGGCCAAATCTGTCTTTTGAAGTGGGTATAGGGAATACTGATTCATGTCACACCACTTGCAATAGATATTCAAATTTTAAAAATAATATTAAAAAAAAACTTTTTTCTTAAACACATCTGTCCACTAAATGAAGGGATGGACAAGGAGGCATAACTATAGTGAGGCAACTAGGAAAATGTTTCGCACACTTTTGACATGGATTTTTGTGCCTAGAACATTTTTGTGCTATCCAATAGCATCATATACTATTAGGCAGAAGATTAGATAGATAGATAGATAGATAGATAGATAGATAGATAGATAGATAG
>NW_020954596.1:42856931-42980963 GCF_900497805.2 Vombatus ursinus | reverse complement strand
TAGATAGATAGATAGATAGATAGATAGATAGATAGATAGATAGATAGATAGAGATACAGATAGATTTATATCTATATTTATCTCTATCTTCATGGATATATTATATAGATTAGATATCTATGTCCAATTTATATGGATTATATAGATTAGATAGATCTACATCTATCTATATCTAATCTTTCTATGTCTATCTATCTATCTATCTATCTATCTATCTATGTATCTATGTATCTATCTTCTATCTATCGTGATTCTCCCTGGTTCAAAGCATATTATGTGTAAATATCACATTTTTTTTAAGGATGTGAAGTCATCTTAGTCCAAAGCAGGAAATGTCAAGTTGCCAGTAAATGTATTTTCATGATATTTTCAATCTTAAAGGAAATATTCAGAAAGGGTAAAAGAAGGCTGAATTGTCAAAAGAATTCTGGCCCTTTTCCCCTCCCTGTCTTCTCCCATTATCATTTAAATAATCACTCAGGTTTTAAAATTATTAATCTTATTGCCTTTACATTTGAGTCACTTCACACTATTTTCTGTAGAAATTACATCAGTAGCATAAAGGAATCAGAACCAGAAAATTCTGAATGCTCAATGGTCATCTGGGGCTCAAAAGTTCTACAAATAAGTCTCAACTTTAGGATTCATTTATTTTCCTTCTCAATTTGGAACTAGCAGTCTTCCACGAGTAGGCTGTGTCAAATTTACAAAGAAAAGAAAAAAGGGAAGAAATGAGAGCCTGCCAATATCTGACACAGTTTCACCAAGATATGAGCCTACCTAAGGTTTTTTTTGGAGAAAGAAACCTTTGATAATCTCTGTTCTCTTGGCATCCAAGTAGCAAGCAGGATGTCTAGCCAATGTCTTACAAAGGCATTCAATTTAACCATATTAAAAGTTAATTTTGTTTCTGTGAGATGAGAAGGAAACAGAATGCTTCCTTGATAGACTTTTTTTCTAAAGTGGAGATATAATTTAAATTAAAAACATGAAATATAATTATTCCAATCCTCAGCATTTTTATTTTTACTCATCCTACTCCTCTTCTGTTCTTTATCAGGAAGAGAAGAAATAATGATATAATTGTGTTGAAGGTGCAGTTATATGGAATCACTAAATAATGGGATTTCATTGGAGAAAATGGTTACAGAATTTTATGGAACTTTTAGTAGATCTTTTTTGGACCCAAATCAGTGTCTTAAGTATCCAATATAAAAGAAGATTGTGCTATGAAAAAAAAAAACAAAAACAGCTTTGACTTACATCATTCCTTACACTACAGAATTGTTTCATATAAAATGATACTTGTTTATCTCTATGATACAGTATGTTGGACATGCTGAAAGACTAATGAATTAAGCACAGCTTTCAAGGTAATTTTTTGGGGGGATACACCTGTAAGCAACACATTTGTGCCTTTAGAAATGAGATGATTTATCTTTGTGCTGTTTAAATTGAAATGTCTGTCTGGCCTTAACTGATATTAGGTGGTTATATTTCTGGTAAAGGAAGTGATGATCACTAGGTGCCAACATGTTTCATTCAGAACTTAGTAATAATGTATCCAGATCAATGTTGCAAGTGAACTCTAGAAGAATATTCCAGGGATCTGGTTAATATTTTAAATTAGTGATTGAGGTGATACAATTCTGTGATTAGTAGCTAATATGTCTCTTGACTGATTCAGAATTCCATACGGTTTCACAGATGTGAGAATTGGGTCAAAGAAAATAAGATGGAATTTCAAAGGGATAAATATGAAGTCACATACTCAGATTTAAAAACAAATCCTATCCACAAGTGTGTGGAAAATATCTGCAATGTTTCCAGAACTGCATACTAAACATAAATTAACAGTGACATAAAAAAAATAAGTTGGTGAAAGCTTAGGATGCATTGAGGGAAGCATAGTATCCACTTTCAGGGAGGTGATAGTGCTAATGATCCCCTCCTCACACCATGTAAGAAAATACAGGGAGTACTATGTTTTATTTCTCAGTGTGCAATATCATTAGAAGGATATTATTAAGCTGGAAGAGGGTGATTTGTGTTATAAAGTCCCTCAAGATCATGTCTCATGAGGATAAGATGAAGGAATTGATGGTATTGAGCCCGGAAATTACTTAGAGGATATAATTTACACATAATTCTTCCCTCTTTTTTTTCCCTCTCACACATAAGTAAAATTTGACTAATTCTCTTCTTCATTAATTTCTTTACTATTTTTAAAAGTTTTCTGCATCTTTTCCTAAAAGTGAGTTCTTTCTTTGTTCCCTTGATTAATTTCCATTTCTCCATTGTAGACATTTGTTTGTTCTTTGTTTCATGGTCATTAGCATTATTTATTCTTTATTTAGACTGTGTTCTTTTTTTCAGTCTAAGTAGCGAGTTTATTATAATACCAATAGAAGCAGGCCAGACTCCTAGTGAGTCTGCACTATTTGTGATGCTAATACAAGCAGAAAAGATTTTAAGAATCAAATCTCCAATTTTAATTTTTAAGGTGTCATTTTCTTTGCTTTTTTAAAAATTAATTTATTTATTCTTAGTTTTCAACATTTGCTTCCACAAGATTTTGAGTCCCAATTTTCTCCCCATCTCTCCCCTTCCCCTACCCCATTCTGAATACCCCTTCCCCTAATCTGCCGTCCTTTCTGTCACTCCCCCCCCTTCTCTCATCATTTTACTTTTCCATTTTCCTGTAGGGCAGGATAGATTTCTATACCCCATTGATGGTATATCTTATTTCCCAATTGCATGTAAAAACAATTTTTAACATTTGTTTTTAAAACTTTGGGTTCCCTTCTTCCTTCCCAACCCACCCTCAATAAGAAGGCAAGGGACCCTATACAGGTTACACATGTGTAGTCATGCAAAACACCTCCATAATAGTCATGTTGTGAAAAAATAACTTTATTTCCCTCCATCCTATCCCACCCCCATTTATTCTATTCTTTCCTTTGACCCTGTCCCTCCTCAAAAGTTTTACTTCTGATTACCCCTCTCCCAATTTGCCTTCCCTTTTATCCTGCACCACTTTCTTATCCACTTCCCCCTATTTTCCTGGAAAGTAAGATAGCTTTACTTACCCAATTGAGTATGTATATTATTTCCTCTTTAAGCCAGATCTGATGAGAGTAAGATTCACTCATTCCCTCTCATCTTCCCCCACTTCCCCTCCACTGTAAAACTTTATCTTGTCTGTTTTATGTGAGATAATCTACCTCATTCTACCTCTCCCTTTCTCCTTCTCTCAGTATAATCCTCTCTCATTCTTTAATTTTATTTTTTTAGATATCATTCCTTCATCTTCAACTCACCCTGTGCTCTCTGTCCATACACACACACACACACACACACACACACACACATACACACACACATTCCCTCCAACTACCCTAATACTGACAAAGGTCTCATGAGTTACCAATATCATTTTTCCATGTAGGAATGTAAACAGTACAACTTTAATAAGTCCCTTATGATTTTTCTTTCCTATTTACCTTTTCATGCTTCTAGTGACCCATAAGTTTTTAGTTCTTATGAGGTGGTATGATCAAGGGTGAGGTATTTACTACTTTCCTGTCCTGTGCTCTGGTCTATGAGTGACCACTATGAGTGCCTTGGAATTGTGAGGAATATTTCCTCTCTGCCACCACTACAAACACCACTGCCACAAGCTCCACCATGCCTATACTCCTCCTCACCCCAGAACCGCCACCTATGACTGCAACTCAAATCCAAGCATGGGCAAAACAAGAGAATCTTTCCTCAGCACCAACAAAGAGATCTTGCAATCCCCCTCTGATCAGCCACTTGATGCCCCTGCTACCCGTGGGCCAAGAGCTATGGAAGCAGCCACCACCAGGGCTGAGTCAGGACAGCGGCTGGACCTTGCTCCTCTCTCACTAAGGTCTGACAGAACTTTCCTACTGACCTTCTAAGTTGTATTTGGTGTTTGTGGGTTGAGAATTCTGGAAACCACCACAGGTTCCCTTGATTCAGTCCCCTGAGGCCTGCTCCAGGTTTGCTGAGGTCCAGTTTTTGCCTATGTGGCCCAGAACTGTGCTCCTCTCCCAACCTGGCTTAAGAGACCTTTCCCATCCACCATCCATGTTGTGTTGGGCTGGAAATTGTTTCTCTTTGTCTTTTTGTGGGTTCTACTGCTCTATAATTTGTTTAGAACCATTTTTTACAGGTATTTGGAGGGGTTTGAGGGAAAACACAAGCAAGTCACTGCTTTTACTCCGCCATCTTGGCTCCACTCCTAGGCTATATTCTTAATGAAAATTTTCTAACTCACTTGTTTTGAGATTCCTCTTCTAAAGTTTCTTTCTTTCTTTCTCTTTAAAATAGATTCCCCAACCCCCCCACATACACAACCATGCTTTATCATTTCTTGGAAGTTCTGGTTATTGCAGAAGATAGGCAGAGTTATTACTCCATGATAAAAAATTTCCTTCATGCCTGGTTGTGCAGTTCATTGCTAGATCACTCCTTGCCCTTCCAATGATGATTTTCCTTCATTTTCATGGAACCTTCTAGTCCATGGTCTTTCATCTTTCTGGGTAATATTTGCCTTGAGAAGTTCCATTCCCCCTTCTCAATCAGGAGGCTGTCCAAGGTGGCATGATACTTCCTCAGATGAATTTTTCTCTCTGGGCACCAAATCTCTACAAATTATTCTAATTACAGTCTCCAACTCTAATTGCTGAGTGGATCCCAGAACAAAAATATATTGGTAGGTTTTCTTGTATTGCCCTACTAGAGTGGAGGGGATGGGGAAATGGTGGAGGGCAAATTGTGTGAACCTGTTAGAAATTAGGGGTTTTTTCCATCTTTCATCAGGTTGTTACTTTTTAAAGTACTTGGTATCAAACTGTGGAGACAATTGCAATTACTTTAATTTTGCTTCAATTGCACATAATTCTTATTTTGGGGAATTTTGAGGTATAGTGAGGATGTGATAAAATATCTGGTCCTCCATTTTGTTAGTCATATGACACAGAAGCATTCACAAATGTCAATTAATTTGTTGTTCTATTTATATTGTTGTAGCTAATGTGTGTATTGCATCCTTGGCTTTCATTTCATTTTTAATCTTATTTAATGTTTTATTTTTCTTGCAATTAAATATAAAATAATTTTAACATTCTTATTTTTCACATTTTCAGTTCCAAATTCTCTCCTCCCTCATCCCATTGAGAAGGAAGGAATTTGACATAGGTTATACAGGTATAGTCATGTAAAACACATTTCCATGTTTGTCATCCTGTGGAAAAAAAGACAAAGGAGCAAACAAACAAAAAAGTATCTTTGATCTGCATTCAAGCTATACCAAATTCTGTCTCTGGAGATGAACAGCACCTTTCATCATAAGTCCTACAGAGCTGTTTTGGATCATTATATTGCTGAGAATAGCTGTTATTCATAATAGATCATCATGTAATATTGCTGTTACAGTGTACAATGTTCTCTTGGTTCTGCTTATTTCACTTTGCATCAGTTCATGTAAGTCTTTCCATGTTTTTTTCCCCTGAGAACATCCAGCTCATCATTTCTTAAAGCAGAATAGTATTCCGTCACAATCATATGCAACAACTTGTTCAGCCATTCCCCAATTGATGGACATTCCCCCCAATTTTCAGTTCTTTGCCACCCCTAAAAGATCTGCTATAAATATTTTTGTAAGTATAGGACCTTTCCTTTTTTTTAAATCTCTTTGTGATACAAATCTAGTAGTGGTATTGCTTGGTCAAAGGGTATGCATGGTGTTATGGTCCTTTGGGCATAGTTCCAAATTGCTCTCCAGAATGGCTTAATCAGTATACAACTTCACCAATAGTACATTAGTGTTTTAATTTTTCCACACCCCCTCACTTTTGTCATTTTCTTTTTCTGTCATGTTAGTCAGTGTGACAGGGGTGAGGTAGAAGCTCAGAATTGTTTCAATTTGCATTTATCTCATCTAAAGTGATTTGGAGTATTTTTTCCATAGGACTATACATAGCTTGGATTAATTTGTCTGAAAACTGCTTGTTCAGATCTTTTGACCATTTATTAATTGACGAATGGCACTTATTTCTCTAAATTTGACTCAATTTTTTATGTGTTTGAGAAATGAAGTCTTTATCAGAGAAACTCATAATTTTTTTCACAATAACAATTATTAAATTTGTATTTCCCTCCATCCCATTTTTCTCTGTTGATCTTACTCTCTCTCTCTCCTTTTACCCTGTCAATTCTCAAAGATGTTTTACTTCAGACTTTTACCTCCCTCAAACTTCCTTCCCTTCTGTCAGCTCCCCCACCCCTTCTCTTATCCCCTTCCCTTCCTACTTTCCTGTATGGTAAGATAGATTTCTATATCCATTTGATTGTATATATTATTCCCTCTTTGAGCCAATTCTGATGAAAATAAGGTGCATCCTCTTCCAGCTTCCCCCGTTTCCCCTCCCACTGTAAAAATCTCTTTCAAGCCCCTTTTAAGTCAGGTAACTTATCCCATTCTACCTCTCCTTCTTCCTTTCTACTATACATTCTTTCTCATCCCTTGTATTTTTTAGATAATCATACCAATATATTCAAATCAAACCTCTGCTTTCTGTATATGTATACTCCTTCTAACTGCTCTAATAATGAGAAAGTTTTTAGAATTTATAAATATCATTTTCCCATATAGGAATATAAACAGTTGAACCTTATTGAATCCCTTATGATATCTCTTTCCTGTTTACCTTTTTATGCTTCTTTTAAATCCTATATTTGAAAGTAAAATATTTTATTCACCTATATTCTTTTCATCAGGAATGTTTGGAAGTCCTCTATTTCATTGAATTCCCATCTTTTCCCCTGAAGGATTATACTGGGTTGTGCTGGGTAGGTGGTTCTTGGTTTTAATTCTATCTCTTTTGCCCTCTGGAATATCATATTTCAAACCCTCCAATCCTTTAATATAGAAGGTGCTAAACCTTGTGTTATCCTGACTGTGGCTCCAAGATATTTGAATTGTTTCTTTTTGTCTACCTGCACTATTTTCTCTTTGATCTGAGAGGTCTGGAATTTGGCTATAATATTCCTAGGAGTTTTCATTTTGGGATCTCTTTCAGGAGATTATCAGTGGATTGTTTTAATTTCTATTTTACCTTCTGGTTCTAGAATATCAGGACAAATTTCATTGATAATTTCTTGAAAGATGATTTTCAGGTAGTACAGTAATTCTTAAATTATCTCTTCTGGGTGTATTTTCCAGTTCAGTTGTTTTTCTAATGAGATAGTTCACATTTTCTTCTATTTTTTCATTGTTTGATCTTGTTTGATTGTGTCTTGATGACTCATAAAATCATTAGCTTGCACTTACCCAATTCTAAGAAATTATTTTCTTCAGTCAGCTTTTGTACCCCCTTTTTCATTTGACCAATTCTATTTTAAGGAGTTCTTTTCTTCAGTGATTTTTTTTGGTATATCTTCTTCCATTTGGCCAATTCTGCTTTTCAAGGCATTCTTTTCTTCATTGGATTTTTGTGCCTTAGAGTCAAACAAAAAATCACTAGGGTTCATATGTTTTTCCATTATTGACTCTTTTCATCTTTTGTCATATTTGCCAATTGCAAAGTATGAGGTGAAATACAAAGGTTGGTTTGATTTGAATTTCTGTTTCTTTACTAATTTTGGCCACTGTTTTATAAGATTGTAAAAAAAAGTTTGCATCACTTTTGTGTATTATTTGTTCATATTTGGGAATGGCTTTTTGAAATAAAACATGACAATACATCTATATGGACATGTGTAGATATAAATATATGTGTATACACACATTACACATACACACATATGTGTATGTGTGCATATATGTGTACACACATACACACATACATATATAAATTTTGGATATATCTTGGATAATCTCTGAGAAATTTGATATTTTTTCCTGTTTGATCATTCTCTTTTTATTCTTTATACATTAATTTTTGTGAATACATTTTTCAAATTTACGTAATTAAATACACACAAACATATACACACACAGAAACACACATATATTGTCCATATACTTAGAAAAACATGTCGATTTGTTTTTATTGTGACTAATTTTGTTGAATGTTTTTCTAATGCAATATCCTTGAATGCCTGGTATAAATTGAACTTGGTTATAATGAATGATTTAGGGGATGAATTGACAAGATTTTATTTGAAATTATTGAATTGGCACTAATTCGAGATATTGATCTATAACTCTTCTTCTTTGCTTTACACCCCACCCAAAACCCCATCCTTCTTCTTTGAGGTATGAAGGCTATGTTTGTCTCATTAAAGGAATCATATAGGATGCTTTCATTTTCAATTTTTGAGAATAATTTGTGTAGGATGGATACTACTTGTTCTTTAAAAGTTTGATAGACTTTTCCTGTGAATTCATCAGCACCAGTTTTTCTTTAATTTCTTTGCTTTTTTACTTTTTGGTAGTTCTTGTAGACCTAGTTCTATTTTCTTTTTTTGAGCTTGTATTACTTGAAATGTCTATGTAGTCTTCTGTTCATTTGAGCATTTTATGAATTTTAAGATATTCCTATATTTCTTTTGTGTTTCTGTTTTGTTATCATATACCTGCATGGTAATTTCTGATAGTTCTTTTTATTTCTTAATGTTTTGTTCTGATTTCCCCTGTTTCACTTCTCATTTCATTAGTTTTCTGCCCTCTTCTTTTTCATTATGTTAGCTAACTGTTCACCAATTTTTTTAGTCTTTTCACAACTAGTGGTGTCTTCTAAACAGGATTGCTAAGGAATGTATGTATTTCTCATATTAAATGAAACTTCAGAAATTTTGCCTATACTACTCAATTGTATATTTTCCCCATTTGTTTATCTTTTTTGTAAGATTTATTCTAATTTGAGTAAGGGTCATTAAAGTCTCTGACTATGTTATTCTCTACTTAAAATTCAGTTTTATTCTTCTTTTATACATTTAGATGCCATAGGATTTGGGACATATTAATTTTGATATTGATTTGTTGAATATGATTACTTTACTAATGCTTTCACTTTCTTATATATTTCTATTAATATTGTGAATTTTTCATTTTGTTTTATCTGATAACATGATTGCAATTCCATTCAGATTTCTATAGATACTCTGAGATGACTATATTTTCTAGGCTTATTCTTAGTCCAGGGCATGTCTCCAAACACATACCTTTTCCAAGTTTGGTTTTTTGTATCAAAGGAACAATTATCTTTCCAATTACCCATGTTTACAACCTAGGAATTATGTTTGCCTCTTCTATATTCTTCATTACTCATAAATGTTCAATAAATTAGGCATGTTAATTCATCCTTTACAATATCTCTCACATCCATCTTCTTTTTATTTCACTCAGCTTTTTTTCTAGTTCAAAACCTTATCACCTCTTGTTTTCAATGTTGTAGTGTTTGTCAATTTGACCTCACTATATCCTGTGTCTCATCTTTAATATCCTCCATATAGCTAACAAATTGATATTTCTAAAACATATATCTTACTATGTTACTCCACTATCAGAAATTTTCAGTGGCTCCCAATTGCATTTGGGAGATAATTCAAAATCCTCAGAATAATATTTATATTTTCCACTATTATTAGAATTCTACCCACAGTATTATTTTATATTATTAATATTCACTAATTCTCTGTTCCAGATAAACTCGTCCACCAATGAAGAGAGAATCCTATACCAGTGGGAATTAGGGACTCAGCTTACATTCTGATATCTTAATCAGATAGTAACTTTTTTTGTTGTTTAGTCATTTTCAGTCATGTCTGACTCTTTGTGACCCCATTTGGTTATTTTTTTGGCAAAAATACTCGAGTAGTTTGCCATTGCCTTCTCCAGGGAACTTAATAAGCTCTTATCTCTGGCATCCTATTTCCTCCCTCCTTGCTTTTGTATGGGTGTGCTCTGCCTCCTCCCCATGTTTAGAGCATTGTCCTTCCTCATTTCCAAGTCTAAAAATCTCAAGTTCACTTCAAAACACAAATCATGTGCTATTTCTGGCATAGAGTGTCATATCTTTAGAGTTGCAGGAGAGCTTAGAGGTGCAATTCCCTAAATTTATGGATAAAAAAATGAAACTCAGAGAGATTGTCACTTTCCTATGGTTAAACAGGTAGTAAATTGCAGAGCTGGAGATTTTAACCTTGATCATGTGACTAAAATCAAGTACTCTTCCCACTGTACTAACATACTTCATATTTCCTTTGCATTTATCTGTGTACATGTTGTATACACCCTTCTCTGAGGAAGACTTTATTTCCTAGTTGGATTTGGGGAAGGAATATATTGAGGCTAGAAACTTGACTATTAAATTTTCTTCAGAGAGAAGGGGTATGGAGCTAGAATTAAATCTACCTGCTCCTTTAAATATTATTATTAGTCTAATGGATGAGGTCTTCAGGGTCAATCTAATTTCTGATTGCTCTTTCATTATTTGGGAAGAGCAAAAACTCGAGTTTTATATCCAGGAGTTCAGTCCCTTCCCATCAAATACCAGTTCCACAATGAACACACATAGGAAATAACAAAGGAACCCATTTGTCCAAGTCCACAGCAAAACAGAAATCAGAGAGAACATATATAAAAGAACATATACTAGACAATACACAATTGAAAGAGCTCTGCTTTTGGGAGCAAAGTGTCTCAGCTCAGTCCAAAAGAAATCCTAGATCTGATCCAGGGGGAAGTTCCCCAAAGTCTCTAATATAAAAAGCTAGGGATAGGGACATGATGAAGTTTGCTACCTCCTCTCATGTTGGCTTCTTCCCAGAATCTTATTTTCCCTTCAGTAACTTGGAGTGGAGCTGGCATTGTCCATTTCTCTCTCCAACCTAGAAGCCAGAAATGCCTGAAGGACAAAGAGATTTAAGAGACCTGAAAAGAGATTCTCAGGCTCAAAGAGGAATGATTCTCCTTTCTTCCATTTTTACCAACTCCACCCCACCCTTTAACCAGACACGGGACATTCACCTACACCAATGAAGAGAGAATCCTATACCAGTGGGAGTCAGGTTACATTCTTATATCCTAATTAGGTAGTAACATTTTTTGTTGTTCAGTCATTTTCAGTTATGTCTGACTCTTTGTGACCCCATTTGGATATTTTTTGGCAAAAATATTAGAGTAGTTTGCCACTGCCTTCTCCAAGGAACTTAATAAATGTGTATTAAATTAAAATAAATTGGATTATAATGAATTGAAAATTCTTTCTAATCTTTTGCTTCCATGATCTGTCATCCACATTCATTAGGTGAAAAAATGAATGATCCATTTTCTTTGTTTTCTCTTTGCTGTAAACATTTTTTTGCTATTTTTAGATGTTTCTTTTTTACTTTTTTGTATTGTTTTATCCCACTGTCAAATTTCTTGATCTTTCAGATTTTTTTTAAATATATTCCATTTATGTTAATGGTAGACAATCCTCCTGAATCTGAATCTTTTATAACTTGAATGAAATATGCAATGAACTATTTATATGTACTTCTGTGTTTTGCTTAAACAAATATTCATTTCACAACCTTTATTGTTTCACTACCCACATATATTGCCCTAATAATTAACGCAAAAGTTTCAGTCATCCCCTGTTCTCCTCAATAACACAGGTCTTTATGGATCGTTAACTATATTTTTCTGAATGACTTCTTCCATAACTAAAATCCTGCTATTTTCAAACAGTCAAATTCTGTGGCATCAAGGAAAGACTGTGAAAGGATTCTCATTAGGTTGCTTTTCACACAAGTAAAACTACACATTAAAACATTTTAACCAAGGAAAATTTATGTTATTATAAGTTCATTTTCAAGTCTTATACATTTTTATTGTAATCATTTAAAATAGAATCAATTGACCTGATTGTAATGTTCCCTAGATTCAGACAAGTCTATATAATTTATTTACAAATCCAAGACAATTACACATATATTTCCCATTCTTCTTCTATAATTCTTTCATTCAACCATACTTTTTGAGCACCTGCTATCTATAACGTAATGTGCTAGGTATCTTTATGTAAGTGAAGATGAATATAAACCATGGCTCCTACCACCAGGGAGTCCATATTTTAGTAGAGAAGCTGACATATACACGAATTTCTCCGGGCTAAATGTACTATGCCTGTGATTTCATCAATCTAGCAAACTCTCCATTAATGCAGATCAGTTAGTTCCTTCCAACTTAAAGTCTTGTATCAATGAGAGCTTAACAGATTTGTCTTGACTTACATAAATACCTGTAAGATAATAGGAAAAATGATTTGAGTGGTAAAAAGTACCATAGAATTTTTTGAGACAGAATCACAAATTAAAAGAAGCACAAATATTAAAAAAGTAAAAAAAAATAACTAGAATAATTATCCTCTTCTTGAGGTTTTATCTTTTTTTCTTTCCAATTTAATAAACTTTCTGAATGCTGGCATATAAGATGTATACGTTATGGTGGATTTTAAACAAGATATAAAACTATTTAATTACAGTTTCAATTATTTGAAATGCACATTTATTCTATATCAGTTGGGTTGCTACTCCACCACTAACAACATTTCAAGGAATATATGGGAAATTCTCAAAGGTATAGCCAAAGCAAAAAATTTCATTCTCTATTCCCCATATATACAAATTGAAAACAAACAAAGAAAATAATTGTGCATTATATAAATTACTTTTTTTCTTACTCCCACTCAAGGAAGAAGGTCTTTTTTGGCAGGTCTCTTTAACATTTAGGCATTCCAGGAAATGACATTATTCTCTCTGTTTATAATAATGATTTACATTTATATTGCACATTAACAACTACTTTCCTCATTTCTGTGCTATCAGGTAGGAAACACAAGACCTAACATGCCCATATGACAGATAAAACTAGTAGTCAAACAAATTAGGTGGCTTGACCAGTGGCAGCAGATAGTAAACATAGTAATTTTCAGAGCAAAAATGGGAGTGCCTACCTATTAACTTTAAGCTTCAGTTTTACTTTATTCTATTATTTATATTGTCTATATGCCAGGTGGTACAATGGATAGGTCACTGGACATGGAGTCTAGATTATCTGATTAAAAATATAGCATCAGACATTTAAAAGTTGTGTGACCATGGCCAAATAACTTAATTTCTTCCTACCTCAATTTTCTCAAATGTAAAATGGGGATAATACTAATAAGGACTTTCCAATGACATTGTGAGAATAAAATGAGATGATAATTGTAAGGCACTTAGCACAGTGCCTAGCACATGGTGTGCACTTAATGAATGGTTATTCTCTTCCTCTTGTCTAATCTGTCTGCCTATCTCCTGTCTATCATTTCTCTTAAGATATTTAGGATTTAATGAGTCTTTGCTATTAAGAAAATTCATGAAGTAATTTATTTTTGTCACTAATTATTACTATTAGAGTAACTTGTGCTTTATATTCTCCTGTGAAGTAGTGAGTGTAAGTGTTTCTATTACCATATTATGGATGAGCCAACTGATGTTTTGAGAAACTGCGAATTGCCTTTTAATCCTAAAAACAGTTCTATTTCCATCACATCCCAAAGACAACCAACAATAAAAAAAAATCTTCAAAGATCATGGGGTTGTGAGCTTTATTTACCATGGATACTAAAGAGTCACCAGGAGTTTTTTTTTGGTGAACATGTGGAATGTTATCGTCTTTTTAAAAATCAGTGTCCACTACCAGATCTAATTACCCAGAAACAAATCCATTCTTTTTTAGCTCCACTGCCATGCATGGAGCTAGATTCATAATATATACATAATTACCTTTTACCTGTTTCTGCCCAGATCTATTAGTTTTCCATTTTTCCTTAATTTTCTTTAATTAATTACAGTCAAGCATTTATAATGTATATTACAGTATCTATGCATGTAAATGCTTATTGTTTATAATAATGCTGATTTGAAAAGATAGAACTCATAATATAAAATTGGAATCACATGGAAACACTTTAAAATAAAGCCTTTAAATTCAATATCAGTGTTTGAAATCTAATTGTGCAATTTCATGGATCAAAGCAAAAACATGTAATAACCATGATATTATATTTCTTAGATATTTGGTAGACAATCTCATTAATATTAAGAGATTCTACATGAAAATGGAATTACCTTATATCTTCATTTTTACAACCTGTACTAGTCGACACACAGAGCTAATAGAGAAATCGTTCGATAAATCCTTTCATCACTACTGCAAATAATACCAGTACTTAAAAGGTTAGATTTTTCTGGGCTTACTTTACAGATCAAGTTCAGATAGCCAGAAAAGTGCCAAAACAATTCCCACAACTGTCAAAACTTGTGCATTGTTTTGTCCTAATAAGCTTTCTATCAGATGATCAGATAACTCTCAGAGGGATGTATCTGAGATTCTAATCTTTCACAGGAGTGCAAGAGAATTAAAGAAAGATGAAAACTGTGATTGTGATTGGACATATGTGTTCACATATGCTGGAACATTGAATTTCAATTTACCAGTGAATTTCTTGTTCATTATTATTATTTAAGATTTGGTTGACCCTTTCAGAGAAAGTGTATGTGAGAGGAATATCTGAATGTGGTATAGTTCAATAATGAAAGAAACCTTTCTGATGTCTTTCAGAATCAGACATTTTCATGGGTAGGAGATGTTCCCTTCAATTTCCAGGGCTCCCCTCAGCCCTGATGTCAACAGTTGAGTTGTTGTCAACCCATGATGAACACTTATGTCCAGCACATCAAGACTGCCACAATTGTTGTATTCCAGAACTTTTGTATAGCTCATCCTGTATTTTTCAGCTATGATTTTTAAAAAATTCATAATTACAATGTCATTATTCTTATTTATAACTTCTTCTTATGTAAATCAGAAGCTATACATCTGTCCCCTGAAATGTATTGATAATTCTGTCATGTGCCTCCAATGCTTTTCCCTCTTTCCTTTTTAATCTGAAATTAAATCACTGGGAAGATTCCAGTGTTTAGATGAAGTAGATCTTTTTCAATTATTAAATCAACCATTACTTGATATCAGAGATTAGCTGCTTTTGTCTGACATTTGTAATTAGACCTTTTCTTCTGCTCTACCTTTCTTTTTTCTTATAAAGCACAGTTGAATGAGTGAGATGAAAGTACCTCTCTCAGAAAAAAAAAAAGAAAAAGAAAAAAACAGTGTGTGAGTGAATTGTCAACCAGAGCTGTGTTTTGTGCATTCTTGGTTAAGTCTGGAATAATTGCTCTTAGCTTCTTATGGAGTGGAACATGCCTGGGGGTGAAATAATCCGTTCTGATACATGCTATCACATGCCTTTCCAAATCAATAAAACGTGTTGTTTTCTTGTCTCTATATTCAAGTATGTTCATGGGTACTTTCCATAGCAATTATATTATTATACATACATATATATATATATATACACACATGTGCACTATATGTGTTTGTGTGTATGTCTATGAGTTTGTATATATATACTATATATGTTTGTGTGAGTGTGTGTGTATACATACACACACATATGTGCATGTTTGTGTGTATTTTGCCCTTTACACAAAGCTTCAATTTTCATTCTTACATTTGCTTCCTGTTATGCTGTGTGAATGTTCACCACCCTGATCCCAAGAAAATACTCAACCTCATGCTTCATTTGATAATTGCATTTTTGTTTCTTTTAGCTGAATATCTTTAAATCATAGATTTAGAGTTGGAAGAGAACTTGGATGTAATTCAGGTAAACTTCATGGTTTCATCATGAGGAAAATGAAGCCTAGAGGTATCAAATGATTTGTTTGAGGTCACAAATGTTTCAGGTTTCAAATCCAATACTTTAATTTCATATACATAGTCCATTCCACTGCACCACAGATGTTATCTTGGGCTTTTAAATCTTTTCTTTCAAAATTATGATATAACAATAGCTTCCAAATGTCTATTTCCAAACCCCACCTGTCTCCTTCAGGAGCTACCCTATTCAATTTTCTCTACTCTCTTTCTAATTTTCAGCTTCCCAATGTCCACCAGCTTCTGGCTACAAATACGCCCAGATTTCTCCCATCCCATAAAACAGTATCACTGTACCCTATTATCTCTTGGCTATCATGCTATCATTCATTTCTATGTATATACATATATATATACATATATGTATATATATATATTCCTCTTCATACTCAAACTATTTTTAAAAGCTCTCAATAGTTATTATCTCCACTCACCCCACTAACTTTTCACATTCTTATAATTTGGCTTTGATCTCCATTACTCAACTAAAACAACTTTCTCCAAGATCACCAATGATCTTTTGATAACTAAAACCAATGGTGTTTTATTAATCATTATCCTTCTAAATCTTCAGTCTTTAGTCTTCTCTTCATGGTCATCACCTATGTTCCATCACCTTCTATGCCCTGATGTACCTTAAAATTGTGTCTTGGGTCTTCTCTTTCTCTTTCTCTGGGGTTTTTTTTTAGTGAGGCAACTAGGATTAAGTGACTTGCCCAGAGTCACAAAGCTAGGAAATGTTATGTGCCTGAGGCCGGATTTGAACTCAGGTCCTCCTGACTCCAGGACTGGTGCTCTACCCTAACTGCTACCTAGCTGACCCTCTGTTTTCTTCTTTAGTGAACTCTTTATCTCCCATGAATTCAATTATCTTCCCTATGTATAGCATTCACAAATCTACCAATTCAGCCTCAAATTCTCCTGAACTTTAGTCAAAAATAAGCATCCCCAAACTCCAATCACCTCTTGACTTTTCTATTTCTACAAGCATATCACCATTCTTTCAGTTGCCCAGATTTACATCCTAGGATTGATCCCCCACTGTTCACTGTCACTCATCTTACAAATCTAATGAGTTGCTAAGGATTGTTCATTATACCTCTTTAGCATCTTTCATATTCATTCCCTATCTGTACTCACACTACAGCTATGCTAGGTTAGCCCTCATTATCTCTCATTTGAACTATTGCAAAAGCTCCCTAATTAGTCATTATGATTTCTATCTATCTCATTGCCAATCTTTTCTCCCCACAATCACCACATTTATATTCCTAAAATTTAGGTGTGATAATTTCAATCTTCCCATTCAAGAAGCTTTAGGGGTCCTCTTTATCTCTAGCATAAAATACAAGCATTTCTTTGGGCATTTACAGACCCTCAGAATCTGATTCCTAAGTACCTTCCTATCTAGAATATTTACACATTATTCTTATTTTCCTTCAAGGAACCATCAAACTTACAGTGGCACCTTTTTACCTCTTTTGTCTGTGTTCCAGTGTCTGACTCAGTTTCACAACCATGCTTTTCTTTCTCTGTCCCTCTGGTAACATCATTCTGTAGATTTCAGTGTAGTATGGTAGTTTAAGTTCTGCTGTGGCTGTTCCTGGGAAGGTTGAGGCTCGTTAATAATTTGAGTTCAGGAATTCTGAGTTGTATTGGGGTTGATGTCCATCAGGTGTCTATACTAAGTCTAGAACTGATATGGCGAACATTAGGAAATAGAGGGTCATCAGACTGCACAGAAGAGTAAATCAACCCAGATCAACCAATAGCAGGTTAAAACTATTTTAAAATTTATATTTAAAACTGTCAGTATTGAGATCTAGGTGTTAGTGGTTGTAGTATTTCCAGCCTGAGAGAAATCAAGAGACACAAATTCAAAAAAAAAAAAAAAAGAAAATATAAAAGTAACAAATCCTAGCTACCCACTCTATTATGTCCTCAGTCATAGAAAGAATCAGCACAACTCAAGGACAGATTCCAGGGCAATTCTTTCATGGAACAAATGTTCTAAAATATGCTTTGACTTATTCTCCCTCTGAGTTACCTAAACCATCAGAGAATCAAAAATGCAGAGAGTGATATTATATCTTCACAGGTTATACATGATTCATTCTTTTCAACCTCAACTGGGTCCATGTTAGCTCTAAGCAAACTTTTTTATTAGATTTTTATTTGCTATGTCACATTCCTTATAATATCTTAGCAGCTAGATGATACAGTGGATAGAACACCGGATCTGCAGTAAGGAAAATCTGAGTTCAAATCCAGCTTCAGACTTTTTTTCTCTACTTTGAGACTTTGGACAAGTCACCTAAACTTCTGTTTGACTCAATTTTATTAACTTTAAAATTGAATTAATAATAACACCTATCTCCCAGGGTTGTTGTGAGGATCAAATGAGATAATATTTGTAAAGCACTTAGCACAGTGTCTGGTACATAGAAGATCTTTATAAATGCTAGCTGTTATTGTTGCTGTTGTAATTTACATTGCTTTTGTTGATGTCTTCCAAACATTTTTAAATTTCTCCTGAAATCTTCATATACATTTCATCAAGCTCACAGTTTTAGCAAATGACATACTCTATTGACAGGATTGAAAATACGTAACCTGCTTATTCAGTTTTCTATCTCTACAAAGATAATTCAGAATTTTCACCCATTTTCTCCCCATTCAAACAGCCTCTGGTCAAAAATCATTCCTCTACTTTTTTAAAGTTAACCTTTCCATTTGTGTTCTTTATAACATATCTTCCTGCCTTCTCTGTGACTTTGTTATAGCAGTTATCTTTTCTTTCTATCTTTATCTCTCTCTTTGCCTCCAGCTCTCTCTGTGCACGTGTACTGTTTCTACACTCATCTTCATCAACAACAATTTTTGGTGCTGTTCCCACCTCTCTTTACAAATATATTAATTATATCCCCAAAATAGTAGTCCTTTCTACACCTCCCCAATTATCCTATTTTTCCTTCCTTTCATCATCAAATTTATAGCAATGTAGAATAGAGTGGCTACATAAATTTCTTCACTAATCTATCATTTATCAATCACTTGGCATCTAGCTTCTCCTCCTCCCCCCTTATATCTCTACTGAGACTATTTCACATAATAGAAAACCTGTTATATACAAAATCCAATAATCTTTTCTTCTCACATTTCCTGAACTCATTACAATATTAGGCAGGGTGTTGAACACTCTTACAAATCTGCTTCCAATCTGCCTATTTAACATTGTTTCAGAATATAGCCATTCAAAGACTTTATGCTCCAAATAACTTGGGCTCCACAAATGTGATTCTGGAAGCAAGCTCTGTTACCTCTTTGGTGCATTTGTTCTCTCCTTCTTATGAATGGAATACTATCTCTTATTCACTCACCCCTCTGCCTTTTGAAAGCATGCCTATCCTTCAAGATGAAGCTCAAATGCCTCCCTCAGTGATCCTTTTTATGATCCCTCACCCCTGCCACATATACATATGTACTTGTACAGGGTGTCCCAAATGTCTTAGAGCAGTTTTAAGCTATTAAAGCTCAAGATTGCATTAAGACTTTTGGAGAACTCTGTATTAGTAATTTATATCTGAATATGGATGTGTGTATACACACATACACATATACATACACACCCTCATTGCATTATTACTTTTCTTATTTATTTAATATTTTTACTTTATCTTATATTTATTTGTGTCTCTGTCTTATTTATTCTATAGAATTAAATCTACTTGATGTTAGGGGCTATAGTCTCTACATATAAATGTTGATTAATAAATTAATATTGAAAACATTATTTAAAGTGGATCTTGCATCCCAATTAAAATCCTGGCAGACAAAATTTTAAAATCCCATAAGATTTCTTTTACAATACAAAATTAAACTATGATAATAATGGATACTTACACAGTACTACAAAGGCTTTTTTGCATATCTACTAATTTTATCTTTAAAACAATCTTTTGAGGAAGGTATTCTCTCTCTCTCTCTACATATATATATATATATATATGTGTGTGTGTGTGTGTGTGTGTGTGTGTGTGTGTGTAGTTTTTTTCTACTTTAATCACAAAACAACTTGTGGCTGAATGAGGTTGAGTGATTTACCTAGGGCAATGTAACTCAACATTGATGTCAGATTTTGACCTCTGCCTTCTTCAAGTACAGCATCATTCTATTCAAGTCAATCTTAAGTAACAGAATTACACACTTAAGTTAAAAAATATATGTTATTTGGAAGCTAAAGTAATTTTGAAATGCCATCAAAAAGCTATGAATCTTCTCAACAAATAACATTTGTATGACCCCTTAAGTTGATTTCTATTAAAAGGAAAGTGTAAAATCCCAAAGAAAGTTATCTAGTTCTTACTTTTTTTTTTAATTCAACTTGACATTTTACACAAACTCCAAAGAGTTCTCATTCTGAGAGGACCCACAATTTTAGCCCTGATTTAAATTACAACGTTAAATTACAATGCATATCCAACAGACGAATTTTTATTTGCTAATTTCATTCAGAGTAATCTGTTTTCTGATTTTATACTGATTTTGCTTCTGTCTTTAAAGTTAAAGGAAGGAAAAGTACGTAGAGTAATTAGACAGATGGCATAATGTTTACCCCTGTTGCCCTGAAATTCCTAAGAGAGGCTGCATTTCAGAAGCAAAATATCTGATGCCATTGAATCAACATAACTTAGCCCACTGGGGCCTCAAACCTCAGCATTCAGTACAACTGCTGTATTCATAGCAGGTGTGAAAATCAGGTGGTAGTATGTTTCAGGAAGGAATGACACCCACCAAAAATTAATACCAAATATGTATTTGTTCCAGAAGTGTTTGTGGCAGGAATTTTGGCTGTTCAAAGGAAATGTTTATATATTTTACATATCTAATCCTTGGTTTGGAATCTGATATTCTTCTAAGACTCAATGAGAAAAAATTACAGTGTTTAAATAAAGGGTGTTCTTGAGAAACAACCATTTAATTTCTTGCAGCTGCAAGTTGGATTTTCTCTGGTAAAAATCTGCAATTCCTGAGGTACTGCACACTTTGGAACTTCCAACTCAGAGGGAACATATTACTCAGCCTTCCAGATTCACATTCCAAGAAAGACATCCAGTAAGATAAGTAGAAAAAACAGGCACTTATGATAAAGAGCACAACTCTGTGCTAATCATCTTTAATTTTCAATAAGAAATGATTCTAAGTGTGAACAGTTTCCAGAAGAAGGATTAAATGATCTAAATAAACTCCCAAAGGGAAGAAAAAATTTTTTTTCTCCTTCTATTCCCCAAGTGCCTCCCAAACAAAATAGATTGAATCAACGACTTTAATTTGAAGATGAATTTCAATATGATGTATTAGTATTTTAGAAGGAGCTATATTTCACTCTTCTTTAACAAAAAGAAGATAATGAAGATTATTTAATATAATAACAAAGTTGAAAGTCTACAATTAACTATTTCATTAATAAATTTCACAATTCTGAATTTTGCCTTGAAGCATCCCTTACTTAGAACTCAATTCTAACTTATTACGAGCTTCAGAAATTTAGCCCAAGGTAGAGATCATTTTGAAAGTTTTCTTAAATAAGACACATAGGAAAAGAAACAAAAGGCAAACTTGACCCATGTACCTGTTGGGCTGTCATGGGCTTTTTCTTGCCCCTCCGTGTATGGTGTTTTGTGGACTTTTCATTAGCTCTGAGGGGAGACCGAGGATGATGGAATACAGCAAATCAGTTGAATTCTCCAACATTCCTTCCAAACAACTTTAACACCTCAAATCAAATTCTGGAGTGACAGAACTAACAAAAAGTTGGGTTGAGACATTTTTTTTTCAGCCCAAGCCCAAGACAACTCAAAAGTTCATCAGGAAATATGTGATACCAGAGTGGGAGTCAGTCCAGAGAGCAGCTTATATGGTAGAAACATCAGCAGGAGGCCTTGAAGACAGCTGCAATAGCAGCAGCTACTTCAGGAACTCTCAGTGCAAAGATGGTAAAGGGGTCATATAACTGATCAGAAAGAGATTACAGGGGTCCCTTTGCTGGCACTGGGTAGGGGACTCTGTAGCATTTCCAATACCTACTTCCAGATCACAGTTAGAAGGCAAAGGAATGCACTAGTGCTTTTGGCAGCAGGGAAGCAAGGTCCCTTCCTGGGTGCAGACCAAAACATACACCAGGAGAGCAGTGAGCACACCTCTCCTCAGATCCCACCACCTTGGAAGCACCAAAAAAATTACAGATCCCCAGGATTAGCTCTTAAAATAGCAACATACACACACACACACACACACACACACACACACACACACACACACACACATACACACGCAAACCTGAAGTTTTGGAAAGTGCCCTATCCATCCTGAGAGCACAGTCCAAATTTGACATAAAGTGAAATTGAAAAAATAAACTGGAAAAATGAACAAACATCAAGTAAAGCTAAAATAGTGACAGGGAATACCAATACATAAACTCAGAAGAAGGAATTAATGTCAAAATAAATACAAGAAAAGTCTAAAAGAATAAATATATAGGTATGTGTATATATAATATTTTTGTATATATGTATGTGGATGTATATGTATATATATTATATATATATATGTATACACACAAACACATATATGAATTGGACAAAAGCCCAACAAGAATTCCTGAAAGACCTGAAAAAAATTGAAATCAAATAATGCAGATGAAGGAAAAATTGGGAAAAGAAATGAGTGATGTGAGAATATTCTTAAAATAATATTTTTAAAAAATAAGTGAACAGAGAGGATTTGGGGAAGATGGTAGAGTAAGTCAGAAAATTCCACGATCTGCATATTTCCCTCACAAACAAAACAAAATAATGCCTCAGAATGAATGTAGAGTGGTAAAAATAAACATTATTTTGGGGAGAGCAGTGGTCCTTCTGGTACTACCAGGAGAAGAACCTCAGAAAAGTTACAGGACTGAGGTTTGGTTCCTGAGAAGTATAAATACCTTCAGGCTAGTTCCACTGAAACAGAAAGCTTCTAGCCCAGGGAGTAGTTGGACTCAGAGGTAGCCACAGTTCCAGCCATGGGAATTTTCACCTCTTAGACAGTGTGGAGTGTTTGGTGCCTGAGCAGGGGAAGATGAGGGAACTTCTGTTGATAAGGGATGCCAGACCTGCTGTGCTGCCAAGATGCAGCCCTGGGCAAGAAGGAACTATCATAAACCAGGTGAGTGCAGAAGCAGTGGAGCAAGGATGCTGTTGGTTGTGGGCACTTAGAGGAGGGTGGAGCTCTTGGTTTCACTTCAAGATCAGGAGAAGAACTGAAGGAGTATCTGAGGCCAGAGGTAACATCCCTCATACCCCAGGACTAGAGGTGATTATAAAAATGAGCTGCTACAAATTAAAAAAAAATGAACAGGTAAAAGAGGAAAAACCCAACTATAGAATGTGAAACATCTTAGAAGAAAAACAACTGATCTGGAGAACAGATCAATAATAGAAAACATAAGAATAATTGGACTCCCTGAAAGTTATGATCAAGAAAAGAATCTTGATACAATAATACAAGAAATAATTAAAGAAAATTATCCTGAAGCATTAGAACAAGAAGGGAAAGTATAAATAGAAAAAAAAATCACCAATCACTGTCAAATTCTATGACAAAAACCTTCTGGAATATCACAAATTCCAAAACCCCCAGCTCAAGGAGAAAATATTATGACCATCAAAAAAAAAAATAAATCAAACATGGGGGAGCCACAGTTAGAATCACACAAGACCTAGCAGTGGCAACACTGAAAGACCAGAGATATTGGAACACTTTATATCAAAGAGCAAAAATACTGAGATTGTGGCCAAAAGTATCATACCCTGTAAAGGTGAGCATAATACTGAATGAAACAAAAAGGGACATTCAATGAATTGCCAGATTTTCAGGATTTTGTTGCCAAAACAAAAGCAAAAACAAAAAACAAAGAAAACAAAAACCTGAACTTAATAGAAAATTTGACATACAGGATACAAGAAAAATATAAGGTACACACAAAAGACTAATTACAAAGGACTCAGTAAGGACAGACTTTACTTTTCACATGAGGAAATATTAAACATATGTCTAAGATTATTATTAGTAATTGTGCGGTTCAAAAGAAATACTGGGGTAGACCTGAGTATGATACAATTACAAAATGTAAAACCACTTAGGAAAAGGTAAAAAGAGTAATCATCTTATACAAATGAGGTGGGAAAGGAAGAACTGAGACAGATTCAATGGGGGAGGAGGGCTGGGTAGTTCTGGAATCCTACTCTCATCAGAGGTAAAAGAGGCAATGATACATATGTATCTAGAAAGGTATAAAATTCTTATAAAATCAGAAAGAAATAAAAGGCTAAGGGGATATGGAGGGGTGAGAGTATAAAGGAGGGAATCTTAGAGAGAACCTTATTCACATCAGATTTGGGTTAATGGGAGAACAATATATAAATATATATTTAGAAAATGATAAAAGTCTTCTAAATGTTTAAAGAAATAAGAGAGTGAGGGAGGAGGATAAAGGGGGACAGAAGGGAGTCCAGATTAGATTAATCAGAATGGGATGAAGGGAGGATGATGTATATATTTGGAAGGCTTATAAAAGTATAACCTCAGATAGAAACAAGAGGGTAAGGGGAAAGGGTGCAGGGGAGAGGATAAGGGAGGGATCTTTGAAGGGGATAGGTTAAGTAATAGGAGGAGAAGTGGGTAGAAGTAAAGTAGAGGAGTCAGAAGAGATGGGAAATAAGATATAAACACAAATATAAAATAAAGATCAATAGTAGAATTCATTAGGGAAAAAAAGCACAGGTAGTAATCATGATGTCAAACAAAGTTAAAGCTAAAATAGATTTAATCAAAAGAGAAAAATAGGAAAACTACATTATATGTCAGCCATATTAATCAATATTGTTATAGACTATTTAGAATAACTAGACAGCATAAGGTTGGAATATTGCTGTGGTATAGGAAATGATAAGTTGGTGGACTTATGAAAACATGGAAAGACTTGGGCTTATGAAGGAGGATGTTATCCACCCTCAGAGAAACAGAGGATAAACAAGTATAGTACAGTCTTACATAGATACATATGAATACATATGTCGATATATGAGTATGATTATAAATATGTGTGTTTGCATATATGTGTGTATATATGCATACATACACATATACAACATATATACATACATATATATGAAGGCAGGGAAAAAAAAGAAAGTAAAATGTGCACAGCAGAGCAACAAAAGAAAACCTAAAATGAAGCAATGAATAGATGGACAGCTCATAACACAATGTGTAATATATATTAGTAGGCTTTAATTAAAAAGGAAATTTATCACTATATATTTTGAATCCTCTCTTACATTCTGTTGTGCACATGACACCTTTTTCCTTTTTTTATTTTGTATTTAAATTTTAGTACTCAAGTTTATATTTCATTTTCTTTTCCTGATGAAAAATGAAATCGGCACAACCACAGAACATTGTATACAGTAACAACGTTATATGATGATTCCCTGTGAATGACTGAGCTTTTTAGTCAATACAATGACCCAAGAAAATCCCAAAGAATTTATGAAAAAAAATGCTATTTATCTCATAAGAGAGAGACAGAAAGAGAGAGAGAACTCATGAATTCTAAGTACAGATGGAAGCATATTTTTAATATTCTTTATTTTTCTTGTTTTTTTTCAAAATAGCTAATATGAAAATATGTCTTGAATGATGTCGCATGTATAATTGCTATAACATTTCTTGTCTTCTCAATAATTGGGCAAAGGGTCAGAGGGAGGGAGAGGATTAAAAACTCAAAATTTTAAAAAGTAACTGTTAAAAATAAATAAATTAGAAAAAATATTCAATTTGCTCATGTTTTCAATTACCATCTTTTGCAAACAAATCCCATAATCTATATACCTAACTACAGACTTCCTTTAACTCTAATATTGAATTATTAAAAACTGCTTTGACATATACAAGTGGAAGTCCCATAGTAATTAGATCTATCACCCTAGGTAAGTTGCTCAGCATCTCTTAGACTCAGTGTGCTCATCTGTAAATCGGGGATAATAGGAGCACTTATCTCACAGGGTTGGTGTGAGGAAGAAATAATTTATATATAATACTTTTGTTATTCTTAAAAGACTATTTAAATGTCACTTATCATTTATTATTTCTAACTTAACTTACCCAAGATAAAATTAAATCACCTTTCCCCGAAATGTATTCCCTCTCTGATAAGATACATAATAAGTAGCTAGGAGGCAGAGTGGATAGAGTAAGGCTTGGTGACAGGAAGACCTAAATTTATTGTTGTTTTTTTCTTAGACATTTGTGTATCCCTGGGCAAGTTGTTTAACCTTGTGCTAATCTCAGAAAGAGTGACAGGTGTTGATTCAGTCTAACTAAGAAATAAAGAATAAAGGAAACTAGGAAAGGGAGATCACTGTCAAGGAAGAAGGACTATAATTAATCTGAAGTCAGTCCTGGACCTCAGAAAACTACTTTGCGCAAGGACTGAGGCTGGTGAAAAGTAAATGAAAGCTTAGAAATTCTGGTGGTACAAAGCAGAAGAGTCATAACATGAATGATGTAGTAAGAAAGAAGATAAAGATCTAAATGTCACAAAGATATCGAGAGAGAGAAAAAAATTAATTTAAAAACCTGTATTACAGAGAAAATGTTAAAATTGAAAAGGAAGAATGGTATCAAAAGATTCAAAAGACTATAAACCTTTGTTAACTATTGCAACAAAAAAGAAATTGATTCAACTCAACAAAATATGGGGCTTTGTGGATAACAAAGATAACATAGGAATCTGTTCCATGTAAAATATTATACAATCATTCAAGAAAAAAATAATTATTAAATATAAAATTTAAAAATGGCAAAATTCATGCACCACATAGCAGAAATAATGATCAGAATCTGGAAAAAAAAGAAAAATAAGCTTGGATCAATGTTCATGGATCTCTCTAAAACACTGAAAAAGAGAACAATAATTTGTATATACATACTTTGGTGAAGCAAAGGATGATCTGGAGGAAGAAAAACAAAAAGGAATAACATTAAAAGAACATATACTCTCCATACAAACAAAAGGCATTGATTTCAATGAAACAAGTTAACATTCAAAGACCTCACAGAAGAACATAGAAAGTTGAAAATATATGAATACTATAAATAAAGGAAAATATTAATTAAAAAAAAGTTCCCAGAATGTCTGAACATATAAAACAAAGGACAGAATGAAAAAAAAAATCCACAAATCACCAGGTTGGGAAGATAGGGTGACATTAAAAACAACAAAAGAAAAAAGACAACACTTCAAATTTCAAGGCAAATAGTGGTTAAATTTATAATTCCATTGATAAATAACATATTTAATTCCTTTAAGCTACCAGGAAAAAGACTTCAAAATATAAAATAAAGGAAAATTGAATATAAGAAGACTATTCTACATTTAAAGAAAACCTTGGAACAGAAATACATACATGTGTTAGTGTGTATGTGTATGCATGTATTCATATTTTGGGGATATATTGGTATTAATTGATAATTTCTGAAGTGTAAATACTCATACTAAAAATTTAATAATGATTCTCAGAGACCATTTAGAGCTGGCTCCAACACACTCCTACTTATACTAATTAAAAAAGGAAAATGCTAAAGCAAAATAGATTTAAAATTAAATTTAAAAATCTTAAATTAAATTAATTTTTTGTTTTAAAATTAAATTAAATTTAAAATATTTTTCCAAAATATAAAAGAACAGAACCAACTGAAAATCAAATCTAAATTTCAATGATCTTATAAAGTATAGGAAGAAGGATCTTTTTAACAGTATAAAGTATCTAAGGCCAAAATAAAGCATCATGTGAAATGGGTAAAGATTAGGAGCTTTTCTGATACCTATACATCTATCTATCTATCTATCTATCTATCTATCTATCTATCTATCTATCTATATATTATTTAATAGAGTCCTTGAAATGATATCAATAGAAATCAGATAAGAGAAATTAAAAAGATAAATATAGCCAAAGGAGATATAAAATAATATAAAGAAGGTTTATTTAGTAAATATTAGGGAATCAACAAATAAATTAATTGAGATAATATATTTAGTAAAATGAATCCATAAATATAATTAACACTTCTGTACAATAAAATTCAAGAAGCAACGACAGACAAATCTCATTCAAAATAACTTCATATACACACATACACTTGACTATACATGTATGTTTATTACATATATGTATATATGCATTATATGTATGTGTGCATATATAGATAAAGATATATTTATAGTATATTAAAGTATACTCAATACTTACATAGCCTCTATATAAAATGACCCTTAAGGAAATAAAGATTAACTTAAATAACCAGAGAAATTTTCAGTGCTTGTTAGGGTCCAATTTGTTCATCTAAAAAAGTGGAGAATCATACTGAAATGTCAAATTTCCCCTTGCAAATCAACAAAAAATGTTGATGTGTTATGTTATCATCAAGTGTATACACCAAAAGATAGTAAGTACTACAATCTTATCATAATTCTACATTTCCTACAAGTTAATTTTTTAAAATATTTCATTAAATATTTACCAATTACATGTAAAAAATTAATGATCATTTAAAATTTTGTGCTCCAAATTCTCTCCCACTCTTCCTTGCTTGATATGGTAAGCAATTTTTATATTAATTATACCTATGAAGTCAAGGAAATTTTATTTGTGTATCAGCCATGTTGCAAAAAAAAAAGACACAAACAATGAAACAATCAAAATAGGGGAAAATGTATGCTTCAGTCTGCATTCAGAATTCATCAGTTCTCTCTCTGGAGTTGGATGGCATTTTTCATCATGAGTTCTTTGGAATTGTCTTGGGTCATTGTCTTGATCACAGTAACTTACTCTCTTACAGTTAATCATCCTTACAATATTGCTGTTACTGTGTATGATGTTATCCTGGTGCTCTGCTCACTTCACTTTGACTTAGTTCATATAAGTCTTCCCAGGTTTTTCTGCCACCACTCTGTCCATCATTTATATAGCATAATAGTTTTCCGTGATACTCATATACCACAGCTTGTTCAACTATTCCTCAATTGATGGGCATCTCCTTGATATCCATTTCTTTGCCACCACACACACACACACACACACACACACACACACATGCACACACACACAGCTGCTATATACATGTAAGGGGTTTAGATTTATTACCCTCATTTCTTTATGGCAGAATCCAACAATAAAAAAAAAAAACAAGAAACACCAAATATCCACTGTTATTACATGATTCTCATTATAGCTCAAGGAAGATAATTAGAGGGGCACAGTGGTGTAGCAGACATGATGCTTTGTTTCTCATCAGGGAAGCAGAGATTGAATTCTGATTCAAATTCTTATTAGACATAAAGCCTCTGACAAGTCATTCATCTCCACATCTGCAAAATGAGGACAATAATACTCCTACTAACTCTCTCACAGTAATACTATGGGAAAGTTCTTTGTAAACTTTAATCAACTCATTAAATTTGAATTATTTTTTAATATGAATTTGATAAATGGAATTAATTTGAAAATAAAACCTGATATCAGAAGTCCAATATATTTTACTTCCACAAAGTAAAATTTGCCAAAAATGGAAAATGCTTCATTTTGTATTTGCTTCCAATATACTCATAATGAACTCAGAAGTTTAATTACTCATATACAAGTGTGCTGAACACTTTATGATTTTTGTTTGTTGTTTATTTTTGTTTTCCTTATTCTGGCTACAAATTGTAGTGTATCATTGAACCCCTTCTAGTTCTTTAGAGACACAATTTTCCCTCTATTGTAAACCTGCCACATTTATTTGTAAACCAAACACTTATTTGGGTCAGGATTTTGCTCTTTTCCATTTTGGGCTAAGCTGATAAGAGGTGAATATTTTAAATGCCTTCTAGCTTTCTTTCAAGATTAAAAACAGAATACACGTTGAATGTATTTAGCCAAACTCTGGGGTAGATTTCATTTGATATCAGGTTAATTTTTGTGTCTACATTTTACCTCGCTCTCATAATGAGATGAGGTAATGAACTTTGTCCAATGCCACCATCTTCCTTTTTAGAGAATTTTTGAAGAATAGAAAAGCCTGAAGATTACAAAACAATAATAGATTCACAAATGGGATTTTGGAGACTATGACTATTCAACAAACTGTAGGTACCAAGGTGCTACAATAATTGAAATTTCATGTTGGCATTTGTATTCTTAAATTTTTTTTCCCACTTATATAGTGTGTTTTAGGATATTTTGATACATTGATACTTAAGGCTCTGTAATTCTGTTACTGTGGGTCCTCCCTCAACTAATGCATAATGGACAGTTCTCTACACTCTTTTATACAATCTTCTTTTGATATTTCACTAATAAAATTAAAATCAACAGTTGAAACGGGTCTGGGGAGACTGACCAATGAGAGATCAGTCCTTGGAGTATGCACAATGTGTTCTGCTTCGTATAAACCCCATGGAGGATTAATAGACTCGCCTCAGAAAAAACATGTTGGTGAGGTCCTTCCTCTCCACACTTTGGAGCATGTGCACCTTTCAAGAGAGGAGGAAGAAACAATGCCACAAACCTCTGGGTTGGGAAATGACAGTGCCTTATCCCATTCACTCGGTGGTGAGAGTAGATAGAATAGTGGGCCTGATTTCAAATCCAGACTCTGTCACATCATAACTCTGTGACATTGGACAAATCAATTCATCTCTACTGTCCTCAGGGTAATCTCTCAGTACCACATCTATAAAATAATGGTAATATTAGCACCTACCTCTCAGTATTGTGATGGTAAAGCAATATTTGTAAAGCACTTAGCATGATGCCTGGCACATAATAAGTGCTATGTAAATCTTTATTATCATTACTCATTCAAACCACCATATGGCTATGACAATGTGGTTCTGCCTTTCTTTTTACTTCTCTTTAATGTATTCTTTCCTGATCCTAGGTAATTGAGTATCAGATATATAATAGACCAAGTTATGAACTAGTGAGCTTCAAAAGGTTAGAAAGTCCAACTGAGGTCCAACAAATGGAGGCCTTGAAGAGTCTGCCAGTAGCTGAAGATGCCAAGCTCAGGAAGGAGCTAAGCCTGCAGTATAACCTGGATGACACAGTCTAAATATAAATTGATCCAGCAAACAAAAGCATTGGAACTCAGGAGTGACAAAAGCTAGATGTATTATTCTTGGAATTATCTACATAAAAATGAGGAACCCATCAGCACTCCAAAAGAGAATGTATATTGTGAGCAAAAGAGGTTTCACGATGTCATGGAAGAAGCCCTGACATTGTGAAACCTATATCTGTGGATCACAAGCTCTGGAAGGTCCTTCCAGTCTCTAAAGGTTTAAAATATGGGCTTGGTGCATATCTATCTACAAAGAACCATTCTGTTTAAATTGAAAGAGACTATTCCTAATACCCCTACATAATTACATTTAATTTGTATTTACCCAGTTGTATATGTGTGTTCCCTAAATAGAAGATAAAGTAAGAAAATAAATTAAAGGAAGATAAGGATTCTGTGAGGCAGAGGTAAAGAAGGAATGAATGAATCCTAGGGTAGGTAGTGTTAAAAGCCATCGTAAAGATGTGGGAATGGGAGATGGAATGCTGAGTATGCAGAACAGAAAGAAGGCCAGTTTAAATGGACCAGAGAGTATGACAATGGGACTAATGTGTTCACAATGAGGTTGGAACAGTATTTGAGGTTATATTGTGAATGGCCTTAAAAGGTAAAAATGAGAGTTTATATTTTATCCTAGAGGTAACAGGAAATGACTAGAGCTTATTAAGTAGGAGAGTGATGTGATCTGGTTTACACTTAAGGGAAAAGCATATTGGCATCTATATGGAAGATGGAGAGGAAGAGACTTGAAGGAGGGAGGCCAATTGGTGGGCCATTGAAATATTCTAGGTGAGAGATGATGGATCACTTACCTAAGGTGGTAGATGTACAGACAAAGAAAATAATTCATATGTGAGAAATGGCCCAAGAAAACAGCAAAATTAGTTAACTGATTAGACTTATGTAGTGGGGGAGAGTTAGGAATCTAAGATCATGCCAAGTTTCCAAACCTGGGAGACTGAAGGGATAGTGTTGCCTTTAAAATAAATAGGGAAGTTTGGGAGAGGGGTGGGTTTCAGAGAAAATAAAAAACCCTATTTTGTATATGTTGAGTTTGAGATATTTTGGGCATATCAATCTGAAATGCCAAGTAGTCAGCAGTAATCTCCTCAGACTTCTTTAAGAAACAAACTGTATAATGGAAAAGATTCTAAGCTCCATGAGAGGAGGAGTATGGTCTTATTTAGTTGTATATATCCTTCAGAACCCAGCAAAATACATTGTATTTAGTAAGTGCTTACTGGAGGAAATTAATGTTGAAAAGTGTGTTTAAAGATTATTCGGTCAGAAATGAACAGAATGGATCGGATTGGGGAGAAGCTTAAGTCAAAGAATGCGAAGAGAAAACTGTTATCATTTTCCACACATAGTAAACTAATAGATTTGGAATTAGAATATCTGAATTAGAAGCCTAAGTCTGCTGGTTACATGCCTGTGTGACAATTGCAAGAAAGTCTGGGCCTCAGATTTTTTGTTTGTTTGTTTCTGTTCATTTGCAAAATGTGAGAGCTTGCAAAATTAATTCCAATGTTCTTTTAAGGTCTATTTCCTATTTTTTTCCTGGGTAATTAGAATTTGGATTGGGGTGACAGATGTAGAAATTCAATTCAGTATAAAAAATATTAAGCACCAGCCATATGCAAGGCACTAAAATAAACATAAACTGAGGATATTATATATCTTATGTAACACTCAGAGCCCCCTTTAAAAGTGGACCTCTAGAGATCACCAGAGAGTTAAGAAATATTGTGGTTCAGAAGCCACAGAAAACTATTTTTCATAAGCCTTCACAATGATATTTGCATTTACTAAGTGTACCAGAAAGGCCTGACTGATTCAGAGCAAAACACACTCTTAAGCATTTTGATTGGATATGTGATTTCATTGGTTTAGGTCATGACTCACTCTCTACCACTGCAGTTGAGCTACTGCTATGGAACTTAGCATCTCAGAGAGCTGTGGGTTTGGGGGAGGGGGGCCAATGAAAGATTCGTCTTGCCCAAAGTCAAATTGTCATTATGTATTAGAGATAGGACTTGAACCCATGTCTTTCTTATTTTGAGGCCTGCTCTCTCTGCACTATATAAAGCTGTCCCTCATTTAGTGAAATAACACAGCAAATAAGTAACAGAAAAAAAAAAGATTTCCTTGCTCCAACATATTCTCTACAGTGATTATGCAAATTACCGCATGAGTAGTACCACATCAGGCAGCTAAATGATACAGGGGCTAGAGTGCTGGGCGTAGAGTCGGAAAGTCTCATCTTCCTGAGTTGAAATCTGGCCTCAGACACTTATTAACTTTGTGACCCTGGGCAAGTCACTTAACCTTGTTTGCCTTGTTTCCTTCATGTGTAAAATGAACTGAAGAAGGAAATGTCAAACCACTCCAGCATCTCTGCCAAAAAAAACTCTAAATAGGGCCATGAAGAGTCAGACACAACTGAACTCATTGACTGGGGGAATGTGCATTCACAAAGAAGAAATGTATGACCAGGGAACAGTCATGGATGGACATACATGTAGGGACATGTATAGTGAGTAGGAATTCATGAATTGGCAGAGAGGATATATATTTGGCTCAGGTATATGTATGAAGGCATTAGTCAGTCATCAAACATTTATTTTATTTATCAATATTTTAAACCCTGTGTTTTAGGTATAGAGAAAGACAAAACCACATTTAATGGGGCAGACTATACTTAAATAACTAGGTATATGTAAGATATATAGGGTTCAAATGGAAGATAATTTCAAAAGGATGGCATATATATCTGGCCAGGGGTAGAGTAAACTGGTTACAGAAATTCCTATCTCTAATATTGATGTTGCAGGGCTACTAATGTCCTCTGGTGGTATCATCATGCTACTCTCTAATGGATATCATCTATCTTGCTCCATCTTTATATCTTTGCTGACAGCTGCATCCCCACTTTCCAAAAAATATATAATCTTTGTTAACCATTTTCTCGGCATTCTAGTTGGAGTATTCACTGAGCTGCATTCCCCTATCCTCTGTGCATGCAGCTGCAGTAAGCCTCTTCATTACAGAGGAGGACTAAGGTCTTTTAATTTGTATACTGTGCCTATAGGCCATGACAACTATATTCAGACAAGTAGCCAGTGAGAGGCAGCAGTAGCTCTTCAGATGGGATTGCATATTATCTTTACTGACTTTACTGACAATTACTCAAAGTCCTAGTCCTTTGCCAACCATCAGAGTTAAGATAAGAAAATTTTCTTATCCCTCATTGTAAGTCTCTGTTCCTTCAAACCATTTCAGGGAACTCTACCCAAGAAATCTGTGTGGTAGAGATAACAAAGTTCCTTTTGCATCTTCATACCTCCCCATAATGCTTCTGGCTATCATGCAAATCAATGAGAGGGAAGGAACAAGAAGCCTAGTTGAGGCCAGAGTTTTTATAAATTTCTGCCACAGAACTTTGTTCCAAATATCTGCTTTTATCTTACATTCCTTCTATATAAAAAAAGTCTCAGGCTTTGTTTGGCTTTTCTGTCAGCAACAAGCCTCATTGGTCTCTCCATATTTTCGGAAAAATAGTCTACATGACTAATGAAGTCTGAAGGAGACAAAGGAAGTCAAAATGACTTCAAAGTTGTGAGCTTGAGAAATCAGTGATAAGGAAGTCATGTCTGCAAAGAGAATAATGATAAGCCTAACTTTTAAAGTAGTAGATCATCCAATATAAATCTTACCCATCTTTGTAAGCACAGATCACCTATGAAGACTTTTCTGACCACTCAAGACAGTAATATCACATCCTTCTGAACTAATAATAACTCATTTTTGTATAGTGATTTAAAATTTGAAAATCCCTTTCTATAAAATCCTTGTAAAGTAGGACATACATAATATCAATGATGAAAAATTTGATGATGTGAGAGGTTAAGTTGCTTGCCAATGATTACAAATCTACTAAGTATTTGAAAGGGGATTAAAATAAATTTAGAAATTTTTCCACTATGCCATCCTTCCACTGAATTCTTATGTAACATTATCTGATATTTGAATATTTACTGTCATGTCATTTTTGTATTATTATTTTTCAAGTCTGTAATTCTTATCTTCCTAACTAGATTTGAAACAAATAAACAGACAAACAGAAAACATATTCATGGACTCCAGATTAAGAACCCCAGTCCTTGTGGCACTATTATGACACACTGTTTACTCTAAGCAAAATTGCCTGACATAAATGTTCTGTACATCACAGTCATTCATTGACTTTATGACTAGATATACAGACTCAAGGCCCAGATTCAAAAGTCACCAAACTGAAAGGATGATTGTTAATTCTATGATTGGATTAACAATGGAAATCAATAGAGAGTGAAAAGAAGAGGCATAGCTGAGCTTGGGAAAGACATGCACTTAAAGTATGTCTTTAAAGTTCTAGCACTGCTACAAATCACCTAGTTGTATATGCCTACTCCCTCCTCCCAATCAGAAAGGAAGTGGGGTAGAAATCCACACAGACCATGACTGATGGAGACTGGCTTGGGGTGGGACCTTCCTTCCTACCATGCTAGACTTGGCCCACACTTTTTTCCCCCTCCCCATCTCAATCTCCTATATATGCCTCTATTCATGAGACACATAACATATCAAAGACAGAAAGAAGTCAAATGTAGACAAAACAGGGAATGTGACAAATGAATTGCTAAATGTGTGGAAACAGAGATAAAGAGAGAGACAGAAACACACACAGAGAGGAAATTGGGGAAATAAGTACCAGAGAATAACAAAAAGGGGAGGGGAGACAGAAATTATATTTTACATCAGGCTCTATAAGTTTATAAAGTGATTCTTAAAAATACAGAATAAATAGTTTATGAAATAGATAACTTTTTCTTTTTCTCTAACCACCAGTCCATTGCCTATCTAGAAGGAAAAAACTCCCTAAGATGAATAAAATCCTTGAGGTATGTCCTTATTGCACACTTTCCATGCCTTTAAATTATACACTATATCTGAGATCAGCCACATAAGTTTTATGTGAAGAGAATCAGGATAAAAAGCCTGATAAAACAAAAACATGACACAATTTGTAAAAAAAAAATTGCTTCTCATAGAAAACAGGGGAGGGGAGTTCAAATTACTTCTACCAAGGTTTGTCACAGTCTGAGAAAAGACAGCTAGCATTCCTTGTCTAACATCAATCAAGGAAGGAACTACAGAAATAATTATAGGAATTTTACAGATGAGGGAATGGAAGCTCAACAAGGTAAAGGGGCTAATCCTTGGTCGTACAGAGAATATGTATCCCAATGTTCTTGACAAAAAAGGCCGGTTTTCCATCTATGCCACTTGCCAATGATGAAACACACATTCCTTCTCAAGGTAGAGGTGGTTGATTATGGGTAAAGAATATATGCTATCAGATGCAGGTACTGTATGTGTTAGGTTTGCTCAGTTTTGGTGGTTGTTTTTTGGTTTCATTTGTGTTATGGTGGTGGTTACAAGGGAGAATTTGATAATGAGAAGATTGTATAATGGGAAATGACTGTCATAAGAATAAAAAAATCAATAAAATTTAATATCTGAAAGATAAATGCCAAGTACAACTACAAGGAAAAGAACTATAAGAACTGACAAAAGTTTAGTCATCTTATATATCAATTATTACCACTGTGATTTTTTTCCTTAAAGATGTTAATGTAGGTAATGACAATTTATAGTATTTTATAACTTGGGTTAGCTTTAGCACATGGGCTGAAAATTATTTTAAATTAAGCATCCAGATACAAGTCTTCCACATTAGACACAAAAGTGAAACACAAAAATGATACTATAGAGGCAGCTAGGTGGCACAGTGGATAGAGCACCGGCCCTGAAGTCAGGAAGACCTGAGTTCAAATCCAGCCTCAGACCAAACACTTGACAGGTACTAGCTGTGTCACTTAACTCTGATTGCCTCACCAAAAAAAAAAATAAATAAATAAACAAAAAAAAAGGAAAGAAATGACACTATGTACATGCATCCAAGTGGGCTCAAAGGAAGACCAGAATAAAATTATTATCAGTATCATCAAGCCAAATATTAAGATTCTCTACTTGTGAATGCTTTTTATATGAAGTTTGGTCCACTACTTCTTACCCAGGGATTAACTGGCCGGATAAAATTTCTCCTTGCTGCTGACACTGATGCTGGCAGGCATGACTTAGCAGTGAGATTTCCTTTTGCACAGATGGAGATGATTCAGGCAACAATTATGTGGCCTTAATCCTATGAAACTTTGTGGCCAATTAGAAGCTCTCCAGGGAGACTTCCATGCATCTGCTGTCCTACACTAATTCTCTGAAGAAGCTTTCAGTTCAAAATCAGAAGGCGGTAAACAAGGCCATAACTGGAGTGTTCTACACCTGGAAATCTCCGAAACTGCCAGCACAATTCCTAAGAAAGAGACTTAGACTTAAAACTTTTGTTGCCGGTCAGTGAATTAAGGATATTGATTTTTTTTTACCTTCCTGAAGAATTGTGGATATTTTATATGTCGTTATCTGTAACAGGAAATTAATGACTTTTAAAAAAAATTCTTCAAAATAATTTCAGAGTCATTTCAATGAAAATGAATTGTGGCATTGTAAAAGAAGATCATATTTCAGATTTCCTTTGTTTAGCAGCCCTAGGATTTGTTTATATTCACAAATAAATTCTATAATTTTGAATGAACTGACAGGCTAACTCTTCCAAATAATGAGTTTTTGATGGTGACTAAAGAATTATTTCTCAACTTAGTGAAAATGGCTAAGTAATCCAGAAATCTCTGAGCAAAGAGACTGTTATTTATAAATTGCTATAATAGACTCTGGGGGACATACAAAGGTTATTGTGACATGATCAGTATACAGAGATCATACACAAATATCAATTTATAATACATGCATATAATAAGAAAAAATCATAACAGAATAAATCAAGAATATGAAAGGTAAAAAATCCTATTTAAGATTTATTTATTTAATTTTTATTTTTAGTCTCAAATTCTCTTCCTCTACCTCCTCTCCCACCCACTAAGAAGACAAAAATTACAATATACATTATACATACAAAGTCATGCAAAATATGTTTCTTCATTAGACATTTCTGAGAAGAAAACAAGAAAAAATAGAAAAAGGAAAAATCTGGTTCAATCTGCACTCTGAGTCTATCATTTCTCTGGAGATGAACAGCATTTTTCATTATGAGTTTTTTGGAATTATTGTGGGTCATTATACTATGTGAGATGGAGCATGAGTGATTTATAAGTCATCTACATAGAAGAGTCCATTGAAACCTTGTAAACGTATAACAGTAGGTCATGAAGAGAGAAGAGTAAGGTACCTGAGAGCAATTAACTTATATTCTACTATTCCAATGTATCTGTGTTCTTATTAAAGTGACTACCTCCTCCAACAATGCTTAAACAACTCATCAAAGCATGCTTTGTCTTTGAACTCTTGTCCATGTACTTCCATAAATTTACCACAGAAGTGCATTAACCATGTGGTGGGGGGTGGGAAGAGACTTCCTGCCTTCCTGCCTTCCTTCCTTCCTGCCTTCCTTCCTTCCTGCCTTCCTTCCTGCCTTCCTTCCTTCCTGCCTTCCTTCCTTTCTTCCTTCCTTTCTTCCTTTTTTTCTTACTTTCTTCCTTCTTTTCTTCCTTTTTGTTTCTTTCTATTCTTTCTTTCCTTCTCTCTGTCTCTCTGTCTCTCTCTGTCTCTCTCTGTCTCTCTCTCTGTCTCTCTCTCTGTCTCTCTCTCTCTCACACACACACACACACACACACACACACACACACACTTTTTTAAACATCACTTGGTTATCAAACAAAGCAATCAGGCAACATGACCTTCATTCTCATTATGTAATTGGTTGATTTCTTTGTCCAATCATATTTTTTGTCAGATACCATCTCTTTTACTGCTTGATATAGTTACATAAATCAGTTCATATGTTGAACCACATAAATTTATTTCTACAGTATAAATGTTCAATATAGAAGATAACAGTATGGGAGATTCCACTTAAAAGCTCCATAGCAATTTTACCTTTTCCATATCAATGTGGGAAAAGGTAATCATAATTAAGACGGCTTTTTTCAGAAAGTAGAAGTTATATAAAGGCACAAATATAAAAAGAAATAGCAGAAAATATAAAACACCAACTCTAACCAATACTAACCACTTAATGATTGACTTTCTTCAGTTCCTTACTAGGTGATAGTCTCAGACTGCAACTTCCTGTCAATTCTTTGCTGAATTGTTTTGTTTCTCCTTTTTATTGCCTTAAACAATAAATCAAGACTGCAAGGTTTATATTTTAATCCTGAAATACTTTTAAAAAACTCTTGAAATCAAAACAGACAATGCTCTGGGTGAGGAATTATAAATAAGATCAAAATAAATCAACAATTAGATAATTGTTAGTAACCTAATGAGTATTTCCTTTTAAGAAAGGAAACATGAAATCACAAATATGAGATTAACCTTTATATAAAGAATGATATTTAAATGCTATTAAATCATTAACGTCGGTAAATAGGCATTTAACCTTTGTCAAAAGTTGACAGTGTTTAAGCTTTGTGTTTAAAATACTACTTCTATGAGGCTCTGCTTCAAATAGGAAGTATGCTGCCTCTTGAATTGAAATCTAAACTGTTACTGGAGCATCCCTTGTAGGAGGTTAAACCAAAGTTTGACAAACTTTATTTTAAACCAGCAGTTTTCAGATCTGCAGACCTCGGCACATCCTGCTTCCTGCAGGGAGGGGAAGGTTCCAAAATACTGCAATGAAAAGCTGTTGCTGTGGTATTTGCAGCCTTTTTGGAAGCAGGAAGCAGAGCAAATTCTCTAGAGAAAATCTGTTATAACAGTATTTCCAGCCAAATTTTGCAAACTCAGGAGATTCAGATTAGCATTTGTACTTTCTTATGCTTATGGGAAAGGAAAATCCAAATGTCTTACAGTTTGCCCACTGTTAATTTACACTTGTGGAGGAAAGAAAGAGGGTGATTTACCTATGCTGAGCATACCTATGGTGAATAGAGTGTTGTTTTCAAAAAGAGAGAGCTGATCCTCTTCAGCTATTTTCATCAGTCATTCTTGGTGATCTGTAGATACCTTTCAAGTAATTTTCCCATCTAATTAGAGCACACAGTCTCTGTCCTCTGGGTTTCTACAACAGATGCTATATTTGCCGGAATCTCAGGGGAAGCTATATTTCTAGAAAGATGCTTACCCACACAACAGAAAAGTTTGGGGGGTCTTCTGGAAAACAAAACTCAATTACATAACTTAAAAAAAAAGAGGATTAAGGGGCAGCTAGGTGGTACAGTGGATAGATTCCTAGATTCAGGAGCACCTGAGTTCAAATCCAGTCTCAGACACACAACACTTACTAGCTATGTGACCTTAAGCAAGTCACTTAACCCCATTTTCTAGCCAAAAAAAAAAAAACAGAATTGGGGCAGCTGGGTGGTGCAGTAGATAGATCACTGATCCTAGAGTCAGGAGGACCTGAGTTCAAATCTGGCCTCTGGCCTCAGACACATAACACTCACTAGCTGTGTGACTCTGGGCAAGTCACTTAACCCCAATTGCCTCACCAAAAAAAAAAAAGGATTAATGAGGACAGATAATTGGATTGTTCTCTCCTTAATTGTAACCCTCTTCCTTTTGTTGAACAGAACTATGAATAAATACTAATGGATATAGAAAAACTGGTATTCATCATCTTTTGCGGTCAGAAAGGGGTGCTAAACATTTTAAAGAGGAAGAGACAACATCATTTAAGAAATTAACCTAAAATTATAATTTTTGTTCTGGAAATGAGACGAGTTGTTTAGACTTATACTCTGGTTATATAATTAGAGCATATTTCTCTGAGAATAATCGGATCTAGAAAAAAATGTATAACAGATGACTGGCCTGCTCTTACCCTGAACTTTCATGAAGCCAAGGGCACATGGTGAAAGCAATAGGGCAGTGGCCAGTGAACCTAGTACTCACCAGCATGTGCAGAGTTCTCAGCTTATACAATTTTCACTTGGATGCTCAAGTAAGCATAGACGTAGTCTTATTCTAGTATGTGTTATACCCTATAAGGTATCTTTCACATTTGAGATTCTGTAATATGGTCTGCAAGATTTGCTATGACCAAGAAGTTCATCATGCTGAGTTTATATGATGATATTTATATGAAGATAAACATTTCTGATTTTAGCTAGTCTAGTCTTAAAGCAAAAAAACATACTGTTTTATACCCAAAGCATTTATAAATTGCTAAGAACCTGCCAGACTATAATTGTCCTGGAGGAGCCTTGAAGAAATCCAGGTCCCCTCCATACTACGATGATGTACTGGAATAGGACTTTAATGGAAGAACAGACCATATAAAACACTCAAAAATGTTTGATACATGTCTGATGCTTCTTTAAGGAAAAATATATCTTAATCATTAGTACAAATCCATTTTAAAGATGTTGCCAAGTAAATTGTTCCAAGTAATCTAGAAGTCCTAAGTATCATTTTTAAAGCCATAATGCCTATGCAATTACTTTTGAAATAATATTCTAAGTTCAGAGGAATGTATTTACATTTATCTGTCCAATATCTGGGGAAAAAAAAATTTTAAGTTCTAGTCAGCAACAATTAAATAGGTCCAATGCTCACTTTGCACTAGGAAGAAGAAATAAAATAAAAAGTCATCAAAGTTCCCCACCTCTTTAATCTAATCATGGTAATTTGTTGGGAGCAGAAATGAAAAAAGGAAGAGCAAGATGAGATGAATTTAATTAAGTCATAAGCATAAGTCATAAGATTCTTCTTAAATGAAAGTCACATCTAAAAGTGAGATAGAAACTTTAAAATATCTTTAGGTCTATGATATTAATAGGGAGGTAAAAAAAATTGTCAAATATTTTCCCCACACTGCTTATAATTCTTCCTTTGTTTTGCTTTACTGCCTACATCTCCGCCAAAGAGAAATTTAGATGTGTTAAATTGCATCTGAAATACATAATCCCATTATATTGGGGAGAGTTAAAGAAACTATCACTCATTCACGGGAATCATTGGTTATATTTCTAAGGCCATCTGATTCAGTGGAAAGAATATAGGGTTTGGAGCAAGAATACTTGGCTAGTGAGTAGTATGTCTTTGGTTTGATCTCTCCATGTACCACTCACTGATCTCAATTTCCTCATGTGCAAAATAGGTATAATGATACCCAGCTAAGAGGTATGATGGATAGGGTGCTGGGCCTGGAGTCAGGAAGATTTATCTCCCTGAGTTCAAATTTGACCTTAGACATTTACTAGCTGTGTGACCTTGAACAAGTCACTTGCTTTTGTTTGCCTCAGTTTCCTCATCTGTAAAATGAACTGGAGAAGGAAATGGCAAACCACTCTAGTATCTTTGCCTAGAAAACTCCAAATGGGGTCATGAAGACATGATTAAAACAACTAAAGAGCAACAACAACAAAATATACAAGGTACTAGGTGTTGGTGTTATAGCACTTCTGATATGACTGGGGGGTGTACTACCACAGGATCAAAAGTTAAAGATGTATAAAATTAGAAAATATCTCAAATTAAATGACCTGTACACATCTTACATACAACCATGCCCCACATTGAACTCATCATTGTCTCCCAAATCCTTCCCATATTTCAACCTTTATTACTGTTGAGGTATCATCATCAATTCCTTACTCTTTCATCCTGCACATCCAATTGCCAAGGCTTGATTTTATTTTTTTAATATCTTTCACATATGCCCCTTTCTCTCCTCTGCCATAATCCTGGTAAAGGCCCTCATCCCCTTATGTGTGGATGACTGCAACAGCTCACTGATTGGTCTACCTGCTATAAGTCTCTCCCTGTTCTAGGATATCTGCCACTTAGCCACCAATTGATTTTTCTATATTACAGATTTGACCATGTCAATATACCACAGTGGTTCCCTATCCCCTTTGGAATCAACTATAAAATCCTCTGGTTTTCAAAGCCCTTCAGAACCTAGCTCGTCCTTCCATCTTTCTAGTCTTCTTATACCTTACACCAGCATCACCAACCCCACTCTTCTGGGACTATTCACCTGCTGTTCCTTTACACCAGGAGTGCTCTTGCTTCTTCCTCTTTGTCTCCTGACTTTCCTGGTTTACTTCAAGAACCAGCTAAAATCCTACCTTACAGGAATCCTTTTTGTAATCCTTCTTACATCTATGCCCTCCTTCTGCTGATTATTTTTTTTATTTATCCCATATAAAGCTTATTTCTACATTATTGTTTATATGCTGTTACACTCACATTAGATTATGAATTCTTCAAGGTCAGGGACTATATTTTACCTTTCTTTTTATCCTCAGAATTTAGAATGGGACCTGAGACAAAATATACAATCAATGTTTATGGCCTGCCTGCAGAATGTTCATAATACCATATATTTTGAATAAGCATGTATGTTCTTTCAATTTTTATTTTTAAATTACTATAAGGAGAGAGCATCAATTGGGTGAACAGTCTTTCTTTAATGCCATTTAGATTCTCATTCTTTCCATCTAAGGGATCTCCCTTTTTAAAGGAGCTGTTCCTTGGCAGAAACTGTGGGCATTGACAAATGTACAGAATGGATGAAAAATGCTTGGGTATCATAGGCAGCTAACCCTAGATCTGCTGGATAGTGTAGCTGGAAATATTTAAACCTGTGAACTCAGAATATTCAAACCATGACTCCAAAGCACTCAAATCAGGATTGTTTTCTGTTATGCTATATGTTCATTGAGATTCACACAGTGAGCTGCCAACTGGCAGGCTTATAAAGTTTGTAGGCTCAATTAGCTTTGGGAAAGCATCTAACAGTTGGTATATTTTTCAAGACTTCTATAAGCCTTTTCAGTAAAAATTCAAGACAGAAACACAAATTTAAAAGCTTTCCTAGAGAATAGAAAGTGGCTTTCTCTATTCTTTTTTTTTCCTTTCATTGATAAGGAGACTCAGCTCTCATTTTATTAATATATTATAGTACTTGTTCTTTAGCTGGATGAATAAATAGTCACACAGCGTATTTTTGACCATACAAAGAAAACTTTTCATTTCCCTCATCTAAGTCAGATGTCTTAAATTTAGCAATCTAATCCATGATAAAATTTTATGTTTTGAAAATTTTGCTAGTTTTGAATTTTGCTATGACTATGTACATTTTGAAAATCATTATTTAGTGTTTAGCCATATCATATGAGGCAATAGGGCAGATATGACCCAGAGAATCTAAGAGACAGAATCTTGATGGTCAGAAAGGAGGTGTAAGACATTATTATTTCCATTTTGTAACTGTGGTAGCAAAGTGACTACACTATCAATACACTTTGGTTGATACTATTAGGCATGTAACTAAAGGGGTCACATCCAGAGCAAAAAGACTCATACATTCAGAAGTACTTATATCAAATACAAAAAAAAATAACTATAACATAGATGTCTAACAATTAGGAAACTGTTGCAAAAATTGTGTAGTAAAACAATAAATATTATGAATTCAGAGACACATGGAAAGCCTTTTATGAACCAATGCAGAATGAATCATATTTATCCTAAAGAAAATTCTCATGATCAATATAGTTTTAAAAAAGATATTAAAAGATATCTGAACTCAGACAAACACAATTATTAATTTTGAGTACAAAGGACTCATGATAAAATGTGACTGCCTCCTCTCAGTAGAGAGATAGTAAACAGCAAGAGTAGAATTAGGAATACATTATCAGGAAAGGCAGTATGATCATTTGATTTACTTAAGTGTTTCTTTGTTACAAGAGATTATTCTTCTAGGGCATATGTTATTGGGAGTTGACAATTATGTTTTTAAAGCATTAATGTATCTTTAAAATAATATGATATTTGTTTAGTAGAGAAGTAAATGGATTCTGGAAGGGTGGACTGAGGTGAAAACCAATCAATAATTACTTTAGAAATCAAGTCCTATTAGGAAAAAAATGACAGAATTAAGGATGCTTTCCTTGGAGAAGAAAAGATTTAGAGCAGCATAATAATTGCCTTCAAGTATTTGAAAGAATTTCATGTGCATGAGAGAATTAGTTCTTTCTGTGATGTCATAGAATCTTACCATAGATGGTAAGATTATTGCTAATTTGTACAATATAGAAACATGAATATTTTGATACCATATGATGACACCTTTTTAATAATTCCTGACAAAGTTTTATTTGGACTCTATTGATATACTAGTGGTATTTCACTGCCTCAGAAGTTAGATCAATTAATTTCTGGGAAGTGCTAATTGTTACAATTTTTCTTTCTAATAAGTTGAAATCTGCTTTCCTCTAAATTCTACATCCATTCACTGGCACTTGTTTTCCCCTTTGAACAACAAACAAAAATAATTATTATCTTCACTACTCTATATGTCTTTGGTGACAAATCTTATGCCATCCACATAATTTATCTATTACAAGTCCAAATCTCTAGTTACTTCAAACAATTTTCATTTGACTTGACTTCCAGTCTTCCTCAGCATACCAGTCATCTTTTTATAGACTCTCTTCAGTTTGCAATGTGCTTTCAAAATTGTAGCACCTAAGACATCAAAGAAAGAAAGAAAAAAGGCCCACAAGTACAAATAAAAAATAACTCATTTTAATGACCAGGAGTGGGAAACCATGTGTATACCTAATAACGGGAGAATTGGTAAATGAATTATAGTATATGAATGCTGTGGAATATTGTGGCATGTCAAAAATAAGAAAAGGGACAGTTTCAGATAAATCTGGGAACCCTTGTAGGATTTGATAAAGAATGAAATGAGCAGAAGACAAGTTTATATATTTTTTTGAGTTTCAAGAGAGTTTAACCTCCTTGCCACCAAAAAAAAAGAAAGAATATAGATATCACATTTCAAGAAATCTGCTCATATCTCTTAGTAATAACAAAAGGCAAAATATAAACAAAAAAATTCCTGAAAGACATCCCAAAACAAAAACTCCCAAGAATATTACAACCAAAAATCCCCAAACTCCTAAGTTAAATAAATTTTTAGGTATTTTATAAATTTTTTTTCCAAATTGCATGTCAAGACAAATTTTAGCGTTCATTTTTATAAGATTTTGAGTTCCAGTTTTTTCTTCTCCCTCTCTCCCCTCCCCTCTTCCTAAAATGGTAGGCAATTTGATATAGGTTATTTATATATTATCATGTAAAACATATTTCCATTTCACAGTTGTGAAAGAAGAAACAGGTCAAAAGGAAAAAAATAACATGAAAAAGAATAAAATAAGTGAAAAATGTGTTTTGGTCTACATTCAGAGTTTATCAGTTCTTTGTCTAGATGTGGATAGCATTTTCCTGTATGAGTCCTTTGTACTTGTCTTAGACCATTGTGTTGCTGAGAAGAGCTAAGTCATTCATAGTTGATCATCACACATTGTTGCTGATACTGTCTATAATGTTTTCCTGGTTCCAGTCACATCACTTTTCATCAGTTCATACAAGTCTTTCCAGGTTTTTTGTGTAATCTGCCTGTTCATCATTTCTTAATGCATAATAATATTCCATTACATTCACATACCATAGCTTGTTTAGTCATTCCCCAATTGATAGGCATCCCCTCAATTTCTAATATTCCCCTGGTTATGCTGAGGCGTGTGTGTGTGTGTGTGTGTGTGTGTGTGTGCTGATGTTGTCATTTGCCTGCATCACCACACATTGGGCTCAGCATCTCCCTCTGATTTGCTGAGGTGGGGGCTTGCTGCTGGCTTGCTAGGATGCTTCCTGTACTATACTGCATTCCCCTTTTACCCAAGTGAGACAGAGATTTATTGCCAATCTTCCAAGTTTCTTAGGCTATAGGACTGTTTTATCTCATCTTTTAGCTGGTTCTGCTGTTCCAGAATTTGTTTGGGGGCACTATTTTATGGTTGTATAGAGGTGAATATGAAAGACTTATGGTGATTTACTGCTTACTCTTCCATCTTGGCTCCCCGACCCAAGTTAAATAACTTTAATTGATTGCTTTTGGAGTTCAAGCTTTTAACCATTTCCAAACACACCTAATTCCATTACTGTCTATTCCACATTTCCACTTTGTCCAAAAGGATAGTATGTGATTTGTGGTCAAATACTTGCTTATATACTTCTTCAAATCTCTCCTTATCTACCATTCTGTAAACCTAGCTAAAAATGGAAATTAAGTATTTATCAGATGACTTGTCTTGGGTGATCCCATGTTGACTGGCTCTTAGTGATCATTACTCTTCTTTCTAGGAGTTCACAAACCTCCTATTTAAAGAAATATAAAAAATGCAAGGTTCAATGTGAAACTGAATCATCTATAATTTTTGATACTACCTCTTGTTCTTTTGAAGATCAGAACAACATTATTTCTTTTTATAGTATCTCTTTTGTTCTCTGTATTTTTTAAGAGATCACCAACAGTGGATTAACAATCATACATCCTGCCTATTCAACATTTCAGTATATAGTTTACTTGAGCCTGTTAAACTGAACTCAAACAAAGGAGCCACTTGCTTTCTTATTATCTTTCAACTTACAATATATTTTAACTTTCTGTAAGCCATTTTCTCCCTGATAGCCAGTCAGAAGATGATTTTTTTTAGCAGAACACCAGAACCAAGTATGATAGAGCACTTCAGCTTTCCTTTGGTCATATATTATCATTGTTCTAGTCACCCCAGGCAATTCTTTCTCTGGTCTTCCATACCATAGCAAAAGTGAAGGGTCTCTTTCTTGTCCTTAGTATAACCATTATTCTTAGGTAATTTTGTTCTACAGCCCTCCTGACACAGTAATTGCTGATTCACTCTATACTTTTGTACTTATTCTTTTATCAGCTCAAGCTTTCATGTTCTGTTGATGTCCTTTAAAACAATCTGATCATAATTCATATTGCTATTATAATTTTTACATTATTGTTATTTTATCAATTGATCTTCTAATTATACTAACTTCATTTTTTATCAATTCATAAAAGTCCTTAAAATTGTGCATTTAAAAAAATGATGTTATAGTAGAAATTGGTCAGGTTCTGCTCACTTTCTTCTTAGTTCATACAAACTTATTTTTTTTTTCCTTTTTGAGATAATCTTTCTTAATTTCTTAGACCACATTAATACTCCAGCATATTCACATCCTGCAGTTGATTCTTACTGGACATTCCCTCATTTTCTAACTTTTTGCCAACTCAAAGAAGAGCTATTCTAAATATTTCCATAAATATAAGACTTTTTTTTCTGTTTCAGAATACTGAGGATGAAGCATGCCATCAGCCTCAGGATGCAGAATGAGACATATATTGTATGTCCAATAAGGACATTTGTTTTGCTTTACTACAAAAAAAAGCAATCTCTGTTGGGCAATGAGTTTCTTGTACTTCCACATTATTCATGTTTGCTAACTTTCCTTCCTTTTGAAATAGTTTCTCTTCTAATTTTCAGAATTTCTTTCTTGAGAACTTTTCTTCAGTCTTGGGCTGGATCCTTCTGTAGAATTCTACCTCTCCTTTCTTTAAACACTTTGGCATTTTTTCTCCTAAAATCTAAGGTGAATAATAAACTATGTCCAGCTTTCAAGTTCTTCTTTATTCTGATTTTTTCATGAAGCACATTTCTTCTTATTAATGAGAATGAGATTTAGAATAGCTATTTCTATAATCAGTTCATCCACATTTTGAGAAATGAAATAATAATTAAAGCAGAAAATAAAGCTTATTTAAATGATATGCAGGTTCATATGCAGATTGGTTTATTTTCTTTTTTTCCTTTTTTCTTTTTTTGTTTTAATTTTCTTTTTTCTTTTTTTATTAATTTATTTATTTTTAGTTTTCAACATTCACTTCCACAAGATTTTGAGTTCCAAATTTTCTCTCCATTACATCCCTCCCCCCACCCCAAGATAACATGCATTCTGAATACCCCTTCCCCAAATCTGCCCACCATTCTATCTCTCCCCCCCTTCTCTTATCCCCTTCCCCTTCAATTTTCATGTAGGGTAGGATAGATTTTTATACCCCATTTCTTGCATTCTTGCATTTCCCAGTGGCATGTGAAAACAATTTTTTTAACACTTGTTTTTAAAACTTTGGATTCCAAATTTTCTCCCTTCCTCCCCCCTACCCTCATTGAGAAGGCAAGCAACTCAATACAGGTTATACATGTGTAGTCATGTAAAACATTTCCATAGTAGTCATGTTGTGAAAAACTAAGTATATTTCCTTTCATCCTATCCTGTACCCCATTTATTCTATTCGCTCTTTTGACCCTGTCCCTCCTTAGAAATGTTTACTTCTGATTACCCCCTCTCTGAATCTGCCTTCTCCTCTATCACTCCCCTGCTCTCTTGTCTCCTTCCCCCCCCCCATATTCCTGTAGGGTAAGACAGGTTTCCATACCCAATTCAGTGTGTAGATTATTCCCTCTTTAAGCCAAATATGATGAGAATAAGATTCACTCATTCCCTCTCACTTCACCTTCCCCAGTTTCCCCTCCACTACAAAAGCCTTTTCTTGTCTGTTTTATGTGAGATAATTTACCCCATTCTACCTCTCCCTTTCTCCTTCTCCCAGCAGAATCCTCTCTCACCCCTTAATTTTATTCTCCAGTTATCACCCATTCATCTTCAACTCACACTGTGCCCTCTATCTATCTATCTATCTATGTACATACATATATTTTTTTCTCTCCAACTACCCTAATACTGAGAAAGTTCTCATGAGTTATAAATATTATCTTTCCATGCAGGAATGCAAACAGTTCAACCCTAATAAGTCCTTTATTATTTCTCTTTCCTGTTTACCTCTTCATGTTTCACTTGAGTCTTGTATTTGAAAGTCTATTTAGCTCTGGTCTTTTCATCAAGAATTCTTGAAAGTCCTCTAGTTCACTAAATATCCATTTTTCCCACTGAATAATTATACTCAGTTTTGCTGGTTAGGTGATTCTTGGTTGTAATACTATCTCCTTTGCCCTCTGGAATATTATATTCAAAGACCTGTGGTCTCTTAATGTAGAAGCTGCTAAATCTTGTGTTATGCTGATTGTCTTTCCACAATGCTTAAATTGTTTCTTTCTGGCTGCTTACAATATTTTCTCCTTGATCTGGGAACTCCGGAATTTGGCTACAATATTCCTAAGAGTTTTCCTTTGAGGATCTCTTTCAGGAGGTGATTGGTGGATTCTTTCCATTTCTATTTTACTCTCTGGTTCTAGAATATCAGGACAGTTTTCCTTGATAATTTCTTGAAAGATGACGTCTAGGCTCTTTTTTAGATCATGGCTTTCAGATAGTCCAATAATTTTTAAATCATCTCTCCTGGATCTCTTTTTCCAGGTCAGTTGTTTTCCAATGAGGTATTTCACATTGTTTCCTATTTTTTTTTCATTCTTTTGGACTTGTTTTACAGTGTCTTGACTTCTCATAAAGTCACTAGCTTCTATTGCTCCATTCTAATTCTTAAGGAAGTATTTTCTTCAGTAAGCTTTTGGACTTCCTTTTCCATTTGGCCAATTTTGCTTTTTAGGGCATTCTTCTCCTCATTCATTTTTCTGGACTTCTTTTGTCATTTGGTTTTGACTATTTTTTAAGGTGGTATTTTCTTCAGTATTTTTTTTGGTCTCCTTTAGCAAGCTGTTGATTTGTTTTTCATGATTTTCTTGCATCACTCATTTCTCTTCCCAGTTTTTTCCTTTACTTCTCTTACTTGTTTCTCAAAATCCTTTTTGAGCTCCTCCATGGCCTGGGACTGATTCATATTTTTCTTGGAGGCTTTGGATGTAGGAGCTTTGACTTTGTTGTCTTCTGGTTGTATGTTTTGATCTTCTTTGTTTCCAAAGAAAGATTCTATGTTATGACTTTTTTGTGCCTTTGTTTGCTCATGATCCCAGCCAATTACTTTGTTAAGGTAGAGGTCTGTTTCCAGTGTGGAGAATGTAGTGTCCCAAGCTTCAGGAGTTTTGTGCAGCTGTTTTCAGAGATACTTCTAGAGACCTGTAAATTTTCAGTTCTTCCAAGGTGGTATGATAAGGGGAGAGATGTTTAGTCCTTTCTTGGATTGTGCTCTGGTCTATGAGTGACTACAAACACTCTTTTCTGCCTTGGAATTATGAGGAGGATTTCCTCTCCACCACCACTACAAGCACCACCACTACAAGCTCCACCATGCCAGCACTCTTCCTTGCCCCCAGATGGCCACCCAGAACTGTGACTCAGATCCAAACATGGGCAAAGCAAGAGAATCCTGCTTCAGCACCAGAAAAGAGATCTCTGCAATCTTCCTCTGATCAGCCACTGGATTGCCTCTCACTCTGTGGGCCCAAAGCTGCAGAAGCAGCCCTGCCCCACTCACTGTGACTGGAACTGGGACCAAGTTTCTCTCTTACTGTGGTCACAGGCTTTTCCTACTGACCTTCTAAGTTGTCTTTGATGTTTGTGGGTTGAGAATTCTGGAAACCACCACAGGTTCTCTTGCTTCAGTCCCCTGAGGCCTGCTTCAGGTTTGCTGAGGGCCAATCTTTGCCTATGTGGCCCATGCTGACCTGTGCTCCTCTCCCAGTCTGGCACAACAGACCTTTCCCATCAACCATCCAGGTTGTTTTGGGCTGGAAATTTGTTTCTCTCTGACTTTTGGTGGGTTCTGCTGCTGTAGAATTTGTTTATAGCCATTTTTTCACAGGTATTTGGAGCAGTTTGGGGAAGAGCTCAAGCAACTCACTGCTTTTACTCCACCATCTTCAGATTGGTTTATTTTCTCATGAAATACTTTGATTTTATGTAATTATTTTATATCCTATGATTAGATAGATAGATAGATAGATAGATAGATAGATAGATAGATAGATAGATAGATGGATGGATCTTTTATTAAGTGTTTACTATCATGCTAGGCAGTATGTTAAGCTTTGGGATTACAAATAAAAGCAACATAATAGTTCACCATCAGCTAACTTAAATTCTAACATGGCAAGACAACACATAAGGATTGTTTGAAAGGGAATTGTAGAGGCAAAGGAGAAAAAGGAAACCCCTGGGATAAGGAGATGGCTATGGTGGAAGCATAAGTCCCAGCAAAAAAAAATGAAACCTCTCCTATCAGAGCAATGCTAACATACTTTCTTGAGCCAAAATGAACACTGATAGAAACGTATAGACATAAGAGAATGTCCAGAAGTTTGGGGAACAGGTTTTAAGTATAAGAGGTAGGCATATATCTCTGCAAGGACCTACTAAAGATTGATAGCCATTTATCAGCTATAGTTGGGCGTATTTGACAATATCATTGTATGTATCATTACATACTCCCATTTATAAACTGCATCCACTGGAAGGAAGAATAAATAAATAACATTTATCAAAAACTCAATTAAATTTAGATGCATGTGCCCACAATATGTTGCAGTTTCTTATTTGTAGAAAATCAATGCCCCTTTTCACTAAAAAGTATATACCAAATAGAATTATAGTTCAACAAATGGAGTTTTTATTTATTTTCACTTGATATTATGAGTAAACAAATCTGTAGAGTCTCAATTTACATCAGTTGTTTCTTTGTACACCTCATCCTTCACAATCCATCCTTGTTGCTTTTTTCCAGCTTATTGAAGTTCTAATCTTCAGAGCCTGTGAAGAGGACAGTATATTATTTTACAACCGTGTAAATGATACTCTAATTTGACAGTTTATAATGGAGAGGGGACAGTAGATAAAGAGGACGGATTAATGTTTTTAGACCTTATAGTGTAACAGTATTAAATTGCATCATTCACATCAACATATAGGTAAATCACATTCCCTGACTCTTGGGCTTCCTCTCACTAGGTATTAGATTTCCAACCCCTCTATACATATCCTTTTTTACTTTTTGCTGTATGAGAACAATATGACAAGTAAAATAAGTGAGCTAATCAATGCACTTAATTCATTGTATCACTGCTAAGTAAGGAAGAATGAGCCAGTAAAACACTATAACAATCCCACCCCACTGTGTGTTTCTTTAGCTTCCAGTTTATTGCCAGGATGGAAGTTAATTTTTTTCCAATTTTTTTCTATTATTTTATTTTGTATATTGAAGATCCAAACTTTTTTTTTGGCTAGGCAATGAGGTTAAGTGACTTGCCCAGTGTCACACAACTAGTAAGTGGCAAGCATCTGAGGCCAGATTTGAACTCAGGTCCTCCTGACTCCAGGGTGAGTTCTCTCTCCACTGTGCCACCCACATACAGCCTAGATCCAAACTTCTTGAGACAGTGTTCACCATTTTCCAAGAGGATTATTTCCTCAGGTTTTTAACTCTACGTGAAATATGATATGGTTTCAAAGGCAGGGATTGTTTAAAACTAAGAGCTTTATTAGTTCCCAATGAACTAATTTCCACATAGTATTTGACATCAGCACAAGTTGTGGTATTGTACTTTTTACTAAGTTTAAATTCCATTTGTGTTAACTCCTTTTCTTGCATCATGGGGTTGATAAATTTGGACAGTTATGGCCTTGCTGAGTATATTCAAATAGCATGTAATTGCTCATATTGTCTTCTTATAATTGCTGATATTTTCAAACAAGAACAGTCATGGAAACATCACAGTTAAAAGCAAGACCTTAATGTTAATATCATATGTTGATAAGACATTTATATTCAGTTCATATGATGAAAGTACTGATTTTCTGAATATTTAAACTGAAAAAAATACATTCACTAATTCTATTTCTGTCTCTTGATGACCATTTCTACTAAGTGTTTGGCCTTTCATCATGCTGCATTTACTTTTATAAGATATGCTCATCATGTCAGTAAATCAGTCTTTAATTTTTAGAAAGCTTTAATTTCATTGGAAATCGTGATTATTGTAGAGAGCACAGACATATCTATTTTTGGATATAACTCATTTATATTCAGAAAGAAACTAGAAAAAAATCAGAGGAAATGAAAGATGGAGATCCTGGCAAAGATTTAGAGTTGGGATTGAATATTAGAACTTCTGCAAAGCATAATGGGAAGTGAAAGGTTAGTAGCAAGAACTGTAACTTGGGCCAAGGCTATTTGTAGGGATCTTGTGACAAGCTAGAATAAACATTATGTATGAAAAATATCAGTGGGAAGGGAGGATTCTGAGAAGATGGAGCAGGTCAGAAAATTCCAAGATTTCCAAATTTCCTCCACAAACAAGGCAAAATAGTGCCTCAGGGTGAACATAGAGAAACAAAAATAGACAAGAGTTGGGGCAAAACAATGGTCCTCCTGGGACAACTAGAGAAGATCTTAAGATCCCAGGATACAAGTTGGACCTGAGTGAAGTGTAAACACTCCAAGCTAGCTCTTCTGAAATGGCATGTGACAAGCCCCAGGGGAAACTGGGTTGGGAGGTAGCCAAGACCTCAGCCACAGGAATTTGCAGCTTCTGGATAGTGTGGAGAGTTAGATGTCTGAGAGTAGGAAGATTGAGGGAGCCTCTACTCACAGGTGACTCCAGATCCAGATGCTGCCGAGATGTGGTCCTGGGCAAGGAGGAACCAGCATATGAGTAGTGAGTGCAGAAGCGGTGGGGTGGGGACACTGCTGGCTATGGGCATTTACAGGAGACCTGAATTCTTGCTCTTGGTTCCAGGAGAAACAGAGAAGAGAACTGAAGCTCATAGACACTGGAAGGTTCTCAGGGAACAAGAACATTTCCAGCATATTGCACCTTGTGACACCTAGCTGTGGCCTGAAGAAGGAAAGGAGTGCAGATGTTGGGCCCAGAACAAAGCTCAGAAAATAACATTAAGAAGGCAGAGGCACCATCCCCTACACCACAGGATAAGAGGTGATTGTAATAACAAGCTGTCATTTTTTTTAAATGAGCAGGCAAAGGAAAAGGAACCCAATCATAGACAGTTACTATGAGAATAGAGAAGAATGGGGTTCATCTTCAGAGGATACTAAAGTTTAAAAAAAAATCCTCCACTACTCCAAAGAGTAACATCAAATGTTCACCTGTACAAAAAGAATTAATTGAAGAACTCAAAAAAATTTCAAAAATAAAATAAGAGAGATTGAGGGAAAAGTTTTTTTTTTTAAGCAAGAACAATTCAAGAAAAACTCCTCTCCTCTCCCTTTCTCTTTCCTTTATCCTTCCTCTCCATCTGTCTACATGGAGTATCATGCTCTTCCCTGAGGGTGCTCTGCTCAAAGGAACATAAATTTTTATTGCTGAAACTCAGCAAGATATTTTGGGGTTCCCTGGCTAGATTTCTTTCTTAAAGACCATGCCTTCAACCCAATTCACTCTAGCTCTCATCAATTCACCAGCAATAGGTCCCAGACCAAGCATCAGTTAGTAGTTATTGTTTGGGCCCTGATGGCTCAGAGTGAATGTAAATAGTAATTATTTCTATTTTGGCCAGAAATCCTGAAGGTCTTCTTGTCCTAGGTTGATTTTTTTTTATTAGATAAAAGTGAGCCATTCCTTGGTTCACTTCTTAACCAGTTTAATCTCTGAATGGGCATTTCCTCAGTCAAAGTGAGAACATGGAAAGACCTTAGCTTAGAAAGGCCAAGGTCTCCCACTGTATGTGGGGCCATCTCCAGTTGTCCTGATCTATATCTTTCCACTGCACCCAAATGGATCTGGAGGAGAAAGCGAGACTGCTGACCTTGCACAGCCCTCCCTCACTTAAATCCAATTTACTTGCAACATATACCTGATGTCATGGTTCTCTTTGAGAATGAAGGACAAACCACAAGGTAAACATCAAAGACTAATTAAAAGGGACTCAATAAGGACAATTTGTTTACTTTTTATATGTGGAAATGTAAGCCATATATCTAGGATCGTCTTTAATAATAGGGTAGTTCAAAAGAAAAAGTGGAGTAGAACTGAATATGATGTGATTCAAAAATGCAAATTGATGTAGGAAAAAGTAAAAAGAGTAATTATCTCATACAAATGAGGTACAAGGGGAAGACCTGAAACTGAAGAATTAGATGGGGGAAGAGAGTGAGTAGTTCTAGAACTCTACTCTCATTGGAAATGGGTTAAAGAGGGAACTATACATACATATCTAGAAGGGCCTAAAAGTCTTCCAAATTCAGAAAGAAATAATAGGGTAAGATGATATGGAAGGAGGAGACAATAAGGGAGGGATAGAAAATAGGATAAAGGGGGTATGAAAGGGTGTGGAGATTAAGGGGAATGGAATAAAGGGGGAACAACATATATATTTAGAAAGGTATAAAAATCTTCTAAATTAAGAAAGAAATAAGAGGCTAAGGGGATAGGGTGGGAGGAGAGGGTAAGGTAGAGTTTCTTAGAGGGCTGGTAGGTTAAGGAATAAGAGAGCAAGATAGCGGGTAGAAGTAAAGTAGAGGAGTGAGGAGGGAGAATGAGGAAACAAGGAAAGAGGTAAATTCAGTAGTATCAGACCTTAAACCATATTATAAGAAATCTATAACATATATTATAACATATGTTATTATATGCAGTGTAAAAGTATAAAATAAAGTATAAAATGGATAATTTTGATTATTTTAAATTAAAATTTTCCTGTATAAATAAAACCCAATGTAGCCAAGAATAGAGGGAATGAAGAAAATTGGGGAAAAAACTCTCATAGACAATCTCCCAGATAGAATGTGATTGGGTCAGAATATGATTGTGGTATAGGAAATGATGAGCTGGTGGATTTAGAAAAATATGGAGAGACTTGGATTTATGAAGGAAAATGCTATTCACTTTCAATGGAAGAGATGAAAAGTGAAAATAAGCATAATACAGTCTTATGTATATGTGTTTTAGTGTATATGTGCATGTTTATCAATATCTATGTATTTCTACTATTTATCCAAGTTTAATTATAACCTTCTTAGGGTATGGGCTAAAAGAAGAGAAAAAAAATTAAAGTGCACAGTGGAAGACAAAAAAAAAACATAGAAGGAAACAAAGATAGATGGCTTTGAAAATAATGTGTAGTATTCATTATATAGGTTTTCTTGCAATGGAAATTTATTACTTTATATCAAATCCTCTCATATGTTCTTCTATGTACATGGCAATACTTTTTTCCTTTTCTTATTTTGTATTTAAGTTTAAAAGAAAAAAAAGAAAAATGTCAGTGGGAGATAGAATGTAGTAATAAGGTAGCTGAGAAGAAAGCAAGAAATGTCAAACCAAAGGAAACATTTAAGAACAGAAACCATCAAAGATCAGAGCTGACCAGAGCAGAAGAGTCCCCAAAGTAGATAAAACAAAAGTTGATGGAAGAAGAAATGTGTAGGAGAAGCAAGAGCAGCAGCATTTAGAAGTCAAAAGTCAAAACCACAGAGAAGTTGGGCAAAAGGATGTATTAACCTAGGTCACCATGAAGACAAGTTGTCAAGTAACAATAGGTTACTATAGGCCCATCTAAAATATGGCTTATTTTTTTTAACAGAATGCTGTGTTGTGGACTATAAAAGTATCTTTAAGGAATTGTCATGTAGAAAGCTGGAATCTTGGCATGGGCTCTCCTAGGCTTGGGAATATGACACAATAGGATTTATGAGAAAGGACGTGCTTTTATGGGATTAGTGGTAGAGGTCTACTCTGTGAGAGTCATTCCTCAGTGACAATTTTATTTGTGTATAGGTGTACAAAATGAAAGACTATACAAAATGAAGAAATATATCCACTTGGTCTTGGCATGTGCCTATTAGGGAAATAGCTTAGAAAAGATATTAAGTTGTCCAGGTCTTTGGGGAAAATTTATGTCCAGATGGATTTTGGATTGTCCCCACAATTATATCTTATGAGAGATTAGGTAACAGAACAAAGGAGAATAGAAAGGAAATGATATCCCTCTCTCCTTTTTTGTTCTCCCTTGGCTTTTTCTTTTTCATCCTTTCTCTTTCCCATTTTCTCCCTTTCCCTAGATACCAGAACAAATTTCCTGAGCTTTATACTTATAGAACTAATATGTTCAGTTCTTGAGAATAGGAAGACATCAAAATCATGACCCTTACATTCAACAGAAAAGGAGATACACTTATGTGACAGGAAGCCAAACACACCTCAAATATCACACACACAAAAGCTGGTTTTGTTTGATTTCCAACCTAGTTCTGCAAGGGGTTCAGAGAGCACAGAGACTAATTGATGTTTCTCTGAACCAAATAGCTGAGCCTATGGACAGTTGCCCTTCCCAGATCATTGTGCCACATCCAGTCCTGTGATGCCATTGTGTGAATGTCCTATGACAATGGTTGTACTGGGTCATAGCCTGGTTTTGATAGCAACGACCATTACTGCTTCTGAAGTCAAGATTTGTCTTAGATAACATTTTGACATTGATGTACAGATAAAGAATTGCTTTAAAGTGCAGGCATGATTTTTTTTTCAGTATTCATACTGGTAAATGTAACATAGCCTGTATTTTAACTTTAACAGTAGTACATGAGAATTCTAAAAGCAGAATAGTTAATTTTAAGTTGTTCATCAGATGCCAAAATAAAAATATCAAAAAATAAAATTTAATGTCAAATATTTTATTAATCATAATACAGTAATTATTTTTAATATATTCTTGGTGTTGTTAATTTTTTTTACAATAGTACGACTGCTTCTCACCCACCTTCTCTTCTAAGGTGATGGGTTCAACTGATCTGTAACAGAGAACTTATATCTGATTAGAAAATAAACACATATCTTCTATACTGTCATATACATATATATCTTTTACATAGGTGTAGAATTGAAGAATCACAAGTTTTTACAACCTGAATGGTCTTCAAAGGTTAAACAATCTAAGCAAGAATTTCCTCTATCCATGGTGAAGGATCAATCTAGCCAGATTTGCATTAATGTCATTTATCTGTAACTTGAGTTCTCTATTTCCATTAATGTTTGATCTCCTGGACTTTCACCTTAGCTTATGATCATGGTTACTTCTTCCCTTAGGCCAATTATGTACTGCTTATAACATACAATAGACCTTCTCGAGGCCAAAGCTCTATTCATTATTATACACCATTCCAAAAATGATATGCCTGCATTTATTTACTTACACTATTTGTCCTGACTATGATACTCTTCTACTTTTCCAATTATCTAAGTCTTATACTTTTTTCTGAAGTCAATCCCAATTCCATTTCATCTGGGAATCTTATTTGTTACCCCAATCCAATTTTCTCTTCCTTGTTAGGTGTGCCATAATATTTACTGTACTGCATTTTTTTGAGGAAATCAGGGTCAAATGACTTGTCCAGGGTCACACAGCCAGTAAGTATTTGAGGCCAGATTTGAACTCACATTCTTCTGAATCTAGGACTGGTGCTTTATCCACTGAATCACTTAGCTGCCCCTTACTATACTGCATTTAATGGAAAAGAGTTCATATTACCTTGGACTGTTTGTTCACTGCATCCGTACTACTGGATCTGTTGTGGTCCTTTGATCTCTTGGGCCAGTCTAATGTGGCACAAGCTCTTAATGGACACTGCTCTATTGATAATACTTTTAGGAAGTAGGCTTTCAAAACTCAAGACATGGTCAGAGCCATTTTCACTTTTGTGTCAGTTAAATAGTTTCAAATTGCCTCCATATTTTCTATGTTAGCAAACTGACTTTGTAATATCTATAAATATTTGTGTACCACTATACTAAGGCAATGAATCATCAAATAACATATAATGTTAAAGGCTGTTCCATTGAAGTTATTAATTATCTATCAGCATTCCCATGTATTAATCTCTTGACAGTTGTGCATCATCTCCAAGAAATCTCCTTGCCTGTAAAACGTTCCCATATTTTTGGACTCAGAAATTTAGATATGGAAAGTACATAAAAGTCATCTCATCTAACCTCCCAATTTTATAGATGAGGAAACTGTGGCTCAGAGCTCTGATATCTGATAAACACCAATAAACACTATAACTTTGCATATTGAATCATTTGTAACATTATTTAAATGATGATAGTCTTCCACTGAGAAGTATACCCTGGAAAAAGCTTCTGTTTCTCTCTCATATTCCATCTACCCTCCCACATCAAAAGAACTCAGTTAATAAGCACATTCTTCCTACTTGGATGGGGAGGGGAGGGAGAGTTTACCTTCCCAATATGCTTCCTAACACTAATAAAGACACCTTTAGCTACACAATTCCCAGAAAAGGTGATTATTATCTATTAGGTGATAATCTGCCTAAGGGAGAAAGTATGACTTATTTGCTCCTACCTCCTGCCAAGTCTTTTGTACTCATTAACTGGTTGTAAATTGGTAAATGAGCAAATGGGTAAGGAGAAAATCATGACAAGGAACTAAGAGCAGCTAGAAGGATATTTTTAGGTGACAACAATGAGACAAAGAGAATGTCTGCCAACCACAATGTGGCATGAGACAAGCAATCCTGAGAATCAAGAGGGATTGAAGAAGAGAGTAGTTTTGTTGAGAACCAAATTGTAAACATCTGCCAGAAACCATATTACAGATTATTGAGATTGTGCATGTTTTTTAGATATGGATGGGTTTATTATTTTTGTTGAGTTTGGGCACAAATCCTATCTGTTTCCATTAACTTATAAGCAAAATTGATCATTTTTTGTCTTGAGAACCTGTTTTATATGGTGACTACCTTTGTGGTGGGGTGAAGGGGGTGTTAAAATATGGAAGCTCGAAGAGCAACATGACAGATAAGTGAGTCTCTGAAGTTTCAGCAGGCCTTCAGGATATGAGAGAATATCAGACATAAGGGTTGTCACAATATTAGTTACACTGTGTGGTATATATGTTGGTGGAATAATTACAAGGTTATTGAATTATATTACTTAGTTGTTCTTTGGAGGATTATCCCCCAGAAATGGTTTTGATGTAAAGACAAAAGAGATTAATAAAATATTTTAAAAACAAAACAAAGACAGGTCTCATAGGCTACATGAAATAAAGACCCATGCCAAACAAATATAAGTTAAAGTTCTAAAAAATTATAAGTCAACTATACTTTACTTTTTTTTAACTTTACAAATATTATTTTATTTTTTCCTTACAACAACCTTGGGAGGTGGAATACTATTGTGCTATAGGGGGGATAAGAGAGGGAAGGGCAGATTGGGGGAGGGGATAATCAGAACCAAACGCTTCTGAGGAGGGACAGGGTCAAAAGAGAGAATAGAATAAGTGGAGGGCAGAATAGGATGAAGGGAAATACACTTAGTTTTTCACAACATTACTACTATGGAAGTGTTTTGCATGACTATACATGTATAACCTGTATCAAGCCTTTTCAATGAGGGTGGGTGGGGAAGGAGGAAGGGAGAAAATTTGGAATCCAAAGTTTTAAAAACACATGTTAAAAATACTATTTTGCTATAAGAAATTATGAGTTCAATGATCTTAGAAAATTGTGGAAAGACTTACATGAAATAATGAAGAGCAAAATGAACAGAACCAAGAGAACGTTGTATATAGCAACAGTAGTATTGTTTTAAGAATGACTGAGCAGATAAGTAATTTTGACTATTATAAACAAACAGAATTTTGAAAGAAATAGATCTATGTTACTATCTCTTAGACTGGTTTCTCATAAGCAATTATAAGACTTCCTGTACTTATTTCCTTGACTGCTTCAGTATACTTAGACATGAGGAATTTGTAATAAAATGATGGTTTACACACAGCTGTTAAAGAAACCAAATATACCATCTAATGGATATTTTGCACATCTCTGGAAATGTGTCTCTGGATAGCAACTACATAGTCAATGCATACTGAATATGATTTTTCTTGGCCAAGAAAGTTTGATTCTGTTATCAGAACAGACTTTTCTCATACTCTATAACACAGGACAATTGACCCCCTTTCAGTTACTCATACACAACACTCCATCTCCAATCTTCATACTTTTCCACTACCTGTCACACACACCTGAAATTCACTTTCTTCTTACCTCTGTTACACAGTTCTCTTCATTTTAAATGGGGCTGAGGCACTATCTTCCACAGGAAAGTTTTTCTTGTTTCTCCTAAATGCTAGTGTTTTCTTTCCCAAATTACCTTGTATTTATTAAGTATATCAACCTCTGTAATATAACTACTCCATAGATGTTGTATGTATTTGTATTTCTTCATATAATATTTTTGCCTTGTTTTTATTTTGGCCAGAAACTCTAAGGGTCTTCCCTCCCAGACTGATTCTTTTGTGAAGGCAAACTAGGCCATCTTTTGCTTCAGTTCTTACTTAGCCTTTAATTATCGAATGTGTGTTGCCTCAGACAAACTGAAACCTGGGAAAGACCTTAGCTTAAAAAGGCCAAGATCTCACACTGCAATGGGGCATATCTCCAGTCATCTTGACTTATGTGTTGCCACTGGTCTCAGATGGCTCTGGAAGAGAGTGAGGCTAAAGACTTTGAACAGTTCCACTTCACTTAAATCCAATTCACTTGCAAGTCAAGGCATCACACTGCTGAAGTCATTAGTCTTCTTCAAGAATGAAGAACAAACAACACTAACATGCTTTGTACATTTATTTGTCTACATATTTCATTTGTTGACTATTAGACTATAAGTTCCTTGTGATTATAGATTGATTCATACTTTGTACTTATATCCCAAGCATCTAACACAGTGCCTGGCTTAAAGTAGGCATTTAATAATGTAGGTTGCTCCACAAAGGTAACCTTGGCCCTATTATATAGCTTTATCAGAGGTTTAAATATTTTCTTATCTTCAAATCAATCTCAACATTGAAACATCACATTTATTTCAGATAGAATATCTAAACTCCATTTGAACAAATATTCTTTATGCTAATAAAGTGAGTAATTATACATTCTTTTAAAAAGAGTTTTCAGGTGCGGATATGAAAGTTAACTGGATGCTCTTATTTAATTTAAAGATTCCAACAATATACTTTCTTTTCTTTTAGTTTTTGCTCCCACCTCCAATGCCAATTTTTTAGCCATAATCTTGGCCTAGTTGGCATGGCTTATCCCATGATTCTTCAAAGACGCTCTCAAATTATCCCATTCTTTCAAAGAATGCATACACATATTTATAGTCTTGGCAACTCTTTCCAAACGCCTTTCTTAGATTTCAGGGTTTTCTTGCTCCAGGCAAAACTTGATAAAACATCTTTGATTCACAGAAGCATAGATATGAAGTGGTTATTTTCTACATTGACTTATTAATACTGCTGCTGACATTTTAGATTTTGTAAGTTTTTTTTTTTTTTTTTTTTTTTTGCCCATGGGATCATAGGATCATGGATTTAGAGCTAGAAGGGACTTCAGGAACCATCAAATCCATACTTATTGTTTTACCAATAAGTAAACTGACACAGATAGAGGTCGAGATACATAGTAAGTGTCTGAGTCAGGTTTTAAATTCAGTCATTCCTGACTCCAAGGCAGGTGCTCTGTCCGCTATAGCATCTAGCTGCCTCAAAAAAAGGGGAAAGGGAAACGGGAAGGGTGTTAGCTAGAAATAGCTATTATTTCATAAGAACTTTTTTATTTCAGAGTTAAAGTGGGCAAGTGGTCTGTTAACATTTGTTTAAGATGCTAAAGTATACCCTGGAAATATTTAACTGCTTTCAATGATACGTAATTTGTTTTGTTTTTAAAATGAACATATTATTAAAAGGCAAAACAGGGTGATTCTAATAGTTGATTAAGAAATTAGAGAATTGGGCAGCTAGGTGGCACAGTGGATATAGATATGGCCTTGGAGTCAGGAGGACCTGAGTTTAAATTTGGCCTCAGACACTTGACACTTACTAGCTGTGTGACCCTGGGTAAGTCACTTAACCCCAATTGCCTCACCAAAAAAAGAAAGAAAGAAAGAAAGAAAGAAAGAAAGAAAGAAAGAAAGAATGAAAAGAAATTAGAGGCTTCCCGCTAAGTCCTGTGTGTCTATATACATATACATGTATATATACATATACATGTATATATATATATATATACATGTATATGTATATATACACATACATGTATCTCTATCTCTATCTATCTATCTATCATCTATCTATCTATCTATCTATCTGTCTATCTATCTATCTTTTGCCTGATGTTATGTGCAGTGACATATTATATTTAGAAAACATTTCAAGCAATAAATCCAGGTTTTGTCAAATTTTAAAAATACTTCAGTTCTTCAAAAAAAATTATTTATATAGAAACTTCATGCAATGATCCATATCCTAGCTCTTCCACATCCTAGTAAACTGATTCATAGACTACTGGGGCCAGGCTTCTGGAAGTGAGCAACCTCAAACTTAACTAGTCTATTCCTTGCATGCTACAAATTTTAATGCTTACTAAACATTTACTATATTCCTGGTATTATGCTAGGCATAGTATTACAGAAACAAAACCAAATGAGCAAGCAAAAAGAAACAGTCCTTGCCCTTAAGGAGCTTAATTCTATTTAGGGCTAATATAATATGTTGATAGATAAGACACATATACATATACATGCATGTGCATATATGAATGTATATATAATTATATGTCTTTATGTGGAGATATATATATATACATACACATACATAATACACATAAAACACAAAGATCTATATTATGCAATGGAAGTGGGATATTAGAGTATTTCATGGATACATCAGGAAAATAATGTCAGCAAAGACATGCAGATAGGAGATGGATTGAGGTCTTAAGGCCAGTAGACCAGTTTGGTTAGAAGACAGATTTCATTTAGGGGAGTTAAATGTAATCAGTCTGAAAAGGTGGTCTAGAAACATATAGTAAAAAAAAAACCCTTAAATGTCAAAAACATTTGCATTTTATCCTAGAGTTTATAGGATGCCCCTCAAGTTTCTTAAGCTGAGGAGCAATATGGTCACACCTATAATTTGGAATGTCAACTTAGTAGCTATGTGAAGGGTGGATTGGAAAAGGTAAAGGTTGGATATAGGGAGCCCAATTAGGAACCTATAGCAAAAATCTATTCAAGAGGTGTTGAGAACCTGAAATAGAGCATGAGTATCCTGAAGGGATATATGCAAGACATGGTAAGAAGGCAGAATTGCCATGGATTGACAAATAGTGTGTCTGTCTGTGTGGGGGGGAAGATAATAGGAGACAAATTTAAAGTTGAGTGTGACTTCTTAGTTGCAAAACTTGGAAAATAAAAGAATACTGACACACTAGACAGAAGGAAAGAAGTTTGATTGGGTTTAGGGGAAATGATTGTGTGGTTCAGTCATTTTCAGTTGTGTTCCAGCTCTCCATCACCCCATTTGAAGTTTTCTTGGCAGAGATATTGGATTGGTTTGCCATTTCCTTCTCTAGCCCATTTTGCAAATGAGGAACTGAGGCAAATTGGGTTAAGTGACTTGCCTTTGGTCATATAGCTAGTAAGTGTCTGAGGCCAGATTTGAACTCAGGAAGATTAATCTTCCTGACTTTAGGCCTGGCACTCTATCCACTCTATCCATGAAACCATCTGGATATGTTGAGATTGATATGCCTACAAGATGTATAGTTGGGGATATATAGCAGGCATTTGAGGTTGAGGGACTAGTGTTTGATAGAGAACTGAGGACTGGATACATAGATTTAAGAATCATCTGTATAAAGATAATATGTAAAACCATAGGGATTTATGAGATTAACAGGAAAGAAAGTGCAAAGAGATGAAGCAAAGAGGACCCAGGTAAAAGCCCTGTCGGAAACACTAACATATAGGTACAGAGTATGAATGATGATCCTGTGAATAAGACTGAGAAAAAGAGAACCATGATAGAGTAGTGCCATGAAAATTTAGAGTGAAAGAATACCCAGAAAGGAATGATCAACAGTGTCAAACTGCAGAAATGTCAAGAAAACTGACAGACGAGAAAAATAATTGGATTAGGAAGTTAAAATATCATTGGATAGTTTGAAGAAAGCAGTTATAGCCAAGTGGTAGGGTCAGAAGCCAAATTTGGGGATGGGGTGAGAAGAGAAAGGGAAGTAAGAAACTTGAACCAATGAGTACTAGTAAATTTTTCTAGGAAATTGAAAGTGAAATGAAAACATATAGGATAATAGTGTGAAGAGATGATAGGATAAAGTGAAGGTTTTTGTTTTTGTTTTTGTTTTTTCTTTGTAGATGGGGAGATATGGGTATGTTTGCAGGCAGTAAGGAAATAACCTGTGGATAAATGAGATGTTGAAAATTAGGGAGAGAAAAGAGGTGATTTAACCAAGCAGGTTTCTGGAGAAGAAGCATAGAGATAGTTCCAAAACACAAGGAAAGGAATTGGTATCAGCAAGGAAAAGTACTACCTGACCCTTTGAGACTAAAGCTCAGGAGGGTGGAAGGGATAGCATAGGTATTTTGAGTATAGAAAATTTGGAAGAGACACTTGAACCAGGCAATAAAGATTAAATCAGGGAAGAATAAAATGATTCATATGAAGCAAAGAGGCCCTAGTTGGGAATAGACACCAAAATTTCTACCAATGTAAATGGCCAAATTGTCCTTCAGTATAAGGAGTTTTAATTGTTTATTATATTATCTTTCCTAGCCTGGTGCTGAAGAAGAATTTGGTCAGCCAGTGACACTGGATGCAAGACAAGGATTCTTCTTGTTGTGTGTATGTGTATGTGTATGTCTTACTCCTTTTCCTTCAGCTGCTTTAGAAGAAAACAAAGATGGTGCCTCAGTTAGTATAAGGAGGGGGAAATGTCTTCCACTGTTTTTCTGAAAATATTGGAAGAAAAGATGACACTATGTAATCAGAGTTCTGCTTAGCTTCTTACTTCCCGTGTTATAATTTTGGGGAGCCAAGTGGATAGATACTGAAAAAATAAAAGGAGTGAAGAGTGTGTTTTTCATTGGGAGCTACATGTCTCTAAATAGGAAAATGTTACCATATGCCTCAGAGTGACTATGCACCTACTCCCAGGATTTCTTTTAATATAAAATTTTATTGATTACTTCTGTTTTTATGTCATTTCCTGATATATGTTCCCTTTCCTCCCAAAAAGCTATTGAATACTCCTCTGTAACATTGAAAAGTAGTTAGCAAGACCACAAAGCAAAGAGCACATGTGATAGTGTATGCCACATTTCAATCCCTTCAATGATTCTTTAACAAAGGTATTTTTTAGATATTATCCAAATCTTGACTCTTTGTACTATTTGATGTGATTATCCATGACAGTCATGGGGAAACAGGTCTTCCTGCTCTTTCTTGCCCTCTAGAGTCAATCTTTTTAACCAGTTTGGATTACTCCCACCATTGACTTCCTGGGCTTCTAATGATGAGCTGTGTTCACAGCAGGAGGAAATCTCTCAAACATGCTGACTTAATGCATCATAAACTCATGTTACCCAAGCCAGATTGGTTCTTCAGTGTAGCAAGAAAACTCCCTAATTCATTCCCTATGTTATTCCCCTAGGAAACCTTTCATACCTGTTCTATCCTCAATTTACCAACACGTCCTCTTCCATCCTCTATTTTATGTGAGAATCTTTAATAAGAAAATTACAGCCATTCAGCATGAACTACCACTTCTCCCATTCTCTTCATCTGAAAACCCTTTGACATCATCATCTCTCATTGTCTCTCTGCCATCTCCAGTTTCCAAGAAAGAGAAGGCACTCTCTTTGTTGAGGCCAATCCCTCTATATGTGCAAATAATTCCACCCCTTACTTTCTTCTCCAATTGATTGCATCCTACAGTCTCTTACTACTGACAACTTGTGTGTCTCCTGAGCTTCTCATCACCAATACTGTCATCTGCTTACGTAATTGCAACAAAATGTCATGGATGCATCCTCATAGCAAGAACTGGCATTTAGTAGACTGCTGTTCATCCTTTATACATAAAGAGGACCAAAATGATATCATGATGTTGGGGTCAGTGTGTTCAACATTGGCTGATCAGACCAATACAAACTTGGAAAGCTCTACCACAGGTCTGCCACAAACAATGCATTTGGTCATTTGGGATGGAGATGTTTCTAGCTTTGTACATCTCACATTTCTTTTGAGTTACTGCAATTCTGCTTTGCTCAAAGGGGTGAGCACCTTCTTTGATGAGGGCATGCCATGCTGTGTGTTCCTGTGCCAACATATCCCATGTCTCATAATCAATAATAAATTTCTTCAAAAGATTTTAAGAATATCTTTGTATTTAGTAGACTATGTCATTGTTAGGAGACAGGCAGGGAGTGAGTGTGATGAAGGAAATATGTGGTACAGAGTGCTGGCCTAATCAGAGACCTCCTCTCTAAGCTAAACATTCACATTCAGCAAAAGTGGTGGCCCCCAGGCAAGATGACTGTCAGGAGACTCAACATTAACATGCTAGAGCATTTCTCTGTGCATGAACAGTTAATTGCTGACCTCCACGTTTGAAGGAGGGCACAAATATGCCTACTTTTCATCCAGAACCAGTTTCTCCTTCCCCAGTTCGACAATTCTGAAGTATACCAGTGCTTGATATCTGTAGTCTAAGAGTTTACACTATTTGAACAATAGTGTAAAGTTTGATATCCAGTTTCCTATATAATCCTATGTATTTTATTTTATGCACTAAAAAACTTTTTTTTTCTGAGAAGGGATTCATAGGTGTCAGCAGCTGGCCAAAGTGATCTTTGATACAAAAAGTTTAAGAATCCCTGTTCTGTTCTTTCATTCTCTGTTGCACTATCCAGATGAAGCTCCTCATTCTCCCCAGCCCTGGAGTGTATGGGGTGGAGGTGTAGAGGAAGAAGACAAATTATGCTGTTTTTACAATACCAATGTTACACACTTATCTCACCATTAGAGGATTCTTGAGAAGTCATGGACTTATATATCTTAAATACCAACAGAACTAAAGCAATTCTCACTCACTGCTACAGAGTGGTTGTTTCCATCAATTATCCAGATTTCCAGTAATACTAAAGATCATCAGGACTGCTGATCAGAAGAGAAGAGCAAAAGATCAGACATCTCAGTATTTCTTTTTTGTCTATGCTCCCCATGACAAGTTTTGCCTTAAGCTTTTCTTCTTGGGAGGATGATGTCCTAAGGGCCCCAACCAATTGCCTGCCACCATCACAGGTGACAATAATTATTTTCTCTGCTGAGGTCAGTATCATTGAACCCAGCAGCTCATATTCCTAATATTTCTCATACCTGTAACCTAAAGTGAGATCAGTCACTTTACTGGAATTATCTTTAAAAAATGTTAGTAAAATGTATTTTGTGGAAGTGTAAAGGGAAAAAAAATGAGTTAATTTTCCCAGTTCTGGGTTTTAAGAACTGCTTAATGATAGATCACATGTTGCTGTTATCTGAGTATACTCACTGCTAAATTGTGCTGGCTTGCATGTTGGAAATCAATTAATGTGCTTCTTTGGCTTTTGGAAAAGATGATTGTGAAACCTTTTGTGTCTTCTAAATGAGGGTTAATACAAATCTTGTGGAAAAGTGCAGGTGAGGTGTAGATAGCCCCAGTTGTTCAGATTTGTGAATTCTGGCAAGGGTACATAACTTGACTAACAGGAGCCATGATGTAAAATTGCATTTTGTTATTTTCAAAGTAAATTGGGAATGATAGCCAAATCCTATTTTGAGAGAAGGCTGTACTGAAACAGAAGGGCTGCTGTGAAATCAGATTGTACCAGCAGTAACCTGGAACTTAAAAAAGCAATCACCCATACAAGTTTGGCTGTAGATTTCCAATTTACTCTTAGCTACTTGGAGAAAAGAGGTGGCAAAAGAAATAAATTACTTTGATTATGAAAGCTAGTTTAGCATTTAAAAAAGTTATAATAATTTGAAGAAGAAACAAGGGAAATTGTTTTAAGTTTATTATGTGGCAATGCTGTCCTAATAGGAAAGTTTTAACATGAGCTGGTAGATGTTACAACAATATGTTACTCAAAGTCAATGTTAAGATTTCTATTTAATATGTGGATACAAAAATGAAAGAATTGTGGATTACACCGATAATGTCAATTTTAGTTTTAAATATGCTGAGGATTTGCTATATTAGTTTATGGTTTTTGTATAGTTAAGAGAATGTCTGACAAAAAAACCCTCTTAAGTTTGTTTCTCAGTAGATTAGAGAGAATTACATTTTATAGCAGGCATATTGAGGATTTGGGGAATTCATGTATATATACATATATACATACACATATACACACATACATATATACATATACATACATACATATATGTATATATACATATTATATATATATATATATATATATTTGTAGTTAGAGCTAAGTGACTGAAATTTCTGGGACCTGTATTTTCCAAATATAAAATAAAATGATGACTTTATAAAAATAGTGAATTTGCAAATATCCTTTTTGCATCGTGTGCAATGCTTTTTCCTAATTCTGCCTAGCTTCATATTTTGAAGTCTTCATCATTAGGGGTAACATATTTATGCTTTCTCTTTCAGTTGACTTTACATCTTATAGCCTCTTATCTTGTCTTCAGCTACCATCTCCTCTGTGAGATTTATAAGGACTTTTATACTTCCTCAATGAAACAACATGATATAATGGAAAGATGACCACTGGTCTTAGAGTCCAAGATACAAACTCAAAATTCAATTGAGACATTTGATATGCATAAGCAATCACTTTTGCCATAATTTATTTTTCTCCTTTATTTAGTAGTAGAAGTTCCATAAACCAATTCAGATTGGGAATTCCTCTGTAATATACATTCTTAGAAAATTGCCTGGGGGCATTGAGAGGTTGTTAACTAATAAACATTTATTAAATAAATAGCTCAGGCACTGAGCTATGCACTGCAAATACAAAAAAGTCTCTGTCTTCAAGAAGTTAACTAGCTACTTAAGTGACTTTCCAATGTTGACACATTTAGTGCATGTCGGAGGCAGGACTAAAATCCAGGTACTCCTGATTATAAGTCTGTCCCTCTATTTGCTATACTACACAACCTTTCATCACATGTGAAATTGCATTATAATACTAGTACTCTCTAACATAAAAAGTTACTGGAAGGAAAGTATGCTCTAAATCTTTAAGTGTTACAGATCAGGGTCATCGGTGTGGGAGAAATGCTTCTAAGTCAAGATAATAAGCATGTATTAAGTGCCAATTATGTGCCAGAAATGGGGCAGCTAGATGGTACAGTGGATAGAGTGCTGGGCCTGGAGTCAGGAAGACTCATCTTCCTGAGTTCAAGTTTGGCCTCAGACACTTACTAGCTGTGTGAACCCTGAGCAAGATACTTAACCCTGTTTGCCTCAGTTTTCTCATCTATAAAATGAACTAGAGAAGGAAATGGCAAGCCACTCCAGTATCTTTGCCAAGAAAACCCCAAATGGGATCATGAAGAGTCAGAAACAAGTAAGCAACAATGTGCAAGAAATGATACTTAATACTAGAGATACAAAGAAAGTCAAAAGATGGTCTCCACTCTGAAGAAGTTTGTATTTTGATGGGGGAGACAAACTGCAAACAACTACAAAGAAGATATATAGATAGATATAATATGTGTGATGTATATTACATATACGTATATATGTGTGTGTATACACACATATATACATATATGTACATACATACATATATATATATATGTATGTCTACACACATACAGGATAAATTAGAGATAATCAATAGACCTGCTCAACGTTCTTCCTCATTTTTCTTTCCTTGTTTTCTTCTGGAGAGACATTCAAAATATAACAGAGTAACAGGGTGGTAAGAAATGGGGGAAGGAGTAAAGGGAATATGTTTAGAAATGAGGAAGCCATTATTGGAAGCTTTGGCAATGACCGTCATGTCCTCCCAGATGGCTATACAATGAATGTTCCTGAACCCCAGCTCTCTGGGGAAGTTCCTGAGAGCTCCTGAGGGCATCCTCTCAATGTCACTAGTCATTTAGGCTTAATGATAACAAAAATAGTGATCCATGTGCTTCTTGTGTTTCCTATACTATAGCAGCATCATGGGCAATGTCCAAGAAACAAAATTATACCCTCAGTAGGACTATAACCATGCACAGTGATTAGTAAAATTGCAGCTGTAGTAGCTAGTTATTACAACCATCCTAGTACCCTGTAATATTGTATTCACTTCTAGTTGCCTTCAGAACAATATTTGATTGACCTAATTCTTTAGTCTGTGTTGTTGTTCAGTTGCTTTAGTCATGTCTGACTCTTCATGACCCCATTTGTCATTTTCTTGGCAAGATACTAGTGGTTTGCCATTGTAAATTAGTGGTTTGCCATTTTCTTCTCCAGCTTATTTTACAGATGAGGAAACTGAGGCAAATATGGTTAAGAGACTTCCTCAGGGTCACACAGCGAGTAAGTGCCTGAGGCCAGATTTGAACTCAGGAAGATGAATCTTCCTGATTCGAAGCCCAACACTCTATCCACTGTACTAACTAGCTGCCGTCTTTCTGTATCTACATATGTATATTTGAACATGATTCTTAACTGGATATATGGCTGTGTTACTAGTACATGGATCTATCTGTATAAAAATTATCAGCTTGTGTTTTGCTTTAAAAGAACAAGCATATATATGTATATGTATATGGATATGTATATGGATATGTATATGTATATATATGTATATTCCATTACTATTTTATCTGCATGTTTAATAAAATTATTTATTAAACTGCTATTACAAGTTACAAAAATTATTTCATATATTAGAAGCATGTGTTGCATATATTTATATGTATAATATGAGGTGCATTGGATATAGCAAGAAACTTGGAGGCAAGAAGACCCAAGTTCACATCATGCCTCAGAAACTTAGTAGCTCCTGCACAAGTTACTGGGCTTCCCTCATCCTCCATTTCTTAATATGTAAAATGGGGATAATAAGAGCACCCACCTCACAGGACTGTGGGATAGATACAATGAAATAACTAAGTACAGCAATTTATAAGCCTTAAAGAGCTACATAAATTCTAGTTGAAAATATATTATCTCATTTGAGTCTTAAAACAGTACTGTAAGATAGACACTACAAGTATTCATCTCTACTTTATTAATAAAATTTAGTGTGACCAAATGAGTTTTCCATAGTCATATAGCATATATGAGAGGTAGGAATTTAACTAAGATCTTTAAGTCTCTTAGGGAAGCATGCTATCCATCATACTCTTCAATGAATACACTAATTTCATACCTTAAATATTTTTCTTCTAAAAGACTTAACTATAATAGTAGTAGTGACCATAATTAAAGTGGAAAACTACAAGAAATGATACATAAGAATATCCCCCAAAATTTGATAAATAAAAATCTACCCAGTAATGAAAGCTGGGATCACTTCCACCTTTGTCAGACTATTTGGAGTAGTGATATTGATTCATTCCAGGGAAGAGGAAATGGTAGAGAAGGTCCTATCAGTGATGCAATTATCACATATCTTCTAACACAAATTAATTACTACAAATCTTTTTGATATGATTTGTGCTTTGGATTGGCACATGAGAATCTTTAGAATACAAACTGTTAGAGCTATGAGGCAGTGTAGCATCGTATAGAGAGCCAGATTTAGAACAAGAATACCTGGGTTCAGGTAAAACACGTAACCTTGTATGACCCTGGACAAGTCTCAGGAAATGACTCTTATATAGCCTTGACCAGTCTAAATTGGTACAAAGAACTTTATCTTCTGGAGGTTCCCCATAACAGGGAAACCATAGGTCCAATCCCTATGCCCCATCAGTCATACATCTGCAAAAACACAGGCAAAGATGTTTTATGATAGCCAAACTCCATAGACACACTGTTCTTTGTCAACAGAGTTGCTTCTTCTGTCCTTTCTCCAAGTCTAAAAACCCAGAACATTAATTTTGAATAACATTTTGAAGACTCTGTTTCTCTTACCTTCTATGTGCTGGCAGTAAGTAACCCCAGCTTAGGAGAGAAACTAGTGAAATCTTCAGGTCTATTGCCCTATCTCTCTTCCCAAACAACAGATGCCATGCCATTCTTTTTCTGACCACATAAATAGAGTATACCCACCATTTTGATCACCTTGTTTTCAATTATCCTGAATGAAAGCTAAGGCAACAGAACAGATGTGTTGACAACAGAATATCAGTTTAGTGAACAATAAAGAAACAAGAACAAAAAAGCAAATTAACAAAAGTAGTTCCCCCCGCCACAACTCTAATCCCATCAATAGCATTAGACCATCATGTCAATGACAAAGAGGTAGGGGCTATTAATTATCATTGAGTTACAAAGCATTAGTACCTGATCAGATCACTGATTGCAGCTAAATATTATAGTCAATTCTGAGTGCAACATTTTTGGAGGATGAAGATAAGCTATAGTTTGATGAAAGGAGGATAAAGAGGTTGGAGAGAAGTCTGAACCCCAATCCATAAGAGGTTTATTAAAAGGAACTCAGAAAAGAGAAGACTTCTAGAATTGAGAAAGGCAGTGAAAAGGGTGAAGGATATGTGGTTGAGAAAGTGAGATAACAGCTGTCTTCAAATATGTTAAAAATTATTTTGCTGGAGAGGGATTAGACTTTGCCTCAGAGACTAAAACTAAAAATAGTGGGTGATACTTGTAAGAGTCAGAGGTTAGCCAGAAATAAGAAAGAGCTTCCTAACACTTCAATGATAAAATGGACTGCCTCAGGTGGTTTCAAGCACTCATTACTGGAGGTCTTTAAACAAAGGCTGAATTTATATTTGTCAAGAACATTGTAGAAGGGATTCTTGTTATGGTATGAATGGACTAAGATAAAATTTTTTCCAACTCTTAAATTCAGTATCTAAAAAACAATTCAGAAAAACATGTTTTTCAAATTCAATCCATCAACATCACTTGGCTATGACCTCAGGGGGAAACAAAAACAAAGGTCTTAAATATGACATTTGCTTGAGATTAAGAGGTTTGTACTGGGAACCAAGATGGCAGAATAAAAATGTGCTCATCTGAGCTCTCCCAACATTCTGCTCCCAAAAAACAAAACAAAACAAAAGAACAACAACAAAAAGAAACCTTTAAATGCCTCAAATCAAACTCTGGAATGACAAAGCCAACAAAAGATTAGATTAGGCTTGTAAGACATACAAAAATGTAGGCTTGCCAATGCACACACTCTTGTTTGCCATGTGACTTGCAGCAACCAACCATCATCACTCTGTCTCTAGTCTAACCCATCTGAGGCCCAAAGAAGTTTAGTCTTTTTATAATTTTGATCCCTACTTACTGCCAACTTGTATAGGTCTGAGTTAGAGTGAGACATTCTTCCAGTCCAAGACAACACAGGAGGTCAGAAAGAGACCTGTGACACTTGGGTAGAGGCTGGTCTGGAGTCCAGATGAATGAAACACCAGTGGTGTTATAGTAGAACTTAAATCCATTACCTATACCCAGTTCTGGGTCATAGTTCAAGGGCAGAGAGGAACATTTTCAGTCAAGAAGGAGCGAAAGCCCAGAGGAACAATCTTGTTTTTGGTCACAACTGTATCATTACCAGACCCAAGGGGCACTAAGGAACAGTATCATTTGCAATCCCAAGGTATCAAAAGCCCTTTTAACACAGTGACCAGACTGCAGACCAAAAGAACAGTGACCACACTTATCCCCAGATTACACTGACTTACAATCACTTAACATTTTTGAACCCAAACTTCAAATCTTTTTAATATAGTTTTAAATCTATACTGCTATACTGCCTTCCTTCACATTTTTTTTAATTGATTCCCTTGATAGTTTTGGCTTTTTGTTTTTCCAGATGAATTTTGTTATTTTCTAGCTCTATTAAAACAAACAAACAAAAAAAAAAACATTGGTGATTTGATTTGTATAAAACTGAATAAGTAAATTAACTTAGGTAAAATGGTCATTTTTATTATATTGGCTCAGCCTACTCATGACAAATTAATATTTCTCCAGTTGCAGATCTATCTTTATTCATGTGAAAAGTATTTTGTGATTGTGTTCACATAGAACCTGGATTTGTCTTGTCAGGTAGACTCCTAAGTATGTCACATTGTCTACAGTGATTTAAAATGAAGTTTCTCTTTGGATCTCATTACTTGGTTTTGTTGGTAGTATGTAGAAATGCTGATGAGTTCTGTGGGTTGTTTTTCTATCCTGCAACTTTACTAAAGTTGTTCATAGTTTTAACTAGTTTTTAGTTGATTCTTTAGGGTTCTCTAAGTATACCAGTACATCATCTGCAAAGAGTAATAGTTTTGTTTTATCATTGTTTATTTTTATTCCTTCAATTTCCTTTTCTTGTGTTATTGCTACAGATAGGATTTCTAGCATAAAATTAAATAACAGTGATGATAATGGACATCCTTGCTTCACCCCTAGTCTTATTGGGAAGGCTTCAAGTTATCTCCATTAGAGATAATGCTTACTCTTGGTTTTAGATAGATATTACTTATCATTTTCAGAAAAGAACCATTGCTTCCAATGCTTTCTAGTGTTTTAATAAGAATATGTATTGTATTTTCTCAAAGGCTTTTTCTACATCTATTGATATAATCACATATTTTTATTGATATGCTTAATGATGTTAATAGTTTTCCTAATATTGAACCAGCTCTGTTTGTTCCTGGCATACATCCTACATATTCATTTTTATTATCTTTTTGAAATATCGCTATAATGTCCTTATTAGTAAGTTATTTAAATTTTTTGCATTGATATTTATTGAGGAAATTGGCCTATGGTATTCTTGTTCTATTTTTGCTTAGTTTAGTTATCAAATTTGATACCTGCTTTAAGTATCAAAAGCATATGTGTGTCATAAAAGGGAATGGTAGGACTCCTTTATTTTTTTCAAATACCTTGTGTAGTATTTGGATTAATTGTTCCTTAAATCTTTGGTAGAATTCACTTGTAAATCTATCTGGACCTAGGGATGTTTTTAGGGAACTCAATGGTGGCTTATTCAATTTTTTTTCTAAGATAGTATAATTTAAATATTTGATTTCATCTTCTGTTAATCTGCTCAGTGTCAAATTTTATATATTCATCTATTTCATTTGGATTGTCAGTTTTTCAACATAATTGTACAAAAAATCAGTTAATAATTGCTTTAATTTCATCTTTTTTGATGGTGTATTCATCATTTTCATTTTTGATATTAGTAATTTGATTTTCTACTAAAAAATAAAATTAACCAGTGGTTTTCCTAGGTTTTTCATAAAACCAGATCCTAATTTTATTTATTAGTTCATTTTTTAGCTTTCAATTTTATTAATTTCTCTTTTGACTTTCATGATGTCCATTTTGGCATTTAATTGGGGATTTTTAATCTGTTCCTTTTCTGTTTGTTTTTAATTACATGCCCAATTCATTGCTCTGCTCTTTTTCTCTTTTATTAATGTATACATTTAGGGATATAAATTTCCCACTAATTGATGCCTTGGGTACATCTCACAAATTTTCTTATATTACTTTATTGTTGTTGTTTTATTTAATGAAATTATTGACTATTTCTATGATTTCTTTTTTTTACATATTCATTATTCAGAATTAGATTATTCAGTTTCCAATTAGCTTTTAATCTATGCTTCCACAGCCCTTTATTAAATGTAATTTTATTGCATTATGATCTCAAAAATATATTTAATCTTTTTTAAATTTTTTAATTTTAATTTTTTACTTTTCTGCATTTGGTTGTGAGGTTTTTATTTCCTACTACAAGGTCAGTTTTTGTGAAACTGCTATGTACAGCTGAGAAAAGGTATACTCCTTTCTATTTCCATTCAGTTTTCTCCAGAGGTCTATCATGTCTAAGTATTCTAAGCAACCCACTACTCTTTTAACATGGAAGCTGCTAAAGGTAATATGATTCTGGCTCCATGTTATTTGAATGGTTTCTTTCTTGTGCTTGAAGTATTTTCTTTTTGATCTGGGAACTCTGGAAATTGACTATAATATTCTCAGGAGTTTTCATTTGGGGATATCTTTCAGGTGGTGATTGTCAATTTAAATGTCTATTTTACCTTATGGTTCTAGGATATTCTGGCAGTTTTCCTTGATAATTTCTTGAAATATGAAGTGTAGGCTCTTTCTTTCATCATGATTTTCAGGTATCCCAATAATTCTTAACTTATCTCTTCTCAATCTATTTTCCAGGTCACTTCTAATTCTAATGAGACATTTCACATTTCTTCTATATTTTTCATTCTTCTTACTGTCTTGTTTTTTTATATCTCATGAAGTCATTACCCCTCACTAGCCCAATCTTAATATTTAAGGAGTTTTTTCATCAGTAAAAATTGAAACTTTTTTCATTTGGCCAATTCTGCTTTTTAAGGTTTTGGTTTCTTGAGGTTTTGTGTGTGTGTGTGTGTGTGTGTGTGTGTGTGTGTGTGTGTCTTTTACAAAGTATTAATTTTCTTTTCATAATTTTCTTCCTTTGCTCTCATTTCTTTACTTATCTTTTCACCTACTACTCTTATTTGATTTTGAAACTCATTTTCAGGTGTTCCAAGAATTCTTGTTGAGCTTGCATACTATTCACATTTTTCTTTGAGGTTTTGCTTGTGGTTGTTTTCACTTCACTGTCTTCTTTTGATTTTGTGCCTTGATCTCCCCTGTCACTATAGTATCTTTTTTATGGTCAGGTTCTCTCTCTCTTTTTTTGTCCTCAGTTTCCAATCTATTTCTTGATTTTGAACTTTATGTTAATGTTTTGCTCTATTCCTGGCATTCTGGGTAGAGAGAGACACTGTCCCACACTTTAGGCTTTTTTTGCACTGTTCTTTTCAGAGTTAGTTCTAGGGGTTTGGAAGATCATTCATCCAGGTGGTGTAATATGCAGAGAGGTGTGGTGACTGAACTCATTTTTTGAACTCTTGACCTCACCGAGGTAAGAGCCCCTGATCCCTAGGACAATAGATACTGTTCCTCAGTGTCCCTGAATCCTTATGACCAAAAATTATATTGCTCTTTAGGGTTCACACTTCCTTTTGACCAAAAGTACTCCTCTCTACCCTTGAATTAGGACTAAATATTGGGTAGAGGCAATGGATTTTCCAAACAGCAGCTGATTCTCCATCGGGTGCTAGCACAAGGGCCCCTGTAATCTCTTTATGACCAGTTGCCAGGTCCCTTTAACACAGCTGGTTTGAGGATTCCTGACACTGCTGCTCCTTCTGTTACCACCACCTATTTCCACCACTGGTGTTTCATTCATATGAACTCTATGCCAGCCTCCACCCCTGTATCAGAGATCTCTCATTCCAACCTCCTAATTTGACTTGGCTGGAAAAATGTCTTACCCTGTTTATTTTTTTGTTGGCTCTGCCACTCTAAAATTCAATTTGAGTGGTTATTTTAAAGTTGCTTGGTGGGGAATGTTGAGAGAGCTCTGCTGAGTGCTTCTTTTACTTCACTATCTTAACTTTGCCCTTGGCGGTCCCCCCAGCAAACTTTTATTAATGCTTTCCATATGACAGGCCCTGCGCTAAGGAGTGGGGATAAAACTAGTAAAACCAAAGCCAGTCCATGACTTCAAGAAACTTATAATCTAAGGTGGGAGACAACATGGAAAAGCAGGCAGGAAAGCATAAAGCAGGAGTGTGGGACAGGGTACCATGGGTTCCCTAGCTTGGTGTCATCTTGTTCCATTAAGCTGAAGTTAGATAGAGTAGCATCTGCAAAGTAGAATGATGTGTGAGTTCACTTTCTATCTTCTTTATAAAAGAATACTTTAGGAGGAATTGGTACTGTATTTTCCAGACCTTCAATCAGAAGGGAGGGGATGCTGAGGGAGGTGGTTACAATCAAGGCTTACCTTAGCAGCTTGGTGCTGAGTTTATCAAGTGCAAATTCTATGCACACCTGTACTCATAAATCATATCCCCTAGTTTTCTCAATATATTCCCATTCATTTAAAAATAGCTAATATTCCTGGCTTTTCTTTTCTCTAACTCACTTTCTAATATGGAATTGTCATTTTCCTTCAAGGTGTTCTGCTTTTCCATTTCAGCAATCAATTCTTTCATGTGAAAATAAGTTCCAGAATAGAATTCCTCCTGTGTTGTTTTTTCAATGTTTTCAAGGATGTAATTATTATTAAAGCAAATCATGAAATTAGGATATGCTTTGCTTGAGGCAAGAAAGACCATCAAATGTCTAGATAATTTATGAACCCTATCACTATAATGTTATGCTTCTGCTTCAGGTTGGTGATGTTACAAAAATCGGTTCCATTAATTTCTACTAAGTTGATTTCTAGGATACTCCTAACAATATATTTTGAGCTTAAGGGGTAGAGTCACAATGACAAAGTAATAGCAAGAAGTACACCCAAGTTCGCCCACACAGTTCTTCCAGAAAGATGTAGAAATTGTGCAACACTGAGTCTTGATCATGAATTCTAAGGGAAAAAATCAGATAGTTTGTTTTTCTATCTTAGACATAAACTTTGAGGCTGCTCACAAGGATAAGAACTCCTAGAGCTCCCTGAGGGGTCAGACCTTGCATAAATATTAGGAATATTTCTCAAATGGCAGGTCTGTTACTCACTACCAAGTTCTAGGTGGAATGAGGAGAGGATCTATACTTAGCCATGGAGTTAGGTCATGGAGTTAGAAGAACATAGGCTGTGTCCTGGGAGAGGAAAAAGTTCAGAAGCAAGTAGTAATTTTTAATGTAACTCTTTCCCAGGAGTAAACCAAGGTTTCAGTTCTACAGTCAGAAAGATTAAAAAAAATTCAAGTACTGAGGATTCATGGTCATGATAACACAAAACTTGGCAGCTACCACTGTGAAAGAATAGAAAGCTTGGGATATGATATTCCTGAAAGCAATAAACAAACCAGCAAATACATACATACATACATACATACATACATATATACATACATACAGATTTGCAACTTACAATAACTTAATCAGCAAAATGGAATATAATCCTACAGAGGGAAAAATGGGTCCTTAATGAAATTGATGTTTTCTAAGCATGCCTGTTGAAAAGACCAGAACTATTTTAGAAACTTCAAAATATAAACACAGAAATCAAGAGAAATATAAAACATAAATATGACTGGGCCATTATAAAGGAGTGAACAAGTTCAAACTGCTTATATTGTAAGGTGGGAGATGATACAGGTGACCCTCTCAGAACCCTATCATCATTAGATCTGACCCTCTACTTCCAGAAGTCCTTCCTGTCTGGCAGTAGCATTTGTGCCCATATAACTCACTAGGAGTGGCTAGCCATTATCTAGTTTGACATTTTGTTATATTTCAGGTAATGTTCCTGGATCACCTTTGCCTTCTTATGCAGGAAGAGGACCAGGCTGAACTTTGTACCTATAGAAGAAACTTGTGACCATGGCAAATATGTAAACATTGCACCCTCTGTGTAGGATACTCCACAATTTGCCCCTTCACTTCATATTCATTGGACATAAGATTCTCTATCTTTTGCTGCCATGTTTGTTGACTTACTGATTTCTAATAGCTCCCCTTGAAGAATTATTATGGATAATTATTTTTTGGAACTGTGCTAACCCAGTTAGCACATCATCTTCTTCCATAGTTTGCACTTTGACAACTATATCCAACATCCATTCACTTCTCTTAATACACTCAAACCTTGTCTTTTTAACCATTATTAACACCTTGTTTTATTTACCTTGTCCTACTTACTTCCTTTTCTTCCCCTTCCTTAGTCCTTTACCTTGAGTTATACCCTTTGTTGTATCTTTGCACTTCCTTTTATCCTCATGTTCTTCTGCTTTTGTTCCTTCTTCTCCTTCTGCTCACATCCTTTAGGTAGTGTCCTCATGATTTTCTTCTTCAATTGCTATGTGAAACCTAGCAAATTTTCTAGTATCAGTTTCTAGCCTTCTTTAATACCCCAAAGTCCTGTAATTTCACTTCAAATTTCCTTCTCTTGATCCTCTAGTGCAGACCCTTGTCCTCCTCTCTCATATAGTTTTTTTCTTAATAAATCCAGAGAAAGTTAGATGACATAGTCCAGCACAGCAGAATCAACAATCTCAATTTCTGTTGTAGATCAGAATGCTTTGTTTTCATTTTTGTTTTTTCTGCGGGAATAAGTAAAGTTGCATATTCTCTCTCATTTTACTTTTGTAGCTAGATTCAAATATATTTCAATTGCTGCTTAACAAATTTTAAAAGTCTCTTGTGGAGGTCATTTATAACAATACTTAAAATCTTCTTTATACACAGGATTCACTCAGAAAATTTTAAGTGTCAGGATCCTTTATTATAAACTATCTAATTAAATAAAAAACACAAAGCAAAAAAAAACATGTAAATTATTTTCCCACTTTGACAATTATAAGGATCAAGTACAATCATAAAAAACATTCAATGCCTTAGTATGTAATATAATTAGTATAACATTTTTCAATGTTTGTTCAATAGAAACTTGAAATATGTATAAAATAAATCATGTGGACATAGTGAATACAATGGACAGGTGAATAATAAACATAGGTTCACTTCAAGAGTAATTACACATTGTAGATATTACTTTAGATAAGTAAACAAATGAGACTGATCATGGCATAATAAAAAGCTAGTTGGCTTTCAAGTCTATGACACAAACTAGCTCTGTGACCCCTAGCATATTTCAAAACTCAAATCAACTTGCTAAAACAAGTAGCAGAGAAAGTGCCAATCTTCATTCTTAAAGGGAGTTTGCACACTCAAGAGTTGCCTATATCAATTAAATGATAGGCCCAGTCCTTATACTTATGTTAACTAATATATTCAATAATGAAATAAAGAGAAATGAAAAAAATGGCAAGATCAGATTTTATTTCTGAATTTCCTGTGTTTATATATTTAAAAATTCAGCAACAGTAATTCAGGCAAAGATATTAATTCATTAAACACAGGACATGATATAATACTTCTTTATCTTTACCCACATGGAGCAAAGGGAGGTTTTTAAGTCCTATCTCTCAGCATGACACCAGTGAGAAGCTTAGCTTCTTGGAATCTCTCATATGCAATTCAAGCTGTTTCTATGGCGGTCATGTGGAGGAGCTGGCTGAGCCAACAGTGAGCAATCTGCCCATGATGGCATAGTTATGGCAATAAGAGGGAACTTAGTGGCCAATTTTGCCACTGGTATAATCAAAGTGTATCAGTGAGGTTGCCAACATGATTGGCTTCTCTTCTCCCACCACTGCTTTCCCTATTAAGAAGCAACTTATGACAGCATGTATCCCTGGCCTCCTTCTCTACTTTCCCCAGAAGGAAGTTCTACTGAGTGATAAACCTCATGTGATTTTCCTACAAGTGATTCCTTTGTGGGTGCCAAGAGCAGCTCCCTGTGTGGAAGAGTTGTAATGAGAGAACATTTGTGGGAACTTACCCACCTGCAAAATGATCCTCAGAGCCAAGAAACATAACCATTGCCAGATGAATACAGAAACACATGAGGTTCAGACTTTGCCTCTATTTTACATCAAAGGCAAAATTTTCTGCATCTATTTCCTTTGTTTTTGTCATAAAACTACTGTCTATTAAAAGTAATAATATTATAAATGCCTGGGATCATTCAGTTTCTTCTAAGGGCCTCAAAAAACTTATAGAAACCAAATTGTGGAGAGTATCAACAACTCTCAATATGCGTTTATTAAATTGTTGTTATTGTGGAACCTTGGGCACTTCTCACCTTTTTTGACATACTCAATAAAATAAAAATGGTTGACTTTAATTCAAATACATGAGCCAGAAATCGCACTAAGTTCTGGGAATGAAAATAAACAACTGAGATGAGTGTTACTCTTCAATACCTTACATCCCACTATTATTAACCAGAAAAATAAGTGCAGAATTCACCTAATTTTCTAACCATATTGTGTGCTCTGTATTTATCATAGTCAGATATGCTTATTTTGGCTGTATAATTCATAAATTGAGTTTTTTTTAATTCTAAATCAATGACAATTCAAATCAGAATCTTTACACATTGTCCATATCTTTAATGGCTCCAATAGCAATTGATTTTAATTTGATTATTGACTGATTAACCAAAAGTCAATATCCAATTTTGAGTCATAGAAGTTAATTCAGCTTTCTGTCATTTTTGAGGAAAAGATAAATCATAAGAAAACAAGCAGATACTAGGGAAGACCACTGTGATGATCAAGTAATTAGGATTTGCCACTTCATACATAAAGTTTTTAGATTCACAATAAAGCCCCCTACATATAGCAATCTTTCAATAAATACATGTTGAGTAAACATAAAAAATTCTTAAGAAAAAATATTTTAATAAGGAAAATTCCAGGGACACTATTGTAACGATTATACATTTAGCTAAAATATATTTATTCCAAATATCTTTGCTATAGTTCAATATAAACTGAAATATTATAGCAGTTCTCATGTATTGTAGCATTCTAATTATTAAAGAAATTTTCTGATGTACTTCATAGGAGGAACATTGGCATCATAAATAGAGTGCTAGGTAGAGTTTAGAACATCTAGTTTCAAATTCTACCACTGACAAAAACTGTGATGATGGGCATGTCACTTCACATCTGCTTTCCTAGGCAACATGCTCTGATTCATGTAGTAATTCATAGGCTAGTTTTGTTCTGTCTTAATTAGAAAAATTTTCTACACTAGAATTTATGAACATTAAGATCAAGGATCCTTTCCATATTATTTTGTACTTTGAAGCTTGACTTAGGAATTTCTCAACAGCAACAATCTTAGCAGTAATTTTCTCTGATAAAGGTCTTATTTCCAAAATATAAAGATTCAGATTTGCAGGATTAAGAGTCATTATCAATTGATAAGCATTCAAAGATATAAATAGGAAGTGCTCAAGAAAAAAAAATTCTAAGCTATTTATAAATATATGAAAAATGTTACAGATTGTTAATAATTAGAGAAATATATGTTAAAGCAATTCTGAGGTTCCATATTATACTCATCAAATTGGCAGTTGCTAAAAGAAAAAGAACAAAGAAAATTATAAAAGTTGGAGGGACTATTAGAAAACAATCACATTGATAGACAGTTGGTTAAACTACCAATTGGTTCAGGAAATTTAGAATGCAATTTTTATTCTGGGAGCCAAGATGGCAGAGAAAGAAATAAGTTGCTCTTACCCTCCTAGAAAATATCAACCCAGGAAAAACCCTGGAACAGCTGAACCAGAAGAAAGAAGGGGTGCAGCAGTCTGGTAGCCCAGGTAGCTTGAGGGATTAACTGGAAAGGCCCCTTTTTCCCTGGGGGAAGGGGAGCAGTACAGAACAAAAGGTGTCCCAGCAAGCTAGCAGAAAGCCCCACCTCAGCATACCAGGAGGAGATCCTGAAACCCAGGTGGTAAAACAGGCAAACACCAACACCAGGACCCCTGAGTGCTTCATTAAGGGTTGGGTAACTGGTGGAAACCAACTCAAAAAACCACCACATGCCTCAGCATTCTACAGCAACCAAGTCTCCCAGTGCCTGAGCAAAACTCTGGGTAGCACTCAAAGGGGCCCTAGGAGGAGAAACATCCTGCAACATTCATCTGAAAGGAGCTGTAGAAAGTGAAAGCATGGAAAGGCCCAGGTGAGCAGGCAACCTCCAGGGGCCAGACTACCCAATCCTACCCCTAGAGTTCCAGTGTTGCTGATTCCAGCCCAACACCAGGTAAGCTGCCAGAACCCTACATTCTCTGACAGCCAGCATCAGAGGCCCCAGCACACAAAGTCAGTGACCAGGACCTAGGTTCCCAACACAAGAAGCTTGGGTCAGTGCCCTCTGCTCCCTGGCAGGAGAGCTCAATCTCTTTGAAGGACAGGAAATAAGCAAACACCATGAGCAAAAATAAATGTACCATAGATTATTATTGTGGGGACAGTGAAGATCAAGGCAGAAATTCTGAAGAGGACAACATTGTCAACAAACCCACATCTGGAACCTCAAAAGGGAATATGAACTGGTCTGAAGCCCAAAAAGCCTTCTTGGAAGAGGTCAAGAATGATTTTAAAAGTCAAATGAGAGAGGTAGAAGAAAAATTGGGAAAAGAAATGAGTGGTATGCAAGAGAGAGTCAATAGCTTGGAAAAGGAAGGATGAAAATTAACTGTAGAAAACAAGTCCTTAAAAAATACAATTGGCCAACTGGGAAAAAAAAATACACCGAAGAAAACACGTCCCTAAAAAATGCAATTGGTCAAATGGAGAAGGAGGTACAAAATCTAATAGAAGAAAACAACTTGTTAAAAATTAGAATTGGGCAAATGGAAGCTAATGATTCTATGAGAGAGTGAGAATCAATCAAACAGAAACAAAAGAATGAAAAAAATAGTTGAAAACATAAAATACCAAATAGGTAAAACAACTGACTTGGAAAATATATCCAGGAAAGACAATTTAAAAATTATTGGTCTACCTGAAAATCATGATGGAAAAAGAGCCTAGACAGCATCTTTCAGGAAATAAGGAAAACTTCCCTGAGGTTCTAGAACCAGAGGGTAAAGTAGCCATAGAAAGAATCCACTGATCACCTCCTGAAAGAGATCCTAAATTGAAAAAGTCAAGGAATATAGTAGCCAAATTCCAAAATTACCAGGTCAAAGAGAAAATACTGCAAGCAAGCAGAAAGAAACAATTTAAATATCATGGAACCACAGTCAAGATTACACAGGACCTTGTGACTTCTACATTAAAAGACAGTAGGGTGTGGAATATGATATTACATCTCAAAAAGGGAGAGACAAAGCAAAGAAAGAAAACTATAGACAAATATAACTAATGAACTTTTGTGGGAACATTTGTGTGATTATTTTTATTCATACAATTATAGTGACAGAAGTAATTTTTAATGGGTGACACCTTGCACTAACACTGCTAATTATGCTGCTATAAATTTAGTTTAAGATCAGAATGAAATTTAGGAGAGGGGGAGAAGAAAAAGGATTACCACCTCCCACCCCAATTAAAACATTGAAACTTTTTTTTCCTTTTTTTCTTTTTACTTTACTTGTATGACTTCCCATCAGCCTCTTGGTTTTTAGACTAAAATCACAGGAAGACAGACTTTCACTTTCTTGGAAAAGAGATTACAGGGTAGGTTATAGTACCAAACAAGACAGAAAATCCAATTTGGGTCTTTAGCACACATTGGAAACAGAGGCAGAATTCCAAATGTGCCTGAGATTCCTCTTCTTCCAACCAATAGTGTTCCCACCTTTAGCTAATCCTATGTGCATATGTATCACAGTCTCTCTTTTACAAACTATTGTTCAGAGAAAACCCTGGAAGGCATTTATGGCAAATGACAGAACTAGAAACACAATAGGGAGAGATCTGACTCAAATCCTGCCCCCAAAGTGGAATCAAAGATCCATCCAAACTTCTAAAGAGAATTGAGAAGACATGGGGTGTAGGAAAAGGGGATTGCTTGCCTTAGGTCAACTTAACAACCGCTGCCTCTGATCCCTGTTGAGAATGATCAAGCAGATTGATACATCTTACTTTGATAACACAGGACCCCTGGCATCCCTGCATCCCTAGCATCTAAACCTCAACAATGTCTCCTTCATCTGTCTTTTTTCCCCCAGGTACATTATTTTGCCAGAGCCATGATGTGGCAGATGAGGAAGAAGATTAATGAGGAGGGAGCAGGTCCCAAGTGGGGTTAGGCAGTTGATTCTACCCCTCCCCCTCTGTGATCAGTTGCTTTCACTTAGGCAGCCTCCAGGTTCCCCGCTTAGGGCTCAGCGTTCAGGACAGTCCAGTGGTCTGACAGGAGGAAAGAGGACCTTTTACTTTTCCCCTCTTCTTCTTTCTTCTCCTCCTCCTTCTCATCCACCACACTCTTCCCTGTGTCTCCACATATTTGTGGTGGCTTCCTACTTCTGCAAGACCCCAGGAGGCCAGGTAGGGAATCACCTCAGGGCTGAGGCAGGAGCTACAATGTATTCAATCTGACTGCCTCCGGGGGGATATCTGCCACAACTAGTGAATATCAATGCAATTATTGAACAAATATCAATATTATTTAATAACTCTTTACTCTGACCAGATTTCAAACACAACAGAAACATATTTATTAATCATTAGGAAACCTATGACCATAGTAAACAACATTAATAACAAAATACTTTTGAAACTCATAAAATTGTTTTAATAGATTCATAAAAAGCCTTTGACAAAATACATCAATGATTTATATTGAACACTATAAAATTCAAAGGAAGATATGGGCCTTTCTTCAATGTGATAGACAATATCTCTATAAAATGAAGAATTTGTTGTTGTTGTTGTTGTTGTTGTTGTTGTTGCCATAGAAACACTAGAAATGTTTCACATTGAACCAGTATTAAAGCAAGGGTTTGCTATGTTGCTTGTATTATTTTACAGAGCACTAGAAATGGCAATTTTAGCAATAAAACATGAAAATAAAATAAACATATGCAAAGAAAGAAAAAAATTATCACTATTTACAGATGATGTGAGGTTTTATTTGAAGAATATTAGAAATGAAAGAAAAAATGAATTAAAAAAATACTTTCTATTTCTCAAGACTCCAAAACATGAGGCATGATTCTCTTCCAACCTCAGCAGGAATGATACAAAATCTATGCATACTGCATTCTTTTTAGCATTTTACACTTGCATTAAAAATGCTACATATTGATTCAAATTAACCTTTTTTTGTAGGCCTCTGTGCTCCCAATATGTTTAATAGTGTTCAGTTGAAGTACATAGGGTGTAAGTTTCCTTGATTGGGTTAAATTATGTTCCTAGATTCCTACCAAGGCCAACAACACTTTAAGTGGATTGTTTTCAAAGTATCTACCATGGCCAGAATGGATTTTGGCATGTACAAGTACAGCATTTCTATGAAATATGGTTAACTGGATACTGACTCAGCTTTACCTGAACCAACCTTCAACTTGATCTTTGACTCATTCCAACATTTAATCTCAACATTCCTGGGGCAGCTAGATGGCACAGTGGATAGCGCACTGGGCTGAAGTCAGGAGGACCTGAGTTCAAATCTGGCCTCAGACCAAACACTTGACATTTACTAGCTGTGTGACCCTGGGCAAGTCACTTAACCCCAATTGCCTAAAAAAAAAAAAAAAAAACAACAAAAAACAAACAAACAAACAAAAAAAAACCTTAACACTCCAACCCCAAGTGTAGTACAGTGGTATGGCTGGATATTCCTTGATTAATTAATAAAATTTCAAAACACTTATAATTTAATGATTTAAATTTATAGCTTTCTCTCTAGTTCATTTGTTATTTCTTTAATAAACTGAAGAAAATGCTTTCTTTTTGGTATCCATATGTCTCTCTAAAATAAACTCTGAACTCTAGTATGATTACATAAATGTTAGAGTAAATAAATTTGTCATTTTAACAATGACAATAGTGAAACAAAGATATAGATAATTATTTACAATATGTGAGATGTGGTAATGATAACAGAAAGAGTCAAATCATCATTATATAGCAAATGACTTGTATTTACTTCTAACAACATAGAACCCCAGCATTATTTTAGCCACTTTCAAAGTGTGATTCATGGACCCATGGGGATGGTAGTCGTAAGAGCCTTTCAAAAGGTTCTACAAGGTCAATTCTATTTTCATAATAATGTTAATTATGTGCTAATAAAATAACTCCATTTTCCAAGTACATTTCAACATAAGGCTGGATTTTCTTTACATACTTCACCTAAAACAACATATTTAAAGAGATCAAATGCAGAGATATAAGAATCTGTCTTTCATTAAGCCAGAAATTGAAGATATTTGCAAAAATATGTAAAATGATACAAATATTTCACTATTTTGTCTTGGAAAAATTATTTTTCATAAAATATGGTATTTTTCTTAACATGTAATAGGTTCATTATTATTATTTTAAATTAATTTATAAAGACATTTAAAATTCATTAATATTAATTGCTAATACTGTAAATATTGATAGACATAGTCCATATAACTCCCATATTTCAGTTTGACAATAATTTTTAAGAGTATAAAGAAGTCCTCAGACAAAAAGTTTGAAAATTCTTGCTTTAGTTCATTCATTTTTAGCAAAGAGAATCTCTTTACAAGTTGTTGTTGCTCTTCTTCTTTTCCTCCTCCTCCTTTTTTTCTCCTTCACTTTTCCTCTTCCTTCTCCTTTTCTTCCTCTTCCTCCTCTTCCATTTCCTTCTGATAAAGTTTTAAATAGTTCTATCATGAAATAAGGACTTCCTATACTGTTTTTTTCTCCACATTCTTTTCAACCATTACTTTCAATTCCTCTGAAACCATCATTGTCCAGATTTTCACCTCATACATTTTGTTTATTGTTATTATTAAATTTCTTCATAAAATAACATTTAAAACAGTTTCAATGATAAAAAAAAAAAGATTTTCTTCTCCTTTAATTTCACCAATGACTCTTCAGGAAGAAAAAACTCAGGGCAGAAAAATGGAGCAAATTAAAATTTCCATGCCTATCAGTGCTGGGATTGGGCCAGGGAATAGTCAATAAATAACTATCTTGGATAAGAGAAGGAGAGAGAGAATAAAATAAATATAGTAACAGTATCTTTGAGTCAACCTAGTAAAACTGGTATTATAGAGAGAAATACTTCTCTTATGACAACTTAGCAACATCAAAAACTTTCTTGCTCCCGTTAACTATGCCTATGTATACAAAGGGAAATAAGCATTCATCACTAGGGTTTTGTTTTTCTTGTCTACTTCTAGAAACAAAAAGGCCTAGCATACAGATTCCAAAGGCTTGATGATACTTATATATGTTGCAAATATTCAGGGTAAGTTTTTAGGACTTTCTTTTGAGTATATCAGGCATGGGTCTTATATTTCTTAATAACATCTGCAAACACGAACTTTAGTCCAGTAAAATCTCTTTCATAATAGATTTATCCTTTTTAACCCATGCTCAAAGCTATTACATAATTCTGTCATGAATGCAGATATCGAATCACTTCTTAAAGTGTAATATTTATGTAAATATGAAGTAACTCAAATTAATAGGTTTATATTAAACATCTTATATTGCTGGATATCTGACTAATAACTATTTTATTTATATAAAAATTTTTGTCATATTTTGAGGATAAGATATGAACTCAGATGTTAATGAAACTGGTTAAAAATACTTAAACTATGGTATAGTTTAAGGGACTATACTAAGGGACTAGTCAAATTTTTGTCACATGACAAATTTCCTATAACACTGATTTGTCTGAAATGTTTGCTACACTGTGACAGAGGCCAAAATGTGGATTGACATTTCATTAAGGTGTGCATCAATGCTAATTATGAGGCTGACGAACTTAGAAGTAAAGCAAAAATATTTTAGAAACATTGTTTTTTAATAGGAAAACATAATTTATACTTGTCACTAGTCATGACAAATAGATTCTTCTGTCTGGACTCAATATTTTAAGGTTGGTGCATAATGTAGTAGAGAATGCATTGGTAATATTTTCCTGAGCAGCTAACAATCATAGTATTTTTTTTGACAGGGCAATATCACCATTGGCACTTCAATTTGCATTAAGGCTATTTCTAGAAAGTGCCAGATATTTATATGAAAATTTAAAAAAGCAATATGATTCCCCAGATAGCCCCAAATATCAAGATTTCTAGAGGGTGCTGTGATTTTTTTGGACTGCTTCATCATAAATGTCTGAATTTTACAGTTTCAAGCACTATTCAGTAAATTATTTGGCTAAGCTTTTAAGGGAATGAACTGATAATTTTTTAAATTTTGTTTTGAAATATAGCAATAATTTCTCAAAGAGTAAAAGTAATCTAAACTCTACTTCTCTAGTGTTTTAATTTGTGTTTTTTGTTTGGGATTTATTTGTTTCAGTGGAATATATTCTTATGTGTCTGGGATGACTAAAGTATTGATGCCTTCAGAGAGGAAATTGAACTTGATGTCTCTTTAAGGTACCTTCCTTTCCTATGATTCTAAGAAAACAAGACAATCAAATGTGTCCATTAAGTAAATAGTTAGGCAGTAGCCTGCAGCAGGTCATGCTAATTACTCATTTTGAAAGTCATGCTGTCTAAAAGAAAAAATATGTGTAATTTCACATTGGTGCAATTAATAGCTTGCTTTCTTCTTTTCACTCCCTGTCTCTTCTCTTTTTCTTATTCTTACTTTCTTCTTTTTCATCTTTTCCATCATTCCATATCCTTTCTTTTAATCTGTACTTGGAAAAAAATCATTAATATGACATGAACTTTAAGATACTGTAGAGGATTTGGAAAGAATAAAAAATTGCTTTCAATGTACCACTAGCACTATGATTCTTGTATTTATATTAAAATCTAATTTATAATTGACGATTCTGAAATTGACATTATTCAGGCAATACAGCTTTTCAAATCTCAAGTCTCATTACTAGGTTGATGAGACCATTGCAGAAGACATTGAAAAGAAATATGACTGCAAAGTCATAATTCTTGTGGGTTTGAAGACCCATTGCTGATTGTTGATTGAGATTGTTATTGTTGTTTTGAGAGGGAAAAAAATCTTTTGGGGGCAAGTTTCTTCACCACTTTGAGTTTCATTAATTTTCCAATATAAAATGTAAACTGAGGTCTCAAGCCTTCAATTTGGTTTCTCTGCCTTAAGTCTTTTCCTATTCCATTCTATCATTCATTCAGCTGCCAAATTAATTTTCCTAAAACACAATCCAGACCATATAGGACTCCTCCCCACACAATAAACTTCAAGGCTTCCTATTTCCTCCATGATCAAATGTAAAGGCCTCATTTGGCATCCAAAGGCCTTTTCAACCTAAGCCTTTCCTAGTTCTAGTCTCCTCCACTCTATGAACCAGCTACACTAGACTACTTGGTATTCCTTGCCCAGTACACTCCAGTACTCAACTCTGTCCCTTTACAGTGGCTGTTCCTGGTACCTGGAACATTCTCATTCCTTAGCTCGATCTCTTAGCTTCCTTGTCCTTCAAGGCTCCCCTGAAATCCCACATCCTACAGAAGGCCCTCCTTTACACAGCTCTCCTGCCATCTTCCTCCCTATTTTTCTTTGAAATTACCCTCAATATCCTCTGCAAATATATTTTTTGTAGATAGTTATTTAGACATTATATCTCACATTAGAAAGTGAGTTCCTTGATTGTGTTATAGTCTTTCTTCAGATCCCCAGGACTTATAGTAGTTCATTCAATATAGTGAGTATTTAAAAAATGCTTATCAGTGAACTAGAATGAAGGAATTAGACTAATTAAGTGATCTTTCAGCTCCAAATTTGATGACTATATTCAGAGGTATATAAAATATGCATTTACATTTTTAAAGCAGTTGTTACAGATAGAATATCATGAAGCTTCTTAAATGTATTCATTATTAACAATCTTTTATTTCCTCAACATGAAAAACAACTGATCCCAAATTTCCTTATACTAACACAGACAGAAACTCCTAAATAACTTACCAGATCACCCCTCAGGTGTTGCCTGAGGTAGATAGAAGACACATGTCTTAGAAGGCTTAGAAGGGTCACAAATTTCAAACTAGGTCTTCTTGACTCCAAGGCCAGCACTCTATCCCCTAGGCTATACTGTATTTTTCACTTACCATGTGAAAATAGATGTAAGTTCAGGAGAAGAGTAAATAGCTTTTTACTCCAAAAGAAAACCAAAGTCAGTTACTTGCCTCATTCCCAACTGTGCATGAAGAGATTGTTCAAATAGTTGTGTGATATTCCTTGATGTCAATTTAAGACTTTATAAAAAATTCATTCCATAGAATACTTTTTCTTGTGAAATTTTTACTCATTCATATACTTGAATATGTTTTGTTCTTGCCTGTATAATAAAATACAAATATCGCAGTCTAATTTATAAAGCAGTTAACAACATGGATTTAACTATTATTTTTCCAGACTAATTCTATATTAGTCCTCACTAATTTTATGTTCTCCCCAAACTGGCAACCTAACTTCTCAACCATGGAGTCTCACATAGTCTGTGCCTTTGTACTGCCAATAGTGTATAACTAGACTACATTTTCTTTTTACTAGCTTCTTGAAAACTTTTGTTTTCTTCAAGGTTCATTTCTGGACTGTGTATTGTGTGAAGTCTTTAAATTGTACTTTTACTTTAATCATTGAATAATTTTTACATATGGTACAAAATATATGTCCATAATCCAAAAGCTTCATCATGATGTTTTGCAAAATTTTTAAGGTCTGATTTTTCTCTCTTTCTCTCTTTCTTTCTCTCTCTCTCTCTCTCCCTCTCTCTCTTTCTCTCTCTCTGTCTCAGTGTCTGTCTCTCATAAAATGTTGAAATGCATAATAGCTTCTTCTAGAGCCTCAACATATGGAAAGCAGAATTCTGGCCATTTTAAAATATCTTATGACCCTGAAAAACAACATAGATTAATTACCTCTAAAGCAAGGTTAAAAACAAAGCCACCCTATGTGAAATTTAGATAGTTTTACAACCTCAAAATGCTGATTTGATTCTCTTGCATACTCATATCCAACTTCAGATCTTTGCCATAGCTTAGATAAGGATTTTAATTTAGCATATAATCTATCATAGATGTATTGTCTTTAACCCTTACCATTCATGATATTAATAGGTGAAATAATGATAGAGAACTAGAGCTTAAACATTTTAGAAGATACATTGTTTTTATAATTTTATAAAAAAGAAAATCATTTTGTATCTTAATATAGTAGGAAGTTTGAAAAATCTTTACTCTTCATAAATTTGCACTGTTATGTATGCTACATGAAATTAACCCACATATGAAAATTTTGTTTCTTATTCTGTCATAGCTAATATTTCATTGGAGTAAAATATCTATGACATTCACAGTTGTTCCAAGATTTTACATAATTTTGCCCATTTTAACCAAAAAAAAACCTATAAATTAATTTCCTGAGATTTAAATCTATTTAAATGACCACTTTTCCTAGTCTATAGTCAGAATTTTCATGTTTTTTAAAAAAATTCTGAAATATAAACAGAAAATAAACTAAATAAAAATGAAAATTCTATTATTTCAATTAGTATGTGGAGAATGAAATTTTCATAATATGGGAGTAACTCTGGGGCAACAAGAAATATAAAGTAGTCTGTTACACAGAAACCTTTTTTCAACAGCAACAGTAGCTTCAAAAACTTGTGCTAGACTGATTTGGGTAGGAATTCAACCAATGAATCAATCAACAGTTATTACCTATAATGTGCTAGATACTATACTAGGTGCTAGAAACATAAATATAAAAAATGAAATGATCCTTACTCTTAAAGAGATTACTTTCTAATGGGGGAGAAAAGTGCATGTGTACATATATACAGGATAAATATTTAGTTAATAAATAATATCTGCATATATATACATACATACATCATACATACATACATATGTATACACACACACAGAGATAGATCCACACAAATATAAAGTAAAATACAAAGTAATTCTGGAGGGTGAGCACTACCAGTTGAAAAGAGTGGGGGGATATAGTCACAGTCAAGTCATAAGTAAAGTGAAAATTGATGAGGGCCCTCCTGAGATATTAATCTAGACAGGCAGTGAACCCTCATGAGAACAGGGTCTCAGAAGGGAGGGTTTTGTGTTGTGTTGTGTGTGTGTGTGTGTGTGTGTGTTTAAGATGGAAAGACAGCTGGCAAGAAAGACAAGTCTGGAGAGTTGATTCTTGAATGAAGTGGAGAAACATAGCTAGGAGTGCTGCCTGAAAGAGTGATCCAGGTATGCAGGCAGACAGAAAGGTTCCATGTAGATGGTGGCATCTGAGATGGGTTATAAAAGATACTGGGGATTCTAACAGGCAGAGATATGAGGGGGTACATTCCAGGCATGAGGAACAATCAGTGCAAAGGCAGTAGAGAAAGAGAGATGGAGAATCAGAAAATGTGCTAGTGTAACTGTGCCAAAGAAAACATAGAGGAGAGGAATGTATAAGAAGAATGAGAAAGGAGGAAGGGATAATGTTGTGAAAAGATGAAATGCCTAACAAAGGACTTCATGCTTATAGAAAGCCATGAAATTTATTTAGTGAGAGATGGGGGAGAGGGAGTAGGGAATAACATGTCCAGACTTTCACTTTGTTATTTTTTGCAGAATTTGTCTTTTTTTCTAATTCATTAAAAATGTGAAATATTGTTTTTAATCATTTACTATTTTATATTCCTTCCTTTTCCATGTTTTCCAAATAAATTTTGAACCCCTTGTGGCCTAAAAAAAAAAGAAAAGAAAAGGGTGGGAGGAGTATGTGTGCGTGTGAGGAAAGCCTTTATGCAAAGATAAGTAACAATGGCATTCTAGGTAGATATAACAGTCAGTGCAAAGTCATTGAGATAGGAGATGGGGTGTCATTTGTGAGAAATAGAGAAGATGCTAATTTGTTTATTTTTATGAAGATTACAGGAAAAGATGTGGTTTCTTTTGGGTTGGAGAGTTAGTTTGAGTTTTAATTGAATAGGGCTTCAAAAAGCAACAAGAGGTGTGATATTTTATCTTGGAGACAATAGGAAGCCAAGGGAGTTGACTGAGGAGGGTAGTCACATCTATACTTAAAGAAAATCATTTTGACAGAAATATATATATATATATATATATATATATATATACACACACACACACACACACATAATGTATATATTTATATGTATGTATATATTTATGTATCTGTGTGTATGTATATATATGTATATATGTATGTATGTGTGTGTATACACATATAACTTAGAATGGAATGGTGAGAGATAAATCAGGAAGAGCAATTTTAAGAGGCTGTTGTAGGTGAGAGGTAATAAGGGCTTGAATTAAGATGGTTGGTTGGTTGTTTTTCATTCTTGAAGATGACCAAAATGACATAGCCATATTAGAGTCAAGATACAGTGTGTCTGACTATGGCTGATCAGACCAATATGAGCACAGAAGGCTTATCACAGGTTGGGTACAAACAGTTCCTATGAACATTTGGAATGGAGATGGCTCTAAATTTGTGCATCTCATATGTTTTTGAGCTAATGTAATTCTGCTTCACTCATGAGAGCACATAGCCATTTTTGATGTGGGTCTACCATGCTGGATAGTTATCTGCCACTGTCTCCCATGTCATGCAATCAATTCCAAAGTTCTTCAGAGAGACCTTGACAGTGTGCTTGTATCATGTCTTCTGACCACAATATGAGCCCTTGCCTATAAAAATAGTCTTTTTGACAAACATACATTTGGCATTTAGATAATGTGCTAGACCATTGAAGTTGTGCTCTCTGCAATAGAGTTTGAATGCTTCGAAGTTTAGCTAGAGAAAGGACCTCAGTGTCTGATACATTCTCCTGCCAGGTGATCTTCAGAATCTTCTTGACAATTCAAATGGAAGCAATTCAAATTCCTGGAATGGTACTGGTATGCTGTCCAGGTTTCATAGATATACAACAACGAGGTCAGCACAATGACTCTGTAGAGTTTCATTTGGTATGTAATTTAATACCTCTTCTCTCCCACATTTTCCTTCATAGCCTCTAGAACACTGAGCTAGCTCTGGCATCAACCTCATCATCTTTGTGGACATCCCTGGAAGGTATATTGAAAACATAAGTGAACTTATCTACAGTATCCAAAATCCAAACGGTCCAACATATGGGATGGTGTGGTGCAGACTTATGCAAAACCTATGTTTTCTTGGTGTTAATGTTAGGCCAAAATTAGCACAAGTAGCAGAGAAATCAATCCATGCTTTGCTGCATCTTAGCTTCAGAGGCAGCATTGAGTGCATGCTCATCTATGATCAAAAAAAATCATGCACCAACTGTCCCTCCACTTTAGTCTTGGCTTGTAACCTTTTCAAGTTAAATAATTTGCTATCAATGTGGTAGCAGACCTTTATGCTGTTTTTGTCCTTGTTGAAGACATCTTACAGCATTTCTGAAAATATGCTAAAAGCCCAGGAGCAAACACGCAGCCTTGGTTCACTCTACTGGTTACTGGGAAAGTGTGAGAGAATCATCCATTATTCAGAACCTGGGGAAGCATTCCATCATGAAATTGACATACAATACTGATGCATTTCTCCAGGCAACCCAATTTTGATGCAATTTACCCTCTCAATTGTCATAATCAAAAACCCTGGTCAGATCAATGCATGTTGTATATAGACCTCTATTCTGCTCCTGATATTTCTTCTGGAGCGTCAGACAGCAAACACTGTATTGACCCTTCCTTGGCCCTCGATGAAGCCACACTGGCTCTCAGGTAGATGATTATCTTCCATGCAAAGGATTAGCCTATTGAGGAGGACTCTGGCTAGAATATTGCCAGCAAAGACTAAGAGAGAGACCTCCCTGTGATTGTTACAAGACAATCTATTGCCTTTACCTTTAAAGAGATGGACAATAGAGGCATGCTTGAACTCCTAGGTGATGACCTCCTCTTAACATATAACTTAGAAGATTTCTATAAGCTTTTGTATGAGCAGTGAAGTCCCTTATAAATCTCAGCTGGAATAGAATCAGCATTGTGTGATTTGACACAGGAGAGGAGCCTAATAGCATCCAAAACCATGTCTTTAGTTGAAAATTTTGCTACGGAGGATTGACTTCCACCTGAGGTACATTGTAAATAGCCTCAGCATTAATTGATGAGAGTCTGTAGAGAACACAATGGAAATGTTCAGTTCATCTCTCCAGAATCATGTCCTTATCACTAATCAATGTAGTTCCATCAGCACTGAGCAGTTGAGATGCACCATAGGTGCCCATATATAGCCTTCAAGGAATCATATAAGTGCTTTGCGTTGGTATTATCAACATAAAACTGAATTTTATTTGCCTTCTTAGTGCATCTCTCTAAGCTTCATTTGCACTTTACTTTTGATGGAGTTAAATGTTGCCTTCTTAGAGGTCAATAAACTATTCTGCTGGTAACCCTATGGAGTTCTCATTTTTCTTTAGCAGCTTCTTAATTTCCCCATCATTTCCATCAAACCGATCTTGATATTTGCAAGTGTTCTGACCCAGATGAGTAAATTCAGTGCCGTATACCAGATCTTTGAAAGTTTCCCATTGTTTTTCTGCTCCACTGTTGCTAACCATGTGTTGGCTCACCTTTCCCTCCAAGTTAACAACAAACTCTTCATGTTCAGAGAAGTGCTGACATTGTTGACATTATCTTCTGGTATTCACCTTGCCTTGAGGCCACCACTTCTGTTCAAGATGAATACTTAACTTAAGTATAATAGACTTAAGGATAAGTCTATTTTCAGTCCAGCACTCTGCTTCACACATCACACATCTCCTTCATCACTTTCACATCTTCTCTGTCTCTTTTCCTTGCAATGACATAGTCTAATAAATGCCAATGTTTGCTGCAAGAGTGCATCTGCAAAGTTTTATTGCATTTAGGTAAACAGAAGACAGTTTAGTGATGAAAAGGTCATGAGATGCACAAGTTTTCAGTAGTAAGTGACCATTGCTGTTGCTATTTCTGACTCTATTCCTCCTAAGGACTCCCTGCTATGTCTGGTAGTCTGTGCCTACTCTGGTGCTAAAGTCATCCAGAATTAAAAACTTATCTTCTTTTGGCACATTGATAATGAGCATCTCCAGGTCCTCATAAAATTTTTCTTTGATCACATCAGGGTTCATCATGGTGGTAGCATATGCATGATGATGGTGGTATGGGGTTTTGCTGCAAGTTGCTCTCACTGTCTCATGAGTCTGTTGTTCACTCCTTTTGGGAGCATACGAGATTGTTGATTCAATTAATTTCAATTTCAAAACCTGTGCCAGCTTTACAGGGCTATCCTTCACTGCAGCCACTCCAAAACAAAATGTGTATCCAGCATTGACTTCAGAAACTGAAATTCATTTTCTAGCCTTTTTTTCCATTCAGGGTTGCTGTTTGGATCCAATACCTACTGAGTTCTTTCACAGCAGGAGCTGTTCATCTTTTAAATCTACTGGATTTCATGTTATCCATAAACATGAACACATTCTATGCATAGTGAGTGGAATTATCTCTGCAAAAGTTTTTGCACTTTTTTTTTTGAAGTTTGACTGTAGGGTGGGATCTCCATATGCTGTGATAAGTAGGTCAGAGTTGGGTGAAGCAAACCATTTCTAAGGCACCTTTTCTATCCCCTTCCTCACACCAGAAGGTAAGCAGTGCAGTCCTTAAAAGGTTGCTTGGGCATCTAGGGGACTGCTGAATCCCAGTGAGATTCTTCTTTCAGTGAGAAGACAAGCCTGTGTGATTTACATATAGATGTAAAGTCCCAGTGAGATCCCTTAAGTCAGTGGTGTCAAACTCAAATAGAAACAGGTGGGGGCAGTAGAGTTATTGGTAGGAGCACTAATCCATATATAAGGATTTTTTATAACCACACATTAACAGAGTTTTCAAATGCAATATTATCCATGTTTTATTTTATTTTATTGAATTTATTAAAAACTTCCCAAATATATTTTAATCTAATGTGAGCTACATTGACAGGATGCAGATGGCAGGTTGCATGTTTGACACCTCTACTTTAAGTAATCTGATAAAAATAACTCAGTTCTAGCCACAGTTCTGGCTTTCTCCTGTTTTGTCATATTAAGTCATTTATCACCTTTGGCCTCAGTTTCCTTTTCATTTTTCCTTTTCTTTAAGTTCCTTTTTCTAGTTTTATCAAAGAGATCTTTTCTAACTCTGAATTTATGAGACTTACACCTTATTATATGTTGAAAATGATCACAACTGTACTTTTCCAGTAAAACAAAGGGAGGGCAAAGGAGGGAGACCATTGGGAGGAAAGAGGTTGCCACAGATCAGAGTGTTCCATGTTTGAATTTAGAGAATAAAGTGTTTCCACTTTTGACTTTCACTTTAATTAGTCAGTTAGTAAAAGGAAACAAATTTATGTGATTTAAAAATGAGACATTATAAACTACCAGAAGCATTATGAATGTCATTTTTTCTTGGGTCAGAAGTTAAGATTGGACAGCTATAAATTGTGATAATTCACATTGGACATAAAATTAAAATTTTGATAATCAGTATACTATCATCTATTTATTCATTCCTTACTTCATTTTATCTGTTTATTTGAATTTAAGGGCTTAGTGATTTGTACCTAATATTAATTGAATAAATATTTTCTTGCTATAATTTTAAACTCCAATTTCCTTAAATTATGGTAAACCAAAAAATATTAAGCTTACTCAGCAATTTAGTTACATCTTGAATAAAAGAGCTTTTGAAAGAAATCCAATGTTCCTTCTCTCATTGAGGGCATAGAGAGACAGAGGATGGTTCACTGGTTTAAGAATCAACTGGCCTTATTACAATATCTTTTACATCTGTAGCTACTTGACTACAACATTCACTGAAGCATAGTGGGGCAGCAATCTCATTGCGGTGAATACTCATTTCAGAGAAATCACAGATGCATCATTGAATAAACAGTATCACTTTGCAAATACATTTTTATCTAACAACTTCAATTTCATATTTGTTAGCTAATAGACCCTACCACTGGACATAATATTTTTATATTATATTACACCTGTGAAAAGAAAAAGAAATACTCTTTCATAATGTTACCTTTCTTTGGAAGTAACCCAAACTGAAGAAAATTTCTTTCTTTTGATTCATTTTAAAATTCTATTTGAAAGTACACTTTTTATTCTAAGTCACATAAATGCATGGTTAATATGTCATAGAGTGAACCTGGTGTGCCATATGCTATTTAATTATATAAGGATTAGGTTGAAACTCTTCACTATTTAAATATTTATTTTGCTTAGTGATTATATTAGACTCCTTAAGTAACTAAAGACAATTTTATGCTTAATTGCAAAGGTGAAAGAATATTATCAAAAATGTATTAAGGTAAGATTACTTGATCAACTTGAGTGGCTTTTGGGAATGCCTTTTTATATCCATATTGTATAAACCTTTTCAATGAAGATGGAACAGTATAAAAACTGAAGTCTCTTTCTTTTAAGCTTTCTAGTATGGCATTATAAATATGAAGTCCTTCATTTTGTTAAACAGGAAACCAATGATGTTCCTGCTTACAAAAACCATCTGTCCATGTTCATCTTTATCAACAAACTTCCGGGCAATTTGCATTAGCACAAGCTGTTAGTTTTGTCTTTGCCAATGTTTAACAATGTCAGGTGATTACTCCTCTTTTCAAGCATAGTAGAACATGAAGCTTTCAATAATTCTGCTATGTCAGGAAGACAATATATTTATTCTATGACAGGCTGAAATATATATTGCCCATTCAGTGAGTTGGCAATAGTTTTCTTAATTTTCTTTTCCACTTTACTTGTGAAAGTTTTTGACCATTTAAAATACGTACATACATATATCTCACCTTTACACAGAAAATATTTAAAGAGTACCATATGTGTAACACATTGAATGGGATACAAAAAGATTTATAATAAATAGAAGAATTAGGAAAAAAAGAAAGAATTAGAAGTATGCAAGTGTTTACATACACATACATAACTATGATATAAAGTAAAATATGAAAAAAATCAGTTAAAAAACAAAAAATGTCAAAAAGATACTAGGAAATTCAGGGAAATAGAAGAAAGTTTATTTCTAACTGGATGAATTAAAGGAAAAGATGACATTTGACCCTTAATTTACATGGGTAGTGGGGATTAGAAAGAAAGAATTTGGAGAAAGAACATTCAATGTATTTTTGAATGATATTCAAAAATACCAAAACCAGTGACACAGTGAGAGCAAAAATGAATATTTCCTGCTAATATTTTTCCGTCCAATTTGGTTGGAACATAAAACATGGCTAGAAGGAGTGGGAGATAGAGTGTAAATGTTGGTTAAGGCCACCTCATGAATACCTTGAAATGTAGAGATAAAATGGTAGAATATGGGAAAGCATTGAAGGTTTTTGAGCTAGGGTAAAGATAGAACAATATTATCAGAACCTTACTTTAGGGTATTAATTTGGCAGTACTATAGATTAAAGATATCAAACATGCAGCCCTTGACACTCTCAAGTGTGTCTTGAACCATATTAAAATTTAATTGGGAAATATTTCATAAAATAAATATAAATGCAATAAAACATAGCTAATGCTAATACATGAATTTCTAGGTCAACATGTGGAGACAGAAGGAAAGAGAAACTATAAGAAAAATAGAACAGTGACTATGTCATAATACAGTAGCAGTGGTAATGGAGAGATGAGGAATTAGAGATATTGACTTACCAGAAATGACAAACTTTTAGTAACTAACTGAATGTATAAATAAGATAAGGAAAGAATTAAAAAATTAGGACAATGATTGGCACACAGTAGGTGCTTTATAAGTGACTGAATTGCTAAGCTCTTACTATTTGCCAATCACTATGCTAAGCACTGTAGATAACAAAGACACAAGCAAAATAGCCCTATCCCCAAGGATAGGGCTATTATTTGCATTCTAATGGGGGAGACAATATGCATGTTTGTATGGGTATGTATATTTACCTGTAAATATGAAATAGTGAATGTATATATGTATATAAAGCATACGTGTATATGTTGCATACAAAATGTTATTTAAATATGTGTGCATACATGTGTTTATTATATATAATTATTGTATAATATGTATAATTATATATCTATATAAAATACACACATGTAAGTTATGTAAAATGTCATATAAGCTATGGATTGGTATGACAATTGCAGCTAATGCACTGGGAAAAGTCTCATGAAAAAAAGTAGCACTTAAGGTGAGTCTTGAAGGAAAACTGAGATTCCAAGAGGAAGAGGTGGGAAAAAAAGGTATTCCAGTTATTAGAGACAACTAGTAAAAGGCAATGAGGCAAAATGTAGATTCACATAGATATGTCCAGTAAAGAGTTGGATATACAAGTATGAATCTGAAGAGGTGGGGAAGCTAGGTGGCATAGTGGATAATGCACTGGCCCTAGAGTCAGGAGGACCTGAGTTCAAATCTGGCCTCAGAGCAAACACATGACACTAGCTGTGTGACCCTGGGCAAGTCACTTAACCCTAACTGCCTTTTAAAAAAAAAAAGAAAGAAATACTGTAGTGAGAGAGTCAACTTTTAGGGGCAGCTAGATGGCACAATGGATAGAACACCAGCTCTGAAATCAGGAGGACCTGAGTTCAAATCTGGCTTCAGACCAAAGACTTGACACATACTAGCTGTGTGACCTTGGGCAAGTCACTTAACCCCAATTGACTTACCAAAAAAAAAAAAAGAAAGAAAGAAAAAAAATAGAGTCAGGAGGACCTGAGTTCAAATTTGGCTTCAGACACATAGCATTCACTAGCTGTGTGACTCTGGGCAAGTCACCTAACCCCAATTGCCTCAAAAGAAAAAGGATGGTCTATATGCTACAGATTTAAATTTAGAGTCACCAGTACAGAACCATTAATTAATGTTCTGGGAGCAGATAAGATCACTAAGGCTGGAAGCTAAGAAAGGGCTTTGGTGACTGAGAAATTATCATTGACATTTGAGGTGAAAAAAAAAACTTTTATAAAATGATGGGGAGAGCTTCTAGATTAAAACGCTTAATAATATGTTTTTTTTTCATTATAACAAAACAGCAAAATAATGTGGAAGTGAAAGAGTAACAACAAAGAAGGGGAAAGAAATTCTCACAAGGAAATCATAACAAAAAACAGCTGAAGGGACTTAAGAAATAATTAAACAACCAAAAAATTGTTTAATACAATGACTATGTACTGTGAGGGTAAAGGAAATGAAGGAGAAATACAATATCATCATTTTTTACATAAGAACAAAAGATCACATATCAAGAGATGGAAGAGACCTCAGCAACCAAATGCTCCAATTCACTTCTTTTAATAATGAGAGAACAGGAGCAGGGGAAGAGAAGTGACCCATCTTGTGGTCACCCTAATAAATACAGAATAAAACAATAACTAATATTAAACTTCAAATTAAAACCACATAAATTTGTATCATATTTTGTTAGGAATTTCTTCAGTAATGAATTTTAATTAAAAGAATTAAAGGAAACTCAAAGAAGGGGAAATTGGAGCTTTTAAAAGAAGAAATCTGACAAGCCAAATAAGAGATCTAGTAATTTAAAACAAATAGACAGCTCAATAAAACTCTTAAATATTCATAAAAATATAATGGCAGAAAGAAATAAAATTCAGAAATGAAAAACAAATATCAGTATAATTAAAAGACAGCAAAATTGAAAATTAAAAAAATCAAAACACTTATGATCTTTGTAGATGAAAGCAATTTACCTTGATGACAGTACTTGATGAAATAATTTGAACATCTTTAGCTTATAATTAATTAAATTAAGCAAAAATGATGAAGCAAAGACCCCAAGTTAGGACAGAGAATCTGCAGAAAAGTCTACTTATATAAAAACAGATTGAACTTTCCATGTTTCCCACATAATTCCTTTATTCATCATTACATAGTATGAAATACCTAAAAGTTAGTCCTTTGCCTGAAAACTGTTGTGCAGATTATATTACTTAGATAACCATAGAAAGTCAACTAAAGAGTTAGTTGAAAGAATGAATAACTTTAGCAAAGGTAAAGCATATAAAAATCTACATAAACCAGTAACATTTTTTCTATATTAGAAAAAATCCAGTAGCAATAGGTAGAGTGATAAATTTTATTTAAAATAGTTATAGAACATATAAAATACTTAGTAATCTACCTAGCAAGTCATAATGAGAAATTGAATGAATACAACTGGAAAATACCCTTTACAAAAATAAAGACTGACCTAAGAATTGGGGAACTATGAACTATGAATTGCTTAGGGGTAGGTCATGCCAGTATAATAAAAACAATATTACCCAAAATAATTTGTTTGTTCAGTGTCATACCAATCAAATTCTAAGGCATAACTTAGTAGAGATAGAAAAAAAAAAACACCTCGAAATTATCTAAAGGAAATAAATCTTTAAAATATCAAAGGAAATGATAAAAAAGTGGGGAATAAGATGACCTAACAACAAAAGATCTGCAACTGTACTACAAAGTAGTATTCATCAAAATGATTTGATAACAGTTATCACATATTAAGGTGTATTAGTAGAATATATTAGGTAAACATCATACAACAGAAAAGGATAGAGTAGTCCAGTGTTCAATAAGAAAAAAAATTATTCCAGCTAATGTAAATCATCTACATTTATTAAGTTCATACTATGTGCCATATACTGTGCTAAGTTCAGGGAAAACAAAGAAAGTGAAAAAAAAAACCAACAGTGCCTCAACTCAAGGAGCTCACTATTTGACAAAACATCTAGGCAAAGTAGTCTGGCACAAATTTAATTTAGACTAATGCTAAATTATTAGCAAATGGTTGGATATAAAAAGTGACATCATAAATTAATTAGACAAGCAATGAAAAATATCCTTTCAGATCTATGGATAGAAAATGACTCTATGATAAACAAAGAAAAGGAAAGATCACAGAAGTTAACATAGACACTTAATATTTTTAATTAAAATGACAAAACTGATACATCTAAAATCAGAATGGAAATAACTGGAAAAATTCACTGGAACACAGCATTGAGGACTAATGGTATTTTTTTTCATTGAAGGAGTATGAATATTAGTTTATTGTTTCCATATTGACCATGTTGCAAAAGAAAGCACACACACCCTTCCACACCCACACACACACACACACACAACCTCCCCTACCCCCAGTCAAATAAAGAAAATGGAAAAAAAGAGTGTGCATGAATTTGCACCCAGAGTTCATCAGTTCTCTCTCTGGAGGTGAATAGCATTTTTCATCCAGGGTTTTTTGGAATTATCTTAGATCACTGTCTTGCTTAGAGGAGCTAAATCTTTCAGAGCTGCTCATCTTTGCACTATTGCTGTTACTGTGGATGATGTTATCCTGGTTCCACATATTTTACTTTGCATGAGGTCATATAAGTCTTCCAAGGTTTTTCTGAGAATATCCTGCTCATCATTTCTTATAGTACAATAGCATTCCATCACAAACATATGCCAGAATTTGTTTAATTTGACAGGCATCCCTGCAATTTCCACTTTTTTTTTTTGCCACTTCAAAAAAAGAGTTGCTAAAATATGTTTGTACAAATTGATCCTTGCACTTTTTCTTTGATTGCTTTGGGATACAGACCTGGTAGAGCTATTTCTGGGTCAAAGGGTATTCAGAGTTGTATAGTGCATTGGACATAGTTCCAAATTCTTCTCCAGAATTGTTGGGCTAGTATAAAACTCTAACAACTGTGCATTAGCATCCCAATTTTTCCACCTCCCCTACACCATGTCATTTACCTTTCTGTCACGTTAGCCAACCTGATAGGTGTAAAGCTGTATTTCAAAGCTGTTTTTATTTTCATTTCTCTAATCCATGATGATCTGGAGCATTTTTTTTCATGTGATGAATGATAGTTTTGATTTCTTCTTCTGAAAATTGTTCATATCCTTTGATCATTTATGGAGATTGGCTCATTTTTTTATAAATTTGGCTCAGTTCACTATATATTTGGGAAATGAGGCTTTTATCACAAAAACTTGCTGTAATTTTTCCCAGTTTCCTGTTTTTCTCCTAATTTTGGCTTTTTAATTTCATGTAATCTAAGTTATCTATCTATCTAAGAATCAAATAGCAATTTGTATAGTCCTTCTGTGATGAAATCATCTTGATAGTTGCCAAACTGCTTGAACAACTCAACAGTGTTGATGAAGTCATTTATTTCAGGAGCTCCAAATGCAAATTGAAACTTAGATATTACATATTACTTTTCTTTTTTAAGAATTTTTTATTCTTAACTTAAAAAATAAAACAGGCATTTCCATAACAAAGTAGAATAGAAAACAAATAGAGAATTGTACCTGAAACTGCAAATCAGTTACATAAAACTTGCTGTTCTTTTCAAATTTACAACTTTCTTTTTCCCTCTCCTGCTCCCCCCACCATAGAGATGTATACCATTAGACACAAATATGTATATGTATACACATGTGTATACATGATACACACATATCTCCATCTACATGCATGTACGCATATATGCATATATACATATGTGTATGTTCTTTTTCTGGATGCCAACAGCATCTTCCTTTGTAGGATCTTTGCAGATAATTTGGCTATTTGTAATAGAATGACTTAGTTGCTCAAAGTTGTTCTTAAAACAATACTGCTATTACTGAATACAGTGTTCTCTTGGTTCTGCTCATTTTGCTCTGCATTATTTCGTGCAAATTTCTCCAAGCTTTTCTAAAATCATTGAGCTCATCATTTCTTATAGCAGAGTAATATTTTTGCCACTACAAAGAGACCTGCTATAAATATTTTAGAACATAGAGGTTCTTTTTCTTTTTTTCCCCCAATCATCTTGGGAAACAGAGCTAATAGTGATATTGCTGGATCAAAGAGTATAGGCAATTTAAACACTCTTTCAGCATAATTCCTAATCATACTCCAAAATGGTTGCATCCACTTACAGATACACCAGCAATGAATTAAGGTTCCAACTTTTACGCAACCGCTCTAACATTTGTCACTTTGCCCTCCATTCATTTTTAGCCTATCTGATAGGTGTAAAATGATATCTCAAAAGTTGTTTTAATTTACATTTTTCTCATCAATAATGATTTAGAAATCATTTTTCACATGACTATAAATTGTTCTGATTTCATCATTAGAAAACTGCCTATTCATGTCCTTTGACCATTAATCAATTGGGGGTACAATCACTCTCCCAGTTTTTCCATGAAAGTCCCTTAGGAACTTGTGAAGCATGGAACTTTTTTCCCTATCATTTTCATGAGTTTCATTAAAAAAGGAAGACATTTTCATTGCTACTCATACCATTCTTCCCTCTAATTAAAATAGACTCCTTTTTGACTTTGGTATAGTCTCATTTTCACTGCCATTAGGTAAGAAGGGCTTCTTCTGAAAATCTGGAGCAACTATTTCCTATCAGGAAAAGATTAATCACTTGAGACTTTGCAGAAGGACCCTGGTGACCACAAGAGCTGGGTCAGTGATTTTGCTTTTATATGTACAGAAGAATAAAGTATAAGAGAAGACCCACAGCACAAGAAAGTAATTCCTAAGCTGTCAAATTGAATATTGAATGTTTGTGTTCAAATTCTAAGCCCATGACTTCAGAATTTTCTCTCTTTGTCCTTGATCTGCTTCTTACTCTTCTCTCCCTTTGTGTGTAAAAGGCACTAGGTCAATACTTTTTTGGTCAGTAGAAGCAGGTAAAGGGAGGTCAGATTGTCATGGACTTCACTTTAAGTCAAGCTCTTGCCCTTTATAGAGGGGAAAGATGGAACTCTTTACGCAACATGCCAAATGAAAAGGAAAAGTCACTGGAAGTCAACTTGCCATATCTCCTGAGGATGTGAAAACTCCTTTGAAGTACCAAGTTAAATGGTCCTCAGCATGATTGGACACATGGTTCTTAACATGAGTAAGAATCTGTCATTGGACACAGGTCTTGAGCAGACAGAAATTTCCTGGCTTCATTCTATCTTGCTTGACATTTTTTTTTTGATATTTTCATCTTCCTTTTTTGTTTAATCAAACTACTCCAATCATATTCTCCTCTCCCCTTATTGACTATTCTTTTTCTGTCTCCTTCATTGGATCCTCATCTTTTCTCTTGTCTCTTTTAAATAGTTTCAATGGGGACCATATTCATTGTAATGGCTTACATGATTGAATATATGCAAAAAATCCCAATTTATAACCTCACCCCTTCCTTTTACTTAATGATACACTTGCCTGGTGAACATCTCCAATTTGATGAATTGCTGAGATCTCAGAATCAACATGTCCCAAACAGAATTCATTATTTCTCCCACAAAACCCAGTCTTCTTCCTAACTTTGCTATTTTCTGTCACTGGGGTCCACAGCTTAACCTTGAATTTTCTCTATTCCTTACCCTTTATGTCAATCATTTGCCCAGTCTGTTCTTCTCTATCTTCACAACATCTTACTCATCCTTAGTTCCACTAACTCATCTTCCATGCTAGTTTGGACCCTCATCATCTCTCAGGTGGATAATTGCAATAGCTTCCTAATTGATCTCCCAGACTGTAGTCACATCCATCTTCAATGCATACTTGAAACAACTAAGTAGCTCCTTATTGCCTCTTCTATTCATCATTTAAAGTACTGGTTTGCAATGTGATTTCTGTTTACTTTGTTACGTATTAATCCTCCACTTGTGCTCTCTGTTTCAGACAAATTGATCTATTTGCTTTTCCTCATACATTTTATTACAACTCCCTTCCTCAAGTCTAGTATGTGCTTCCTCCCCCTCTCTGCCTCTTCAAATTCTTAACTTCCTTCAAATGTCACCTAAGATGCCATTTCCCACAATATGTTATTTCTGATCCCCCAAGTTCTTATTATCTCCAATATGCCTGAAATGATGTTGTATTTATTTTGTACATTTCTGTACTTAGTTATTTGTGTACATATCATTTCCCTCATAATGTGTTTGAGGGCATGGATGGTTTTATTTTTGTCTTTACATCTACAGTATTGAACACTATGCCTGACTCCTAATAGGTACTTCACAAATGTGTATGGATTAATTTGTATCATGACCATCTTCCTTATCACTCAGGATCTTATCCTTAAAATGATTCTTGATTCTTTGCTCTTCTTTATATCCACTGATACAGTAATCACTTACATAGTCCTATGGATTCTATTTCCCTAATGTCTTTTAAATATTTTCCCTTTCTTTACATTTCCTTGTCACTGTCCATTTAAGTCTTCATTACCCTTCTTCCAGAATATTAGAAGGAGGGGAGGAACACTAGACATTATTGGGAAGCAGTTATCCCAAATAGCCCTCATTTCATCAATTAGAGGTCATACCAGATTAACCTCATTTTCTTTTTTGACAGGGTTACTATTAGACTGGGAGATCAGGAAAATATAATAATCCATAATACCTTGATTTCTACGTATTTGATAAAGTTTCTCATGCTATTTTTTGAATAGGATGAAATAAATGCAGGATAAATTACAGTGTTCAGTGAACTTGGGAAATAGTAGAAAAGCCCAATCCAAATGCTATTTGTGAAGAGATCTCTAGAAAATGCTTTAAAAAATATGCCCTTGCAACTTTTTGTATAAAATGTTAAGACCATAAAATACATATATAGAATGCTTATTGCATTTCCAGCTTACACAAAGTTGAGAGAAATAGCCAATGGAGTAAACAGCCATCAGGATTCCAAATGTCAATTCAATTTAAGCAGCATTTATTCAGTGTCTACCATATGTAAGATATTGTTCTTACTTCTAAGAATATAAAAATAAAAATTAAACAACTCCCTCCTGCAATGAGGTTAATTCTACTTGGGAAATATTTTATATACATATACATGTACACATATATATGAATAAATTTACATATGTTCCTAATGCTTACAAAGAGTTAATAAGATGTAATAGATAAATCAGACAATCTTAAAAAAGTATGCAGGTATACATTTGCTAATATTCCCAATTTCCCTTTTCTTTTGCTATTAAAGAGGCCCAAGGCCTGACATTCAATATCATTCCTTTCTTATGTCCAGGAGCAGAAAAAGTAGCACTTGGGATTTTTTTGGTGGGATAGATCTTCTGAGATCCTTTGCTCCTTGGGATGCCAACCACTACTACTGAACCACAATGGATGTAGAGGTGGGACAGATTCTGAAGAGCCATAATGTATTTAAGAGATTATAGCAGTAGGCAGAGAAAGGCAAAAGTTGTAGTGACAAGTCTGACTACTAGGGAAAAAAAAGCAAATATGAAACGGGACTGGAGAGGCAGCTGTCACAAAATCTTGGCTGCTGATGTGATCAGACAGAGAGATTAATCCTCACTCCTATTGTTGGCATATTCCAAAAGCATAGCCCTTTCCCTTACTTTTCTCTTGTATTGGCTAAGAGAACATATGATCAAGGAGACCTTTTTTTTTAAATTTTTGCTATGTGACAACTTTCTCATCATTTAGCAATTTAATGTATTTTAATAAGCCTTATGAAGTCAAACTGAAAAAAGCCACTGAAAAGTCAATTGCTTAAGTCTTCTGATGGCATTTGGTTTACCCACAGAATGAGATCCAGCCAATGCAGGATAGAGATAGAACCACTAAAAAAAATTTTGAGTTATTCATAATTTTCTTATAACAAGGAAATTTTCCATCATCTCACTTCTCTTATATTTTATTTTGCATCAGGTTAGTGAGGGCAAATAATCCTGGTTAGTCAGGCAAGGAGTGGGCAGGAAGCAGTCTGAAAAATTGCAGGCATGGGTACAATATTCATTAAGAAGCCCACGAACATGCTCTGGATTCTCTCCTTTGACACTATGTGGCTGGTGTCTCAAGTTAGCACAAGGTGGTAGAAAAATTATATATCATGTTCCTTTGTTGGTCAGTTAATTAAGTGACAACCAGCTTTTCTGTGGGTGGTTGAAAGGAGGGCAACAAGCCAAGTGTGGGCTGTTATTACTACTGCAGCACTTCAGGTGTCACCAAGGACACCCATCAAGTGTATACGCAGCCCACACCTTTGTCACAAAGGGTACAAAGAAAACTGAGAAAAGAAAATAGCTGAGGTGAACAAGAAAGGCTTCACAATGAAGTTGACCTATGATTTGATCCTTAAAGAAAAACAATATTAAAATGATGAGCTACTTATAAAGTCATTTCTCTTTGCTTTAATCCACTGGAGAAAGAAATCAAAAACCTCCTCAGTATCTTTGCCAAGAAAACAACAGTACTGGTGTGCTATGGCCCACTGGGTCACAAAGAGTTGGATAAAACTGAACAACTGAACAATAACCTATAAAGTAGTACAAGTCCTACCCATGTGATCAATAAACAAACTTTGTGAATATAGGATGAATGAATGAATGAAAAAAGTATTTAAAATAGTTATATGAAAATCATTGCTCTAGGTACTAAGGATATAAATAGACAAGTAAGATATATGTTCTCAAAGAGCTCACCTACTAGTGGTAGAGATAAGATACAGGGAAGGTTTCAGCTGCAAATTAGATACATTTGTCTCATTGTCCTTAGAAAGCAGTAGCAAAACATATGGTAATGTCTCTTCTTTAATTTCACTTCTACTGGTAAAATTATGTTAGTTTCTCATGTCAAACTATTTGACAGTGTCCAGGACATTGGCAGCAAGAATTTTATTTTCTGGGTCTTTGATGTCTATATGGCTGAAGCATCCACAGAAGCAGCGGCCAGGCTGCATCTTCACAGAGGATATATTCCCAGATGATGGCTAAATAAGCTGGGCTGGAAGCACAGTTATTCCCAAGGCTTTTAGGTTGGGGGTCCTGGGCTGTCTCTTCTGAGGTCCTGAAGGGAGGTGCCAGTTGATGCAGTGGTATTTGTTTGACTTGCTTCCTTCTCCTTTTCCTCCATCTCCTCCTTCTTCTTTTTTTTCTTTCACCTCTTTATTAACATCAAAAAGTGAAATGGGCTGCTTCAGGAGATAATGGATTTCTTATCTCTGTAGGCCATTGGGTGGAGAAGTATAATGATAACTTGTCAAGAATGTTGTACATTGTTCCAGACATAAAGGCATCCAAGATTTCTTTCTACACAGAGATTTTCTGTGAAAGGGCTGAGCCTGGGGATAGAACCCAGGTTCCCAAAATTCTTTGAGCTAGTAGAGTTTCCTTTATTGGGTGGGAATTTTCTAGACAAGATTTTCTAGCTATTGAGGGTTCTCGCCTGGAATCTATGAACTTGTTTGTTTGATAATGGTATTTCATTGTGATTGATTTCCTTTGTAATTCTATTGGTTTTATTTATTCATTTTAAAACATTATTCTGGGGGCAGCTAGGTGGTGCTGTGGATAGAGCACTGGCCCTGGAGTCAGGAAGACCGGAGTTCAAATCTGGCCTCAGACCAAATACTTGACACTTACTAGCTGTGTGACCCTGGGCAAGTCACTTAACCCCAATTGCCCAAAAAGAAAAAAGAAATGTAAAAAAAAAAACATTATTCTGAAAACCGCATATGTTTCTCCAGACCCCCAATGTGGTGTAAGGTAGAAATGAGGTTATCAAACCTCTTCTAGAAGATTGTGTTGGAATTTTGCTACATGTAAACATAACCCATGGCAAACATTTGTTGGGTATTTGCCTTCAATATGTACAGTTTTAAAAGAGAATAGGAACTATTGGTTGATAACAGACTTAAAAGCTAAAACATATATATTTTGGAAAACGAATTATTAAATTGTTTAAACAGAGAGGAGAGGCAGAAAAAGGTGTAGTTGTCATGCCATCAGCCATAGTCCAAAAGAGTTCTATACCACAATGACACAAACTGCTACATGTAGAAAGGTTCCAAATATAGCACATAAGTTGCCTGAGATATATGCCAGCAGATACTTCTAAATATTCAATAAAAGTTGGACAATGCCAATATTCAAATATTTTAGGTGGGCCTAAAAGACAAGCTATTTGTGTTAAATAATTTCTAGTCACACAAGGCTAGGATTAAGCAATATTAATGGATAATAAAATATTTTCCCCACAGAATGCTATGAGAATGAGAAGTTCAAGAGCTATGGGAAGAGGTAGCAGGTTGAGAGAGAGACTGGAAAGAAATTAGGGGATCTTCCCTTCATGTCCTTTTGGAATTTTTAAATACTACTGCCACTGTGGTGAGATAGAAAAAGAAATAAGTAATAGACTCCTATACATAGTAGTCCTTGTTACTTTTTCCACAAGCGAAGAGATATATCCCTCTTTTCTGTGTTGGGTAGAGAGGGTAGAGAGAGTATTTAATTGGGAGACCCTGGAAATCCTTTCAAATGCTAACATTTTGTGATTCTGATTTAGTGCACATAGGCAGCCTTCATGCTAATTTTATTCTTGGGAGACACTAAGAAGAGGTAGCATTTGAGAATCAGTACTGAGAAAATTTAGTACCTGATTTAATTAGTTGTTATTAATGTACTTTGTCATTCCATCATAATTAATGCTTTTGTAAGATCATAACATTATAGATTTCAAGCTGAAAGGAACCTGAGAGATCATGTAGTACAAACATCTCATTCTACAGATAAGAAAACTGAGTCCCAAAGTATTAATTGACTCTGTATCATCTGGATAGGCTAATAAAGCGGAAGATCAAGGGCACAAAAATATGAATTTGAATATATGAGGTTCCAAATGAATCTAGGAGTACTATAGTTGGGAGGGGATCTTATTTGAGAGGCCCTGATATACACTGTGATTCTGTAACTGTTGTATATGTCTCCTTACATCTAGGGCCATGTCCAGTCATCCTGATCTATATCTTGACACTTAACCAGATGGCTCCAGAGGAGAGAGTAAGGCTGGAGACTTTGCATGGCCCTCCTTAACTTAAATCCAATTCCCCAAGTCGTGGCATCACCTTACTGATGTCATGGTCCTCTTCAACAATGAAGGACAAACAACAATCTGCCTCCTAATTTCATCTTTCAGCTTTCAATCTCCTTACTCAAGGATTCATCTTTTATAATTTTGCCAAAGTAATCATTTCAATATAGATGTCTGAATCACGTCATGTCCTTACTTCAAGCCCTTCTGTGACCCTATATTCTGTACAGGATGAAATATTTATCAAAACATATAAAACATTTTATGACTTGACTCAAACCTATCTTTCCAGCTTCATTTTGTGCTGTTTTATTTTTCTGTACACATTTCCTTACCTTCCAATCAAACTGGACTACTTTCCCTGTCCTGACCATGTACTGCTTACTCTCATTCACATGATTCTTTGCAGGAGGTTCTTTCCTCTGCCAATTTTGAAAAAAAAAAGACTCCTCACTCATCTCCACCTATCAAAATTCTTCACTTCTTTTAAGACACGATTGACATGCCTCTTCTTCTATGAAATCTTTTAAAATTCCTATAAGCTAGAAATGACTCCTCACTCCTCCATTTTATTCTCCTCTCCATTTAACTTCTCATATCACATTCTAGCTTGTTCTATAACTATTGGTATGGTAACTACACTAAGTTTATTAGAGTATTTTCAGTTATATGTCCAGGTGCAATTTGAACACGATGACTCTGAAAGTCTTTTCAAATTTTGACATTCTGTGATTTTAACATAGTGCACACAGTCTGCCATTCTGCTAGATTATCAAATACTTGTGAGAAGGAACTACATGATTTTTAATTTTAAATTTAAATCTCTAGCTCCATTCATATTTTATTAAACATTTCAGGTGTTTATTGAACATTTGTTGACTTCTTTGTGACTGAGCATATCATGAAAAGCATTAGGTCTCTTTAATAACCAGAAATATTCTGTTAAAAAAATGAGTATATAGCAGTCTTAAATATGAATGAACCTAGCAATTACGTAGCAGACTTCATCAAGGGTATCATCACACTGGCATAAAGAGAAAAAGAAAAAAAATCATAAAAGGAAATATCTTTCTTTATAAAAATATTAATATTTATGTTATTTTAGAGTAAAAGAAAAATGGAAAATATTTTATGTTCAAAGTTGGAGAATGGCTGAATAAATTATGATATGTTAAGGCAAAAAACTATTATAGCACCATAAAAATGATGACTATGAAACATACAAGGAAATATGAAATCACTCAAATCAGGTATTGTGGAGCACAGTAGAATCAACATTATATACATATTGACCACAACTATATCTGGAAAAAAAAAAGAAGGAAGGAAAATAGAGGTAAACTTCCATGAACTTCAGGTAAAGCTGAAAACAGAGAGTAAATATAGCTGACATACTACATTGATTGTTAATGCAGTTGATTCATCTATGTTAAAGGCTATGAGCTTTGCAAGTAATATTTTCTCATGCTTTTGGATTTTTTATTGATATCATTATTTTTATAATTTCATTTTTAAAAAGAAGGCTATGGATTCATGATCATTTAAGGACTATTGACTCCTCATTGAAATTCCTATGAAAATTAATACTCTCAACCCTTGATCTCTGATTTTTCCACTGAAATGGAAATGTGTGAATATTTACTATGCTCAATATCCAGCCTTGTCCCTTGACCTAGTTCTCAATGAAAATGATTCTAAGCCATGTGGGAGAAGAAATATTGATATGCGTAGCAGTAAGATTATCAAAATAATTTATCAAGTGCATCCTGTATATAAGACCCTCCTCAAGACAAACATGTGCAAGATTGATTTTGATGCTTATTTGTAAGTGATGCTTATCTATGTCAGTGATATTCACAGAAACATAAAAAAAAAACAGAATCTTGGAGGGAAAAGAGGTCATGGAATTGATCTACTACTCAAACCCACATGTAAATATAATGAGCAAGTAGCCCTTCAGTTTTCCTTTGAATTTCTCCAGTGAATAGAAACTCTTTACATCTGTAGGAAGCCTATTTTACTTCTTAAGAGTTCTAATTGTTAAAAATGAGTTCCTTACACCTTGCCAAAATTAATAGAATTAAAGGTTATTTTTCAAACTAAAAATATCATAATGAAGTTATTGGAAACAAGTATATCATCATAAAGATGATGATCATTGTGCTGGCTGCTTTAGCACCTTAAGATGGGAATTTTTTAAAAGGGAAGTCGACCTTTAGCAAAAGTCCCCCCCCCAATTAGTCTCAACATGAATCCTCTAACATGCTTTTTTCCTTTGCCTTGAAAATTTTGCCTTCACTTGCCACATTGATCTTTGATCTTCAGTCAGTATTAAAAGAACAGTATAATCCAGAGGAAAGAAAGTCTGGGAAGCTAGGAGCCATTGGTTCTAGTTCAATCTCATCTACTAGCTGACTTTATGAAAACCTCAGTGAATGTCTGGTGACTTCATTGTTTCATACTTACAAAGATGGAAATAACAATCTCTTTCATGCTTACCAAACATGGTAGCTATAAACACAGCATGTAATAATGGTAAAAGCATTTCAAAATGAAATGTTAAAAAGTTAGTTCTGCATTATTAACGAGGTCGAGTAAAAAGAAGTAACCACAAAGGAAAGGCAAAGAACAAAAGATAGAGATAACGTTTGTTTCTCTTTTTTATATTCTAAACATGTGTGTGCATGTGTGTGCGTGTGTGTGTGTGAAGTCTCTGCAGTTTTACCTTTTGTCATTTGCAAGCAATTTAAAAAGTTCCTTAAGGAGTCCTGCCTATCATTAAACTCCCTTACCAGAACTGAAAGGCAGCCCAGGTTTATGCTGTTGTTTCCACTATTGGGAATTGACTATATTTATGGCCAAAAACCCTATCTTACAGGGATGTTGTGAGCAAAGCATGTTGGAAAACTTAAGGCTTTATGTAAATAAGTGTGGCATTGTAAGTGAAAACCATTCTAATACATCATCAACAGATAAGGGATTGAACTGAAAGACTCCTAAGGACCTTTTCAATGTTAACATTCTAAAATCTGATGATCTTACCATAATTGTTGTAAAATGGTGGGGTATTAATTTTTTTTCTGTTGGAATTAATGAGTTAAATTTCATCCAAAGGAAGCAAAAAGAATGGAGTGGAGGAGGATAGGTTTTAAATTGCTTTGAACTAGGCAAGACAAAGAAGAAATAATAGTCTCTAGGAGTATTCCTACTGGATTAACTGATAGATTAGTTTCTGTTCTGATTTCTATCAATCTCCTATTTGATTTCATAGAATAAACAAGATTACCACACTCAAAAAGAGCCACAAAATAATATAATAACTTAAGTTAGAAGTAGGCAGGAAATATGTAGTGACTCCCAGTATGTTTGAAACAAGAATTTTATGAAGTTTTGCCCCTGGCTAATGAAAACATTTCTCCATTTTGTGATAATGTCACAACAGATCAGCAATACTAGAACCCATAACTTAGTCTGACTCAGAGGATGAATTTTCTAGGGTGAAAAATCCTACAAATGGAGTCTGCTTATTTAACTATATATAGAAAATAACTTCAAATAGGAAAAAAAAATTGCAAAGAATGCCTAAGGGGAAAGAACAGAGAATCTAGGAGTCCATAATGAAATCTGCTATATACGGTTTCAAAGTCAGACCATTTCTTAGAAACTATAGAAGCAAGCCTATTATAATCAGAATGATACACTGAACTTTTCTGCAGTTATTTGGAATTGAAAGAGTCAACTGCTTTCCACTTACCATTTATTGGTTTAATTAAAACATGCCATCAGCACTGCTTTAGGGTGAAAGCATTACTTTTTCTAATTGCACTTAAGATTATTCACTTTTACTCCAAATCTCTTGACTTAGAATTTTCTGCCTGATGTTATAAAGAATTTACCTCCATCTGAGGCATTTAAGAGTTGAAATGTTCCAAATTGTCACCTCCAATTATGGAAACATGTTCTAGATGGAACATAACATGACATCTAATGTAACCAGGTGTGGCATGCCATTCCCATAATACATCAAGTGTAATAAAACGCCTTCTTTTATTTAAAACTTTCAAAACTTTTTTTTATTTCACTATTATAATTTTGTCATGTAGATGCTATTTGGATTTAGTTTCACATGGAGATGTTTAGGAGAACTGTGTTGTTTATATTTTGATATCTAAAACCAAATGTTTTTGCTAGAATTATTTAGGCCAATTAGCAAACGTATAAAAATATGCTTAAAGCTACAAATGACTTAAAATTTATTTATCAAAATTGGAAATTGGAAGCTTCATTATATTTACATTGCTGGGTATATTGAGGAGCAATGCTGCAGGGAACTAAACTTCCTGGTCATGCCTTATATCAAAATGTTCTGGGAAACAAGTTTCCAGGTCTTGCTGCAGCAATGAGAAGATAAAAATCTTCCTGAGTGAGGAAAACCTTAACCTCAGTTTCATGCTCACCTTATTTCTGACACCTTGTGTTTCTTTGGATTATGTACCTTGTTTTGAACTTGGGTTTCTGTGTATCACATTGCTCCCGACTTATTGACAGGCTACTCACTACTGCAGCCTAACATCATAGCATTCGTGCATTTCCTAGATCCAGGCTACTTTATTGACATATTATTTTAGTCCTAGACCTTGGCTTGCCTCCAAGTTCTATTTCATAATGACTCAATTGGAAAGTACACATATGTATATATGTATGTATGTGTATCTATGCATACATATATCTATATATGCATGTATGAATATATAAACTAAGCATGTGATGTATGTATGTATATATTTGTGTGTGAATATGTGTTTATATATATATAGAGAGAGAGAGAGGGAGAAAGACAGAGATGAAGACACTGAGACAAAGAGAGAGACAGAGACAGAGATGGGGGGGCATGTGCTTCAGCCAGTTGTCTCTTCTGTCAAGAATTTAAAGGTTAGACTACACAAATGCAATACAAATGATAAACCACAAGATCATACAGAATCTCACAACCTTTGATGAAGAAACAACCTCAAAGGCCAGTCCAACATACACTTGAATGTAGCATATACTATTTAGAGGGAAGATGAACAGAACCCAAAACCTCCAAGGCAGCCTATTCCACTTTTGAATAGCTTTAATTGTTAAGAAGTGTTTTTTTTTTCCCCTATACACTGACCCTAAGTCGATTTCTTTGTACCTTTAATATATCATTCCTATTTCTTCCCTAAAGTCAGAATCAAGGCTATTTAATGAGAAAAATAGCCTCTTGGTACTTCTAGGAGCTGGGTAGTTCTGAGTTACAAAGGTAGGTCCTTAGTGCAAAATTCTCAAATTATAATCATATAATTATGTAGATGTCTGGACCTTAAGAGACACACAATGTGTTTGATAGAGAGTTGGACTTGAAATAAGGAAAACTTGGGTTCAAAGCCTATCCTCAACATTTACTGATTGTATGACTATAAGTAAGTCACTTAAACTTTCAATGCTCCAAACATATTATAAGACTACAAATTATAAAGGAATTATCTATATAGGTAGAGATAGCTATATCGATGAAATCACTTCTCAAGAGGACGGAAGAAAAGAAAAAGGGAAGGGAAATTTGATCATGTAGTCTAAACCCCTCATTCTATAGATGAGGAAGCTCTCTAAGTTGAGCACCTTGGCTCATATTTTACAGAAAAATATTGAGGCCATTTTCTGTGAAATCCTTATTTTACACCTTTTCAGCATCTCCTATCACTTCTATGCTTTCTGCCACTTTCTCCTCCTTCACCCCTATTTCACATGATGAAATAGTCTTATTCTTTACCAGGGATAACTACTTTACTTATTCAAGTGATCCCATTCCATCCCACCTCTTCCAACAGATCATTCCCTCTGTCTTTCCTACTCTCATTTATTTTCAATCTCTCCTTGTCTACTGACTCATTTTCTACTCCCTATATATACTCTTTCCCAAGAAAAACACCATCACTTGATATATCCTTCTATCCTTGCTAACTGTTGTTCCATATGTCTTCTGTCCTTTGTAGTTAAACCCTTGAAAAAAGCCATGTAGAATAGGTGTTTCCACTTTCTCTCCTCTCACATTCTCTTCTTAACCCTTTAAAGTCTGGCTTCCAGACTCATGATTCCACTAGACTGTTCTCTCCAAAGTTGTCAGTGATCTCTTAATTGCTGAATCCAATGACCTTTTTTCTATTCCCATTCTTCTTGCAGCCTTTGACACTATTTATCACTATTTCTTTCTTGATACTCTCTTCTCTATAGGTTTTTAGCACACCACTCTCTCCTGGTTTTCTGCTACTTCCTCTGTCTTCTTTGCTAGATCCTCCTCCACATTATACCTTTTGTTAGTGTCCTCCAGGTTTTTGTCCTTGGCCCCCTTCACTTGGCTGTCTATATTATTTTACTTGATGATCTCAAGAGTTCATATGGATTTAATTACTATATTTATTCTGATAATTTTCAAATCTAATTTTCCCTTCCCAATCTCTATACTGACCTCTAATCTTGCATCTTCAACTGATTTTCATTTATCTTAAACTGGATGCACAGAAAGAGAAGTTGTTATATTTCACTTTAATCCCTTCCCTCTCCACCTTTCTTATTACTGTAGAGGACAGCACCCTCCCAGTTCCTCAAGTGTGCAATATATGAGTTAATGGGGTTGGAATCTGAGCCCCAGAAAGGAAAAACTCTGGCCCTGATGGGGTTGGAATCTGAGCACCAGAAAGGAAAAACCCTGGACTTTCCCAGATGGCCAAATCTCCGGTGTTTCCCTGAGGCTATGGTCCCATCAACTGGTCTTTCATTGTGGCTACACCCAATCTCCCCTCCATTGACTTGCCTCCCTATGGCCCCAGGCCACTTCCCACCCTTGGTCCCACCTAGGCTCTATTTCCCACACTTGGGATTTCTACTACCTCATGAACTACTTGGCCACTTTCCCACATGGCCAGGTTTCTGGTGTTTCCCTGAGGTTATGGCCCCATAAACTGGTCTTTCATTGTAGCTACACTCAATCTCCTCTCCATTGTTTTACCTCCCTATGGCCCCTGGCCATTTCCCACCCTTCTCCATTCTCCCTTGGCCAGGAGGTCCAGGTCCCAGGAGCTCTGTTCACCCCAGCTTACTGGCCACTCCCATCCAGATCTCCTTAGACCCCCTCCTCCAGTCACCCCAAACTACTTGGCCACTCCTAGATCCCTCCCACAGTCTTTCTGTATATAAGGTCCATCTTGTCTCCATTAAAATGCTGAGATTCTTAAAATCTAGCCAAGGCTTAGATTCTTATACTCTAGCCACTGCTTACCCATGTTTAGACTCCTTAAGAGTCTGCCCAAAATGATGGGTGTTCTAATAAACCTTGTCTTTGGCTGAAAGAAGGCTTGGATCAAATTTTTTTGGGCAGGATCTGCATGTTGTGATTTTGAGGTCCCAGCAACCCTGAACCCCTAAACCACATCAGCCCCAGACCATTTCCCACCCTTGGTAATTCTATTACCTCATGGACTCTGTACTTTCCCACATGGCCAAATATCTGGAGGCTACAGTCCCATCAACTGGTCTTTCATGGTGGCTACACCCAATCTCCCCTCCATTGTCTTGCCTCCCTATGGCCCCTGGCCATTTCCTACCCTTGGAAATTCTATTACCTCATGGACTACTTGGCCACTCTCCCACAATCTTTCTGTATATAAAGTCATCTTGTCTCCATTAAGAGGTGCAGATTTTCACAATCTAATTTGGCGAATCTTCAATAAACTTTGTTTTTGACTTCAAGAAGGCTTGGGTTGATTTCTTTCGGGCAGCACCTGGGTATCATGATTTTGGGGTGCCCGGACCCCTATCGTCTAGACCGCATCATGAGTCACCTTGGATACCTCAGTATTTCTCATGCTTCCTCATATTTAAGGTCTGTTGATTTCATCTTTGCAACATCTCTCAAGTATACCTCCCTCTCTCCTCTGATACTACCACCATACTAGTGCAGGGCCTTATTATCTCATGCCTTAATTATTACAATAGCCAGCTTTGGGGTTATCTACCTCAAGTCTCTCCCCAACCAATCCATTCTCCATTATCCACTAAAGTAATTATCCTAAAATACAGGTCTAATCATGATATCTTCCCCCTGCTGCCATAGACACACACTCAGTAAACTCCAGTGGTTTCCTATTGCCTTCGGGAGCAAATGCAAAATGCTCTGTTCAGCATTCAAAGCACTTTATAAGCTAGCACCCTATTACCTTTCTAGTTTTCTTTTATCTTACTCTCCAACATGTACTCTCCAATCCAGCAACACTGGCCTCCTGTCTGTTCCATGAACAAGACACTCCATCTCTTGACCTTGGGCATATTCTCTGGCTATGCTCCATGCTTTGAACATTTTCCCTCCTCTGTTCCAAATATTAACCTCTTTGAATTTCTTTAAGTCATAAGTAAAAACCCCACAATCTATAGGAAGCTTTCCTTAACCCCTCTTAATTCTAATCTTTCCTTCTGTTAATTATTTTATATTTATCCTCATGTAGTTCACTTTGCATATATTAGTTTGCATTTTGTCTTTCCTATTAGATTATAAAATCTTTGAAAGCAGGAATTGTCTATCTCTAGTGTTTAGTATATTGTCTGGCACATAATAGGTACTTAAGAAATGTTTTTTGATGAATTGACTAATTGTTGGATTGAAACTGAGGAGTCAAGTGACTTGCCCAAGGTTAATCATGTAGTAATTAG
>NW_020954596.1:42829351-42856921 GCF_900497805.2 Vombatus ursinus | reverse complement strand
TGACTCCTCAGTAGCTTTTGATGTTTGCCTTGTAAAATTCTGAATAATTTTACTATTCAGAGTTTGAATTTCAAGGCTAAGTTTCACTAAGAAATCAGATAGAACAATTAGAAATCACTTCATTTTTTATTCTTCTTTCTATTTCTGTTACATGAATGTTTAGTTTTTATACTGTATTTAAATGAACCTAGGACATATTATATCTAAACTCTGCTTTGAATAATCTTAAAAAAAAAAGAAACCAAACTCTCTCAAAGGATAAGCATAGGCATACAACAGAAATAGAAGTAAATTTAATGTTTTGTTACAAGAGATTGTTGGGAGAGGACTTATAGTGGCAAGTGAGCCTAATCTATCAAGTAAGCAATAGGCATTTTGTCCTTGGCCCCCTTCTCTTGTCTGTCTATACTATTTCACTTGGTGATCTCACAAGTTCTTGTGGATTTAATTACCACCCCTATTCTAATGATTCTCAAATCTACTTGCATGCCAGGTACTTTGTTAGGTGCCAAGGATACAAAAAATACAAATGAAGCAAGTCTTCCTTGCCTTTATGGAACTTATATTGTCTCATGAGAAATAGCAAGTAAAGATGAAAAGTAAATACAAAGGGGCAAACTAAGTAAGTAGAGGAAATCAGGAAATATACTTAGGAGGTGCCCTGAGAATTCAGATAGAAAACTTCCTCTCCTTCTTCTCTTTTTCCCCTTATATAGAGTTTTCACCTGCCACTCAGTCTCACAAGAGGTATCTTCATAACACCAAATGTAGTCTCAATCCACTTATCCACTTCCCATTATGAAGTTCTCTTAATTGAATTTTTTTTAAAAAAGCCTGAGTTTTACTCACGTATCTGATATTTAACTGGTTTATGTAAGGAGAAAAATAATGTCTTTGGGCTCAATTCCCTAAGGTATATATATATATATATAAAGATCGTTGATATTAGATTAACTCTATAATCCTTCATAACTCTAAATCCTATTAACCTATGTCCCCAACAAAGGTACCAGTACAATGAATTGCCCTTCACTTTGGGTGTTAAATCCTGCTCTAACATAGCAAGACCACAGAATCTTTTGGGACAGGATGGGGCAAGATGCTTAATTTCTATCTTGTTTTAGATCTAATTGTTCATGTTTCTTATGCCAACACAATGATGTGCCCAAAGTGATCTAACTTATACAGATACAAAAAATAAAAGGTTCTAACAAGTTTTCTACCACTTTAGAGAAATTTTATTTTTATTTATAAATGACAATATGAGATATTTGAAAAGTGCCTAGCATGGTGACTGGCACAAAGTAAGGGCTATATAAATACTTATTTCCTGCTATTCCCCTTATAAATGAGATTTTTAAAAAGTGTTCTGAATCCATTCAATATTTGAACATTCTTAATCAAAGTGTCCATGTTGGAAAATTTTAAAACATAACCTTGTGTTAAGCTAAAAAAATATAATTCCCAAAAGAGAGTAGTAGTGGCAGAGTCCAGGCTGGGAGAGACAATGAACTCTCCTAAAGAAGCTTTTGGCAGATACCATATATAAAAACACTCAAAAGGTCAAGTTGAGAGAGGGTAACTGATACCAGGAGGTAGTCAGGTACTATAGGTTCGCAAAGACAAGGAGGGGCCTCAGGAGGTCATAAATCATTTTTAAAAAGCATCAAGGGAAACAAAATTAAATTTGGATTCTTGGGCAGAGTTTGTTTGGAATCTGCCATTGAGGCACCAGGTGTTGATCATGGCTAGAAGGAAGCCAAAAAATTCCCTTGAGCTCTTGTGTATGAATCAGAGATAAGGAAGCTAATAATAATGATATTAATAACAATTATAGTTAAATATGTATAATTTTAGAGCCTTACAAAGTACTTTATATATACATATTTATACATATATATGTGCATGTTTATGCATACATGTATATTATACATAATATTTGATGTTCGTAACAACTATTTGAAGTAGATTCAATTATTACTCCCAGTTTACAGATGAGGAATCTGTCAGAGAGAGGTTAAATGACTTGCCCAGAGTCACACAACTAGTACATATTTGCATATTTGAGGCAGGATTTCATCTTAGGGCTCCCTGAGTCCAAGTACAGCATGTTATCCACTAAATCACATAGCTCCATGTAAAGCTAATATAGCAAGAAAAGGAACTTTGATCATGTGTGTACATATGGACGTATGTATGTATGTGTGTATGTATGTTTTATTCAGAATCATCTCAGTAGCTCACAAAAGTAACAGTGCAAAGATTTCCTAACAGACATCTTGGCTCATCATTTGCCAATGTCTCACTCTCTTTCTCTTAGTATAGGCAAAGTTACATGTTTATTATAATCCCTTTCATTATTCCAAAGCAAGAGGATAGATGTGTGTATGTGCACGGAATGGGTGCACTCCTCAATCCCCTGACCATCAATACCATTACCACTGGAACACCGGTCCAGTCTAGAGTACACCCCATGGAGCACGATGAAACTTGGCCCCTTCTAGGAACACATTTTTCTTTGCCCTTTCAAGTGACCTCTTTGATAAAAAGACAGGTACAACCAGAGGTTTTTCATTTGTATCAACATGTCACCTACCAGCAACATGTGGAAAGGGGTTATATAAAAATAACTTTAGAAAGGATTGCCACTCCACCAAGAAAAGATACCTACACAGGTGACTTCAAAAGATATAACTTCATTTCATGTTCTTTCTCTTTCTTCTTTCTCTGGAATAAATGGTAGGGAATGCATTTTTTTGGGACTTCTCATAAGGAGTAAAGAGGATTTTTTTTCTGCCCCTATCCCACTAGCAATGGTGATGGGTAGTTGCTCATACATCACATCAAACATATTATACTGCCTAAGCAAGGCTGAGTCTGGGTTTCTGGTTGCCTTCTCTATTTTTCCTCTTCAACATATATAACCAAACAGTGATACTAAAATGAATGTTTCCAGACATGGTATTGATCACATGAATTTAAAGTTTTGAGCTCCTATATCCCTCAGTCTATGTTTGCTGCACTCTGGGAGGTGGCCCCTACAACTGTTTGTTGGAAAAGAACATAATCATGAATAGAATTCTGAGCCCCAGCCCTGATCTGGCTTGTCAAAGGACATGGACCTTGAGGGAGTTGGTCAGAGGTTTCAGAGTCAAAGTGAAGTGAAATGGCTGTTTAGCAATTGCACTAGTTATTTCCTATTTTAACTGTCATCTTCATAGGAGAATATAATAGGAGTTGTAAGTACCATATTATTTTAAATTCTTTGTCAATAAGTGTTTTTGAGCCTTTTGTGATTTTATCATTTCTTGTATGTGTGGTTAAAAAATAGTTGTCTATACCTGATCTACACTGTACATCAAGTACCTTTCTACTCTCTTTTGGGGAGACTTCAATGTAAGCTTTAAGTTATTTTCACAAAGCTTCAAAGTGAGGATATAAAGAAGCAAATAGTACAAGAAAAAGCCTGAGGCTGACATCATTCTTCACAAGAGAAGATTTTCTGGGACTGAACCCAGACCAGTAACTGTAAGCCCAGAGGGGAATTTTTGTGGGAAAGAGTGAGAACCCCAAATCCCATGAGACACCGGTGTGTCTACTGTTACATATACAAACACACATGCACATTAATATGTGATCATGTCATTTTTTAAACTTAAATTTCCCCACTTTTTTTGGTTATCATTCAGGTGACTCAGTGGAATGACATGGTTATATTACTACAATGCTTTATTGTGATCAGAGAATTTATTAAAAAAATATAAAGCTGATTTAATTCCTCAACATTAAGAAAAATGTCTATGTAAGATCCTTATTTATTTCCCTAGAGTAACAAATGTCTACTTAGCCAAAACTGATTAGAATAACTGTATTTTTAGAAAACTGACTTGCTGTACAAAGACCACCATACTTTTAAATGAGGATGAAAATTATAATAACTTTTATAGAGAGACAAAACCAGTAAGGAATATTTGAGATCATCACAAATGGAGAAGGACAAAGAAAGGAAAACATGGTGCCATTTCTTATAGCATTTACAAGGGTATTTATATATCTGCACAGAATGAAGGGTCATTTATATATTTATCGGAAAAATGCTTCTTTTTAGTATTGTACTGGGTTGTGAACTAACCATTCTGGGCCTCATGTTTTCTCATCTTTTAAATGAAAGGGTTGGGTTGGACTAGATGTCCCATAAGGTTCATCTGATGCTGTGATCTCAGGTATCACCAAGTTAGATACTGATTCCAAAAATACTAATGTATTCCAAGGCACTGCCAATCATCTTGACTTTTGTCTTGCCACTGGTCTTTAATGACTGGAAGAAAGAGTGAGGATGATTTTGTGCAACTCTGCCTAACAAGTCTAATTTCTGCACAAGTCAAAAGACATCACCTACACTATTTTACCGTTTTTCAAAGTCCTGTGGCTATTTTCAAGTGACAAAGCAGCAGGTGTAGATACACTGAAAGCAGTGTTCACAAACCTACATATAGGCAGCCCAGACCATGGGGTTGCCTTCTCACCAGACAACACTTTGGATGTCCAGAAGCCTTCTTTTTATTTAACTTTATCTTTTCCACAGTTATTATTGCTAATTGTATTTCCTTCCATCCTATTCCCAACACCCCCATTTATTGTATTCTCTCTCTGCTTTCACCCTGTCCCTCCTCAAAAGTGTTTTGCTTCTGACTAGATTTCTATACCCAATTGAGTGTATATGTTATTCCCTCTTTGAACCACTTCTCATGAGAGTAAGGTTCGCTCACCTCCCCCACCTCCCTCCTCTTCCCCTCCACTGTAAAAGCTTTTACTTGCCTCTTTTGTGTGAGATAATGTACCCCATTCTACCTCTTCCTTTCCCATTCTCCCACAACATTCTTCTCTCACCCCTTAATTTTGTTTTTTTTTTAGGTACCTTCATATTCAGCTCACATGTGTGCCTTCTGTCTATATATACTCCTTCTAACTACCCTAATAATGAGAAAAGTCTTATGAGTTACAAATATCATCTTTCCATGTAGGAATGTAAAAAACAAATTAACTTTAATACGTTTCCTTCCTGTTTACCTTCCTATGCTTCTCTTGAGTCTTGTATTTGAATGTCAAATTTTCTATTCAGCTCTTGTCTTTTCTCAAGAATGCTTGAAATTCCTGTATCATTGAATGTCCATTTTTCCCCAGAAGGACTATACTAAGTTTTGTTGGGTAGGTGATTCTTGGTTTTAATCCTAGATCCTTTACCCTCCAGATGATAATGTTCTAAGCCCTCTGAACCTTTAATGCAGAAGCTGATGAGTCTTGTGTTATCCTGATTGTGGCTCTATGTTACTTGAATGGTTTTTTTCTGGCTGCTTGCAATATTTTCTCCTTGACCCGGGAACTCTGGAATTTGGCTATAGTATTCCTAGCAGTTTTCATTTTGTGATCTCTTTCAGAGAATATCAGGGATATTTTCCTTGAAAGATCATATCTAGGCTCTTTTTTTGATCATGGCTTTCAAGTAGTCCAATAATTTTTAAATTATCTCTCCCTGATATTTTTTTCCAAGCGTGTTGTTTTTCCAATGAGATACTTTTGTCTTCTTTTTTCATTCTTTTAGTTTTGTTTTATTCTTTCTTGATTTCTTATAGAATCATTAGCTTCCATTTACTCCATTCTAATTTTTAAGGAATTATTTTCTTCATTGAGCTTTTGGGCCTTCTTTTCCATTTGTCCAATCCTGCTTTTTAAAGCATTCTTCTCCTCATTGGCTCTTTGCACCTCTTTTACCATTTAACTTAGTCTGGTTTTAAGATGTTATTGTCTTCATTATTTTTTTCTGTTTCCTTTATCAAGTTGTTGAAGTGTTTTTCATTATTTTCTTGCATCACTCTCATTTCTCTTCCCAATTTTTCCTCTACTTCTCTTACTTGATTTTCAAAATTTTTTGGAGGTCTTCCATGCCCTGAGGTCAATTTATATTTTTCTTGGAGGCTTTGGATGTAGAAGCTTTGACTTTGTTGTCTTCTTCTGAGTGTGTGTTTCGATCTTTCTTGCCACCATAGTAACTTTCTATAGTCAGAGGTTTTGTTTGTTTTTTTTTTCCATTATTTGCTCATTTTCCCATCCTATTACTTGAATTTTTAACTCTTTGTTAAGGTAGGGCTGTACTTCCAGGGTGCAGACCAAACTCTCCCAAGCTTCAGGGGTTTTGTGCAACTGCTTTCAGAGATACTTCTAGGGACCTGCAGTTTTCCATTCTTCCAAAGTGATGTGAGCTAAAGAGAGGTGTTTACTACTCTCCTGGCGTGTGCTTTGGTCTATGAGTGACAACACGAACTCTTTTTTGCCCTGGAACTGTGAGGAGTGTGCCTCCTTCACTGTGACCACAAGTTCCACTATGCTAGTGCTCCTCCTTGCCCTGGGACTACCACCTAGGACTATGACATGGATTCAAGTATGAACAAAGCAGAGTCTTACCTCAGTGCTAGCAAAAAGAGCTCTCTAATTGCCTGACCAGTTACTCAACCCCTTTGCCATCTCTGGGCTGAGAACTTTGGAAGTAGCCACTGCTGATTCAGTAATTCCCAAGGCCTGATTCTGGTTTGCTGGGGTCAGGGCTGTGACCAGGTATAGCAGACCTTCCTGCTCACCTTTTAAGTTGTCTTTGGTATCTGTGAGGTGAGAGGTCTGGAAACTGCCACTGCTGCCAGTGATTCAGTCACCTGACAATTGCTCCAGGTTTATTTGGGTCCAGTCTGCACTAGCGTGGCCTGCACTGCACTGTGCTCCTCTCACCCTGGTGCAACAGATCTTTCCTGTCGACCTTCCAAGTTGCCTTTGGCTGGAAATTTGTTTCATTCCATCTTTTTATGGGTTCTGCTGCTCTAGAATTTGTTTAGAGTCACTTTTTAAAGATATTTGAAGAAGTTTGGGGGACAGCTCAGGTAAATCCCTGCCTTTACCCTGCCATCTTCATTTCATCCCCAAGAAGCCTTTTTTAAGGACTACACTGCTCACCTCCTTACATGAAGAAGGGGATAGAAAAGGTGCCCTAAAAATTATCTGTTTCAACAAATGTTGGCCTGCTTATTGCAGCAAGCAGGGATTCTATCCTATACTCAAAACACACACAAGTGCATACAAAAATTTTGCTAAGATAATTCCACTCACCATTGGTACATGTAATCTCATGACTTTCTGACCTCATCGCTAACACTTTTTTCTGTTTATCCAAATACACTCTCACAATAAACATTGCAATGTAATAGACTATGTCATTATACGGAGAAGAGAGAGACAGGATGTGAAAGGGATGAAAGAGATGTGCAGTGCAGAGTGTTGGACCCATCAAAGACATGTCTTCTCCAAGGTAAACATTCATGTTAAACAAAAGTGGCAGCCATAAAGCAAGAAAACTACCAGAAGACTTAATGTCAAAAGATAAGAACATGTCTCCCTGCTTTAATAATTTGTTGCCTTTTAAAGAGAAAGCTGAGGCAATATATGATGAGCAAGAATGGAGTAGAAAAGGAGTGAGCATCTTTCAGACATTTAGTATACAGAATCACATTTACTCAAAAAGGCCAGAATACTCCCAAACATCAAGATTGGTTTGATGAAGGTGATGGGGAATTCCAGAAGATGATAAACAAAAATGAGTACTACACGGGGTTCACCAGCAGGATAGTTTGTCCATCTCTAAGAAGGTAACATTTAACTCCATCAAAAGTAAAGTGCAAGTGAAGCTTGGAAAGATGTGGAATTCTTGTCTCAGTAAGAAGGCAGACAAAATTCGGTTTTACACTGATAGTAAAAATCTAAATCACTTTTATGATATTCTGAAGGCTGTTTATTGACCAAAGATTTATAGTGCCTCTAAATTACTTAGAACTGGAACCACATTATTATTGATAAGGACATGATTCTATATATATGGGCTGAAAATTTCCATAGTGTTCTCAACAGACCACTATCAATCAAGGCTGAAGCCATTGTCCAGATACCTCGGGTTGAAGTCAATCTCTCTTTAGCCAAATTTCCCACTGAAGAAGAGTTTTAAATAGCATTAGGTTCCTCTCATGTGGCAAAAAGCCTGGTGCTAGTTATATTCCAGATGAGATTTTTTTTTGGCAATTGTGGTTAAGTGACTTGCCCAGGGTCACACAGCTAGTGTCAGGTGCTTGGTCTGAGGTTGGATTTGAACTCAGGTCCTCCTGACTTCAGGGCCAGTGCTCTATCCACTGCACCACCTACCTGCCCCTCCAGATGAGATTTACAAAGCAGGTAGTCCATTGCTCATACAAAAACTGACTGAAATCTTCCAGGTTATATGTCAAGAGGAGGTTATCCTCTAGGAGTTCAAGGATACCTCCATTGTCCATTTTTATAAAGGAAAAGGGAATAGATTGTTCGGTGACAATCATGGGGGGGAGGGTGTCTCTCTCTTAGTCATTGATGGCAAGATTCTTGCCAGAATTCTCTTTAATAGACTGATCCATCACCTGAAAGGTGGTCATCTATCTAAGAAACAATGTAGCTTCAGAAAAGGCCAAGGAACAGTAAATATTATATTTTCCCCCTGACAACTCCAGAGGAAATGCCAGGAACAGAACAGAAGTTGGTATACAACATTCATCAATCTGACTACAGCCTTTGATAATGTCAGTCAAAAGGACTTGTGGAAAATTATATCAAAATTTGGTTTCCTGAAGAAAATCATCAGTATTGTTTGTCAGTTTCATGATAGCCTGCTTCCCTTTTTTCTGAGTAATGGACAATTTTCTCATGCTTTCCCAGTCACCAATAGAGTGAAACAAGGCCATGTGCTTGTTCCTGTGCTTTTAGCATGATGTTTTCAGTAATGCTGTCAGATGTCTTCAATGAAGACAAAAATAGCATAAAGGTCAGCTACCACATTGATGGCAAATTATTTAACTTTAAAAGGCTATAAGCCAAGACTAAAGTGGAAGCAGAGTTGGTGGGTGAATTTTTGTTCATAGATGAGCATGCACTAAATGCTGCCACTGAAGCTGAGATGCAGCAAAGTATGGATCGATGCTCTGTTATTTGTGCTAATTATGGCCTAACAATTAACACCAAGAAAACACAGGTTCTCCACATGCCAGCACCATACCATCCACACATTGAACTATTGGCTATAGCAAATGGAGAAATTTTGAAAATTGTGGATAAGTTCACTTACCTTGGCAGTATACTTTCCAGGGATGTCCACAGATGATGAGGTTGATGCACACATTGCCTGAGCTAGCTCAACATTTGGGAGACTCTGAAGGAAAGTGTGGAAGAGAAGATGTATTAGACTGTCTACCAAACTGAAGGTCTACAGAGATGCTGTGGTGACCTCATTGTAGTATGCCTGTGAAACCTGGGCAGTCTATCTGCTCCATGCCAAGAAACTGAATCACTTGGCATTTGAATTGTTTTAGGAAGATTCTGAAGGTCACCTGGCAAGAAAAGTTAAGAGATACTGAGCTCCTTTCTTGAGCTAAACTGCAGAGAGCACAACTTTGAGTGGCTGGCCATATTATTCAAATGCCAAATGCATGTTTGTATGAAAGATTATTTTACAGAGAACTTACAGAAGGCAGTTTCTCATATAGTGATCAGAAGAAGCAAACCAAGAACATTCTCAAGGTCTCTCCAAAGATCTTTGGGATTGATTGTGTGACCTGGGAGATACCCCCAAAGGACCACCCAGAATGGTGTGCCCACATCTAAAAAGGTGCTATAATCTCTGAGTAAAGCAGAATTGCAGTAGCTCAAAAGAAACTTGAGATGTGCAAATTTCAAGACATCTCTATTTTATATGTTCATGTGAACTATTTGTGCCTGACCTGTGGTAGTACCTTCTGAGCTCATATTGGTCTGATCAGCCATAGTCAGACACACTCTACCTTGACTCCAACATAGTGATGTCATTTTGGCCCTCTTCAAGAATGAAGAACAACAATCATTTATTATCATACATACATACATACTACAAAATTGTACAGTGTTTTCAGTTGCTTGACTTTTAATGTGTACTGTATTAATAATTTATTTTCATAATTAAAGTTCAGTTCTCTTCCTTTATATGTATAGAATGAATATTTGCTCAGGTATTTCAAGAAGATAAACACAAACAAGCAAAACCTCAGAGATATATCAAGGCATGAAGTTCACAATGGCTAATAAGAACATTGTTATAATATCACTTACCATATGTGATTTTAGAAAAGAGAAAAGGAAGAAAAGGGATTTTTAACGATGATATCTTTACTTTCCGTATGTTATAGACTAATTGTGTTGATTTATTGAAATTATGTGAAGAAAAATATGAATGCAAAAGAACTAACAAATGGCTCAAAAATGAAAATGTATGTAGAAAGATGTATACAAAGTTGACATGGAGACAAATCAGATAAAGTATGCTGGAATAAGGAGGTAGTTAAAGCTTCTTTGAGAGCAATCCTGTTTTCAGGGCTGGAAAATTTTTTAGGAAATCATTTTTGATGGCAACTTTTTTTCTGATGGGGAAATAATCATGGAAAGGATTAATGCCTTACCTGAATCCCTATAATGAGTTAGTAGAAGAATGAACAATAGACTGCCTGGTTGGCCAAATGTTAACTTAGTGCTCTTCCCACTTCAGCATACATTTCTCAATGTTAGAAATGCTTTGTAAATCCTGTACTTTTTTTTTTTAAGTTCTGTGGTAACACTCTTTTTTTTTTCAAGCAGAAAGCTCAAAGACTCAATTCTGGGTTTTCTTTATCGTACCGTTGCCACTATTACTTCTCTCTTGCAGGTGCATATGCTGCACACTGGGGTGTTCATGAAAGTGATAGTAAAATATTCTGATGGTAGTTAGTGTGTCACATGCCCATTGAACAGGTCTCAGGTGTATAGCTAGGAACACTGGAAAGGTCTGGAGATGCAGCCTCAAAGAGAAGGAGAAGAAACTTCATAAGAACTTTTCTAATGAAATCATTGCTTTTCTCCCCTGAGTGGGGAAGTCCTCCATCTGACTTAGCATGGGACTGACTATCAATGCCATAAGTTACAGAGAAAATTTTAACCAATTTTCAGTATTGGGGAAAGAAATTCTACTTAGGGTGACAACAAATGTCCTTTCTAAACTCTATAGTCCTATGACTGATTAAAACAGAATGAAAAAGAAACCAGTCCTGGGGGGAAAGTCTCTCCAAACTTAACTGCAATGCTTCAGTTGCCTTGATCCTTCCCCCACCTTCTTTCCCCCATGTCTCCTATTGGTGAGTTCCTCTCATAATCTCCATTTTGAAATAGGGGTCAGGTTAACCATCCTTTATTTTCCCAGTACAAGTATCTACTCCCCCCCCCATTTTGTTTTGGGTGGCTAGGTGTCACAGTGCTTAGACTGTCTAGCCTGGACTCATCTTCCTGAGTTCGAATCTGGCCTCAGTCACTTACTAGCTGTGTGACCCTAGGCAAGTCACTTAACCCTGTTTGAGTCAGTTCCTCATTTGTAAAATGAGCTGGAGAAGGAAATGGCAAACCATTCCAGTATCTTTGCCAAGAAAACACCAAATGGGGTCATGAATTGTTGGCAAGACTGAAAAACAACTGAATAACAATCCCCTTTTTAGCTCCCTTTTATGCATTATCCTCCTTAATTATAATGTAAACTCTTTGATGTCTGGATTATCTTTCTTTTTGCTTGTATTTGCATTCCTAGTGTTTAGCACAATGCCTAGCATCTAGTAAGTGCTTAATAAATGATTATTGATTTGTTGCCTTGATTAATCTGTAACTCTCAGACCAGAATCTTGCAGAATACAATTCATAAAGCATCCCTCTCTTCATGACAAATGTAACACGTTCTTCCAGACAACATAAAACTCTCTTTTTCTTAAGGTGCTTACATTCTTCTAGATTTTGTCCTTTAGAGATATTTATCACATTACTTAATAATATAAAATAGAATCATAGAGCATATCTTAATTTTCCAAACAAAAACATCGTGGGAAAAAAAATCACAATTTCTTTGGATTTCTGACTCACTTCTGTATATTTTCACTTAATCATCTTAGCAAAATTCTTAATACAGACAATTTAGAGAGAAGCTGCATTACAGCCCATGCTATTAATACACAACCTTCCTACCTGAGACATTTTACACACGCAATATATAGCATCTGGACCTTGTAATTGAATTTTTGGAAGTTTGCTGTGGTTTGGGAGTTGCATATGGGTCAGTAATCAGTATCCAGACACCATCATTTATTGTATGAAAACAATTAATCAACTCATTAATTATGGAAAAAGAAGTCTGGGTGAAAGCTAGGACACCTATTTCTTAAATAAATATTTTCCCCTTGAGCTGTAGAAGTGGCAGCTCCATTAGCTCCTGCTTTGGAATACCATTCACAATTTATTCCAGGAGCTTTGAATTCAAGGTCCATAAGAAAATCCAATATAAAAATCTTTTAGACACAAAGACCCATCAAATACATATATACAAAGATGTTAATAGCTTTCACTGTTGGAGCATGTGTTGAATCTTTATCTTCAGAAGCAAATGTCAATAGCACTTTATTCTGAATTTAACTAAATTCAGTCAACTGTAAGAGCAACAAATCATATCCTTTTTACTATTAGTTTTCTGAGATGATTACCATGGTAAAATTGGTAATTAGGGAAAGGAAAACATTCCTCAGATTTTTATCTCATTAGGCATGAGTAAGCCCAAGAGATTGTTTAAAAGAGATGTCATTTAGATGCTTGGGAAACATGATCATGAATATTTCTTTTATTGATTATTTGTTTTCTTGGCTGGTTAGATAAGCTACCTATATTTTCTCTGAATTAATTTTGTCTTTGTTTTTTCTCATCTCTTTCCTGGCAATGTCTCTCTTCCCTTCCCCTCCCCCACTAACCAGTATTTGAGTCCTATATGTATGGGAAAAATACTGATTTTTAAAAATTAGCTAATTACTTTTTAGTAAAAAATGAGTTAGTAGTTTATAAGCCAGAGAATAGAACCTCTGATATATTATTCAACCTTAGGTCACTTATTTCCATGAGCAGATCCTTGATGGACTATTTAATCTAGCTGTGGTTAAATAAATGGTGAGATTAAGGAAATTAGTTAAGGAAAATGCTCAGTTTTTCCCCACCCTCTCTGAAGACAAGAAAAAAGCTTTTATTCAGAAAAACCTAAATGTAGAAGAGACTTCTGTTTGCATATTGCTAAAACTGCCTTGCTAATGGCCTTACTGGATTAAGGAATCAACAGAGTTCTCTTTATAAGGAGATAGGTGGAGAATGGATGAGATACTATTTGTTAGGCATTAGGGTTTGTGATGGTTGTTATTTTGATTCTGCCACTAATTCTATGCTTTGGAAAGTCTCTAAGCCTCTCTAAGTCTGACTTTCCCCATTTGTAAAACCATGAACTGAAACAAACAACAAATAAACAAAAATGTCAAGTAGCTTACATTTTACCATACATTTTCCTCACATTAACACAATTAAGTTAAGTAGTGCAAGTAATATCACTATCTGACAAACAATGAAACTAAACTTCAGAGGTCTATTGAGTTAGCCAGGGTCACACAGTCAGTGAATGTAAGATAATGTTCTTAAATCCAAACTAATGTTCTATTCAGGTGCAACAAGGTTGTGCATGGTTACAGTGCCAGGCCTGGAGTCAGAAGATCTGAGTTCAAATGTGTTCTCAGAAACCTATTACCTATAAGATCCTGGCCAAAACACTTAACCCTGTTTGCTTCAGTTTCCTCTTCTGTAAAATGAGGTCAAAAAGGAAATGGTAAACCACTCCCATATTTCTACCAAGAAAACCCCAAATGAGGTCAAGAAGAGTCAGACACATCTGAGCAACAACAAATGCTCTCTTCAGTACAAAATCTTATTGATATAACCCTAAAAACAATGATTGCATTTTTATATTCTCTTCTAGCACAAAGAAGTAAGTGTACTATTTTAGTTTTCAGTAAGTATTCAAGTAGGAAAATTAGAGCATATCTAAGGACATTTTCTAGAGCGAATTACCTATTGTACCAAATATATTGCATATTCACAGCCATTTAATATAGACACACATGCAGAGCCCCACCCATACCACAAGTGTGTCAGCTGCATGTGTGTGACTGAAATTAAACTGCCTTTTTTTCTGTCATATGCAGAAAATGACCTGTGGCCTATAGGCACTAGGTGATGTCTCTCACTAAGAGGGCCCTGATCTGGCCTCACATTGGCCTGCTGAACCTGGACTCTAAAGAAAGGGGTCAGGATTTTTCTCATTTTCTTTGTCTCATGTTCCTCTACCAGACCAGTATAGAACTTTGCAGACAATCTCTTAAATTAAGCTAAGTTTGGTTGATGTTTAGTGTCTCCTCAAAAGGACTAATAGAATCCTTTATAGAAAGGTACTAAATGTATAAATTATATGGGGTATATGGCACCTGTTCATTTCTTCCACCACAAAAGAAATCCTTAAAAGTCAAAAGGTTCAGAAAAACACATTGACAGACACTTAAATCATGATACAAACACATTGATTGTTGCATCAATAGGCATTTCACTTTCACCCAGGATCTACTATCTGGGGAATTCATTCAAGGTCCATAAGTTTGGAGGAGCCCAGTATGAATTGTTTACTCTTTTGTCAGTAGCCATTTCACTGTGAAGTTGCAGCTGGAGAGAGTTCTCCTGCAGGGCAGCCAGCATCAAGGAATTAGAATTCCCAATTTTACAGGTAGTGACAGAGTTAAGATCTGGACCCAGGTCCTCTAATTTCAAATCTGGTTATCTTCCCATTTCACCACGGTACACAACACTCTAGGTGGGCTTGACTTTGCTCTATAGCCAGGAAGGACAGATGGCTGGGAGCTCTGCCTTGGCATCCCTGGGATGATTTTCTCTTACCCATCCCCAAATGTTAAACAACTTTGAAGTCCTAAGTGACAATTGTAGTATAAAACCCTGCCACAAAATTTAGAATCACAAGGCAATTATGCTGTTATCATTTTTCTGTCTTCAGAGAACAGAGACACAGAGAGAGAGACAGATAGAGAGACAGAGACAGAGAGAATGAAGCCTTTAGATCTTGGTAGACAACAAAGATGTAGTTCAAGAAATATTGAATCAATCTATCAGGTCTTTGATTACCCCATGTATCTGAATATCATCAACTGAGGGTCATCTTATTGAATGAAGCATCCTAAATAAGATCACAAGTGTATGACTTGGTTTTCCTTGAGTGGATATTGATATTGATGGCTTAGAATGTAGGAAGAATGAATTGTGATATCAAAATAGTTGCTAAGTAAAAGAAAGTAGTTATATTCATCAAACTAAAAGCAATTTAGTTTTGTAGAAAAGAATAATGACACGAGTCTGATACATTGTGTATGTGACTAAAGTCTTCTTTATATATTCCTCTAACCTAAGAGATTATATGGAGGTTTGTTCTTTGCCTCCTGCCCACCCCTACATCCCCCACTAACATGCACAACATATTTGCTATCACATATTCTGCATAATATATTTTGGGTGTTTTTTTTTAATTAGGAAACATTTGGATAAATCCTCAAATAATAAAATGTGTTCAAAATATTGCTACTTGTGTAGTTTAAATGACCTTAAGTAAATCATAAAGTAGAAAAAAAGCTGAAAACAAACACCAATAAATATTGATATGTATCAATATATCTTAAAATCCTTCTTCAGGCATGGCTCCTTGGTGGAGTGGGGCTGTTGATAGTAAGTATTTATACTAGAAAAAGGAAATATCCTCTATTTTCTTCTTGAAGTCACATGTCAAACTTCTTCATAATCATCAAAAGCCTTACTATGTACTCTCCTCTTCGTATAACATGATGCTATGCAGCATCTCAACTCAAACTAAACAGAAATAGTGGTGACATCAAGAAAGGCAACACTTAAAATTGATAACAATGAAGAAAACATGCCCCATTAATGCCTACTCTTTTCAAAATGAAGAAAGCCAAGTGAATATTACTTCTATGAAAAACACAAATACAATGTGACAAACATTGAAAAGGTTTCTAAGTTAAAGGAAAGTATTTTCCACTTTGTCTCTCTTCTTATTTGTCAAAAGAGGCAAGGAGAAACTAGGATTTGAGATATTTGAAAGAAGGAAAGAAGAAGCAACAGTTTGTCATGGTGTTAAATTGGCAAAGAAAAGGCATTAATAAAGATAATTAGAGCTTTAATGGATCATGGGTCAATCAAAGCTTTACCCCATTGTCTTGGCATGGCGATGGTGATGATGGGGGATATCACAAATCACCTATAGAGGCAAATTACCCTACCTACCACCTTGCTTTGAGGGGCTTCACTGGCCACTGAACAATCCATAACTCCATCTGCTGATGGTCTCTTTCCCAAACCCAAGATTCCTTCTTAAACCCTGTAGGGGCCAGAGCTGGACAAATACCCCAGCCAAACAAATGTACCCACAGCAAGACTTCCCTGGATAACTGTTGTTGTCCTTTTTCCCCTACTGGCTTTGTAACAAACCAAGAAGATTCAAGTTATTGCTGTAGACGTGATATTACTAGAGGACAAGCCAGACAATGTAGATCAGTCAGAAGTAAATTAGGAAAGTTTTACTATTTATAAGAATAAGTGCTTCTAAAGAAGAAAAGTTCCATTTAAACACTTGCTATAACTCATTTAAAATTTTTCATATATACCTTTTGTTCATTTCCTCACCTAAACCTTCTCATCAAACTATGCTTCATTAATGGTAGCACATAAATGGGAGAGGAAATCCTAACATCTGTTAACTCATGGCCTTGCTTAGAGCCAAAGAAAAAAAGAATAGTTTTGAAGAAGAAATTTGGGGTAAAAGAATCAAATAAAATAAAATCAACAGAACCAACAAAAATGAAAAAAATCATTAAAAAATAAGAAAATCTTGAAGATAGAATAAAATATTAATAATAAAATTATAAGATATCTTGAAGAAGAATGTCTTTGAAGATGATGTTTGAAAAAAAGAGACTTTCTAAGACTACTCTCTACTTAATCAGAATGTTAGAAGAAATATTACATCCTAAATAATTATTAAAAAGCTAGGACATTTAAAGTTAGCATTACTATAAATGCTTTGTCTTGTGAAAAACAAAATAAAAATCTCATATATATGTGTGCATACATATATGTGTATGTATATATACATATGTGTGTGAATATACATGTATGTATGTACATATACACATATGCATATATACACACATAAATAATAGTATATCTTCATGTGTTGAACATGGTAGGGTTTTAAATAAGATTATTTTGGTTTTATCCATGTTATTTCTTATTACTTTTAAACACACATACATGCACTCTACAAAACTCCTTTTCAAGTGTGGAATTGTTCAAGTAATTATGTAGGAATTGCTTAAGGGATGTTGTTTGTTGTTCATACTTTGTTCTCAAAGAAGACCAATGACATCATAAAGGTGATGACTTGCAAGTAGATTGGATTTAAGTGAAGCAGAGTTGCACAAAGTCATCACCCTCATTCTCTCTTCCATAGTCATCTGAATCCAGTGGCAAGACATATGTCAAGATGACTGATGATTGCCCGGCTTAGGGGATGAATGTTTTAACAGACAAGCCAGTTTGTGAAAAGTATATTTCAGTAAATTAAACTTTGTTTCAGATATTGTAAGAAAGACCCAAAAAGAGAGGAAGAAAAAGTAAGAGAAAGACTCATAAAAAAGCAGATAACTTTGGAAGAAATTAATGATTATTTTTTTCTGTAAAGCATTCTGACCAGAAAACCTGTAAGACTTTTATCATTGTGCAAAAAATAGACATATACACATTTTACCTAGGGAACAAAATCAAAATTAATTGAATGGGGAAATCCATGTTTGGGGCTACAATGGAATCATAACTTAATTAAAATAAAATTCTCATGGTGTCCTTCAAGTGACACTCTAAAGAAATATCAGTAGAGAAGAGTTGGAAATTAATTAAACAGCAAATTAAATTGCCCACATATGCCAATCAGCTGCAGGTTAAATTAAATAAAATCACAAATCACTGATTTTGCTTATTATAGGTAAAACGGGCAGTCTGATATTCTTCTTATTATTTTTCAAAGGTTTTTCATTTTTGTTTGTTGGGTTGCTTATATTCAATTTCCCCCAATTTCTTCATTAAACCATGTGGAAAGTACATCCCACACAACTGAAATTGATTTTCTGATATTTTGAATTATGCATACTTTTGCTCCACAATATGGCATGAGACCAAAAGTTTGCCAACACTTTTAAATCATGCAGCATTCCATTCTCTGACATAGAACCAATAGTAGAAGTTACAGAAGTTTTTGTTTGTTTGTTTTTTAGGACAAACCTTTTTCATAGGGAAAGCTTCTCCAAAGCAGAATGGATTTCCTCATGAGGTGCTAACTTATTCTTCTCTAGAGCTCTTCAAGTACAGTACAGATGATAACTCTTCACAGATATTGTACAAAAGATACATGTTCAGGCAGGGGTTAAACTAGAGCAACTCTGAGATTATTTGAGTGAATAGTTTCAATCCCACACAGTTATTTCTTAGCACTTATGTGCCCTTTACAATATAGACAACAGAAACTATGCCCAAATTCCAGGCTACTTAAAATGTAGCTTGAAATCTCCATATTCAAATAATAGATGAGATTTGTTGAAAGAAAGTCAATTGTGATACTATTTACCCAATTTGTGATATTTTTTGTTTCCTTAAATACATAATTTATATTGAATGTCTTGTTATCAGAGTAAATCTCTATGCATCTATTCTGGGAAAATAAAGTAAGACTTTTATGTATAGTCCTTTTGGGACTCTATTTCTGACAACAGCCATTACAATTCCAAATATAGCTGTGTGTGTCCCTTTCTATATGGCTCCATTTTATTCTTCCTAGCATCTAGACTACCCCTACCATTTATCTTTGACTAGACAAATCTTAGTAACTTCTATGATGTAGCTTGAGTCTCACTTTCTCCATAATTTCTTCCCTTATCATTTCTAATCATAGTGATCATTCAATAATATAAATGACACTGATTTTGTCACCTACTCATACATCTTGGATTGCTATTTAAGGCTTTCTTAATACTTTATCTTATATCTCCAAGTATTTTATAAATTGCTTGAGGATGGGTATCTTTTTTTTTTCTTTTGTATCCCTTACAATTCTTAATACTCAATAATACTGTACAGAATCACCCTGCCCACAAAAAAAAAATACAAAGTGATTTCCAAGTAGAGAAGCACTAGCAATTGATAGGATTAGTATAGGTCAAGGAAAACAGCAGTGGATAGAGATATAGAGTGGAAGTCAGGAAGACCTGAGTTCAAATCCAGACTCAGACACTTAGTTATTGTGTGACCCTGTGTAAGTCACTCAATCCTATTGGCCTTAGTTTTCTCATCTGTCAAATAAACTGGACAAAGAAATGGTAAACCACTCCTCTCTCTTTGCCAAGAAAACCCCAGTGGGCTCATAAACAATCTAAAATGACTCAGCAATAACAGTTTAGGTCTAATGTAGAAGTTCTTGTATTTTTCCTTTGAACTGAGCTTTAAAGAAAGCTAAGAATTTTGCGAGGTCAACATGATAAGTGAGAAAATTCCAAATGTAACTCTCCTCAGGAGTTACTTCCACAACTCCTTCTCACATTGGCAGACTGCCTAAATCCTTAGAGGCTGGCTGACTGTTACTCTTAATTTTAGGAAAATGAATGATCACACTTCCTTGGACTCATAATAGTCTCTGTACCACACCATACTATCCAGCAAGCTTTTAGATGGCTAAACCTAGACTCAGAACAAGAGCATTTGAAAATGTAATTAATTGACAAGCATTTAGTAAGTACAGATTAGATGGAAGATAACCTTTGAGGGGAAGGTACTAGCAACTGGAAGGCCTGGGAAAGGCCATTCAATTATAGTTCCTCATAGGATTAACCAACCCCCCAAAAAAACAAACAACCAACCAACCAAACAAACAAACAAAACTAAAGTATCACATCTTGGTTAAACTCTTAATAAACTCAAAGGAATTGTACTGACAACAGTGGTGGCACAGATGGGCTACTTGTGCTTGTACCCCAGCCTGAGGCCCATATCTTCTCCCAGCCCAAAGTCCCTATATAACTCAAGAGTAGCAATAACTCATGAGTGGGGCCAGTGAGGTAGACTATCGTTCCCTGCTACAAGAACAAGGTGACCTCTGTAGAATTTCCTTTGTATGAACAGGACTATCTTGTACCAGCAGAACTATCATATACTGATTCCCATAGTTATCATATACAGTCCACAGGTCAATCTATAGATGTCAACTCTGGAAGCTATCTTGTACAAACAGGGTGGCCATGCAAGTAGTGAATGATGCCTGTACCTAAGGTACAGAAACTGTATGTTACCACCTAATTAGAATACTTGGCACACCACTCACTAAATTTTTCCTGTATAAGCTTTTGTGTAACTACTGTTAGGTTGCAAGTTCTCTAAAAAGTTCTCTAAAAATGCTAAATATAGCATTACAATAACCTTTTTGCCACTTGACTGGAAGACTGCTTGAGTCCATGAATTCTTTCCCCAGACAACTCCACCCTGAACCTCAATAGTTTTTGGGTCCCTATATCCCTAAAACCACATCACTTCTACTTAAAAATGGAATCAAAGAACTTTTCCCTTGGCATATTTGGGGACAAAAATATTTTTACCTGCATGTGATAGATATTCTGACATAATTGAGGTAATTTATGTATAATATTCCTGTCTGACAACAATAGTGATATATTTGGTTAATAATGATAGCCTGCTTTTTAAACTCTCTAATATCCTTATCAGGCAATATTGTATGCTATGCTATTTGATATAATGACTATGAAGACATATAAACTTTTTTATTTTCCTAGCATCTAGCATAATACTCACTTAGGTTAAAGGACATTTCCTGAAAATATGGGTTAGATCCTCTCCTCCTTCCTATTTAAGAAAGGGATCTGTTTTCTCTAAAAACAACAACAACAACAAATAAAGAAAAAAAAACACAAATAAAAACAAGTGGTGTTAGGACCTCTTGAACCCTGTTTATCAGACACAGCTTCATAGTGTCCTAAGGACATAAAAGCTCCATCCACAGGTAGTCTGACCCCTCCCTTTAACTTAGTAGGTTTCTAAGTAGTCATTAAGTCCTTTACTATATCAGGAATGATAATCAGATGCATTTATATAGAAAAATAAGAGTAGTGAGGCAGGGATTCAGAGAAACTAAATACCAATACAAATACCTCTTCTCTTCTCTCCTGACCAGAAGTGCTAGTCCTCTTTGAACACCCAAACAAATCTGTTCTATTCTCTTTTTTAGATTATACTATCATGCTGTATTGTCTGGTTAGGACTTTAAAACATTGTTTTATAAACTGCTCCAAATGGGGATTTCTGTGCTGCATGAATTCTAGGTGCTTACTAAATGTATGACTGTAAACAGGTCACTTAATACTCTGCCTCAATTTTCTCATCTGTAAAATGGGTGTAATCATTGTACCTTCCTAACAGGATTGTTGTGACAGCATATATGTAGAGTTAGATATTATATGTAAAGTACCCTTAAAGCAATACATAAATGTTAATTATTATTCAGTCACATCTCCCTCTATTAACTACCCAGGAAATAGCAATGAGACTATGATGTTTCCTAATGTGCAATAAGTATTTTACAAGGTACCAAGCACGTCTATGATAAAGCAAATAATTAATTATTGAAAACTTACTAAAATATGATTTATCTCATACTAATATGTTTATCATTTTTCTCTGTCTCTCTCTTTATCTCTGTTTCTATACACATACACTTTAAGTCAGATGTTTTATGCATCTATATATCAAAGTACATATACATACACACATGCATTCTTATGTATATATGAATGTTTCTTCATATATACTTCCTCTATGTATGTATACACATAAAATATATGCAAACATGTATACACACACTGTATACATACATACATACATGAAACAATGTTTTTTTTTTAATAATTAGGCTCTAAATTAGGCACTTGGAATAACTCTCTTATATACTTGTTTTGTGAGAGCCATTACAGATTATCAAGTAAATAATAACCATCTCAAAATACCTATAATTATGAATTTACACAATAATCCATAGTGATTTCAATGGAATCTTTAGGTAGTATGGAGTAATATACAACATGTCAATGATTATTTATTTACATAATAGTCAAAAGAACTCTAAAGGAATCATTATAGATTATCAACTGAATAAAGTAAGATTTTTAGAATCTATAATTCAGTATTTGCAGAAATTTGTCATCATAAATATAGGTAAAAAATTTTCCCCACCATTTCTCTTTTTTTTTTCTGAGTTGTAGTGTTTACAAAATTCTGTATTAAAGTTGGACTTTTTAATGTTCAAAATTATATCACTTCCTAATACCTCTAAGGTTTGGAAGAGCTTTTTTATAAGGTGCTTAAAATATATCTCATTTTCTTCTTATAATATCTCCATGATGTAGAAAGAAGGTTGCACTTTCTGTGCTAGAGATAAAGAAAGAAGAAATCAAATAGTTTGGTGCATAGGAAAGAACAAGCTGCTCTTGGGAGTTCAAAATCCTGAATTCTAGTTCTGACTCAGCATATATGTCTTTGAGCAAGTGACTTCATCTCATTGTTTGTGAGTATGTTTTTTTTTTTTGGAGTGTTTGAATAGATGGCATCTACAATATTTCCTAATCTAATAGTTTATAATTCTATACTATGAGGTGCAACGGCATGGTGCAAAAAATCCCGGATCAAAAGTTAGGAAGATTTGGGGTTAAAGCTCTCATTGATTATATGACAATGGACAAGTCATGTAACCTCTCTAAGACAGGTAATTCTGAGACTTAAAATTATAAACACGATACAATTTTTATTGGTGAGAAAATTCAAGTCAAGAATGTAGAAGCATTAAGAGCTTACTGTGTGTCAGGTACTGTGTCAAGCATTGGAAATAAAAATACAAGCAGAAAGAAAGACAGTCCCTGATGTCAAGGAGTTTACCTTCTAATGATAGAAGATAACACATAAAAGGAACCTGAGAGTAGAGGTGGAGTATCTGAGTGTAAACATGGAAGAGAAAGTCTAGAGTCTGAAGAGGAAGGAAGACATGCCTGAATTAGGTGTTTTCCCTAAAGTGAAGTTTCTAGGAAGAGTCAATGAAAAATGACTGGAGAAAGGGGTCACAGGGGTAGAGAATATTTCCAATTTGAGAAATCTCAAAGCAAAATCAACTTTCAGGATGAGGAGGCTTCTGTGGAATGACAGAGAAAGCGTAGAAAGTCATGAGTGGAGACTGCAATGAGCCAAATCCTAGATTGTTCATTCTTGTACTATTTTGACTAAAAAGGTGAATTTATTCAAGTTGAATCAGAACTTTTAATCGGCTCAGTTAAGTGCTCTTTAATTGGCCATGCTGAAATTTAATATTGCCCTGATTTTTTATCTAAAGTTGGAGTTTGAACTCTGGTCATAAGAAAATACAAGTTTTTGCCATTACTTGGAGACTCTGCTTGAGTCAGCCTGTCTCTCTCTAGGCTACTGTCCATCAATAAGCAGTAAATTGTATCTGTGTTGCTGTGTCTTTTTTCAGAGTCAAGGTCTGTTTATGCAATTGATGACAGTTTTCCTCTTCAGGGGCTATTAATATATCAAGTTGTATTGGTGGAGCTTGCCAAAGGAATACATTTTGCATATGTTCATTTATTTTTCTCCAAAAATCTGGTTCTTCAGAAGTCCCCCTTCATACTTCTTGATATGCTGAGTCCCTAATGCAAAAAAGGTTTAATAAACAAAGGCATTAGGTTGAAAATAGAAGTGTCCACTTAGGCACAATCAACTCATTCAATGATTATTGATTGATGTTAGCTGTAATATGCATATTAGTTCTTCTGTATTCAAATTTCATTGGTATAGTTCAGGTCTTAAGAAATAACAATTGAAGAATGAATTTGCACTCTAAGTTGACCTAGTTCCACAAACGCATAGCTGAGGAGGCATTACCGGGCACCAGGTTTGGGCATCTTTCACCCAATATTGTCAAATGAGATTATTAATCTGACCAATGAAACAGCATTTTTCAATTTAGGAGTTGCTATACTTATTCTGATGAAGCACATCAATGGCATAGCTATAACCTATGTGACCAACCTCAGCATAGTCTGAGTTCCCTTAATTAAAAGGGAAAAAAAGCTAGCAGAAACAATTCAGATTAAACACTTGGTTCAGTGAGATGTATTTGCTCTTTTTCTTCAGTTTCCCATTATTTTCCTAGATTATTATTCATAATTTCTATGAGTAATGCTTGTCTTTTATAACATTTTGGTGGGCCTTAATAATATGTGGATTCATTCTCATGAATTTCAACTAAATTATATAAGCATTTCATTAGTCTTGCAAAAATTCATCAGCAATTTCTCTAGGCAATTAATAAGCAAACGCCATTTAGTCATTAGGGGATTTATGCATACTTAATGTTGAACCTAATATAATAATCATTGATTTCTATAGAATAACTATTTTGAACATAAGATTTTAAAAATCTGATTCATAACACACCTACTCTTCATTCTTTAAACTTAAAGAATTAAAAAAAATTCATTGAAGTTGACTACAATTGTAAAATTATAAAACAAGAAAAAAAATCAATGTTTACATATGAGATAACCATTAAATGTTGCAGTATGATTTCTTAATTGATTAGAGTACATATGAGTTCCAAGGAAACTAAAGTATGAACAAGAATTGGCTTAATTTATGAATATGCTAATAGTTACATCCCCATGTGTGTATGTTTTCAGCAATTTAGTTGTGTATTACCCCAGGTAAGCCTTCTTGAAAATCATCCTCAGACTTCTTGAATACTTTCTATTCCCTATGTCTCAGAAATATCAGCAAACTGCTTAGACAATGAATCTATTGAATTTAATTTAATTACCAGGTAGATTTTAGAAGAGGGGAGTGAGGAGAAAGACAAAAAGGAATATAACCATAAACAAAGCAGAGGGCACAATTGACAAGTAACAGCTTAATCTCTCATGTTTACTATGCTTGTCCACATACTACAGAGGTTTGAAAAACAGACATCTACTAATAAAAGTTTAAAGAACTGGTAATGTTTAATTTTGGGAAAAAAAAGCTTCAGTTGCAATATAAATCTCAGAATCCTTAAAATCATCGTATTCATGGTAAAAATGCCCCATGCATAGCAATTATCAAAGGGACTCTTCAAAGGAGGAGAAGAACAAGTTTCCAATTTCTCTATCTTATTCTAATTGCTAAATATTTGAATGCTGAAATGGTGACTGTGGTGTAGCAAGAGGCAGAGAAAGGTAGAAATCAAAAAGGGTCTAAAGCAGGACCCAAGTAGGATGGGGTACAAAATGTTCCCTGACTCTGAGAAGGAAACATTTATTCTTGCTCTGTTTATTACTCTAGTAATCTGGCTCTTCTACTCCTTACACCTGGAACTACTTTTCCACATCGTTAATAAAAGCCAATAATCTTTGGGTGCTTAATCGCTGGGTACAGGACTCTATTAGTTTCACTGGATAAAAACAAATAAATGGCATAGTTTTCACCCTCTTTGGGGTTTATTCTTTATAATAGTTGGGAAGATGTGGGAACATACATTTAGAGACAATAATAGAAATTAGTATGCACTCAGTGTCAAATTCTATAAAAGGTCATAGGGTTATATATGAGCACAGATTTAGAACTGGAAAGGCTCATAGAGGCCATATAGCTGAGATTCTTTATTTGTATTATTATTGTTATTATTGTAATTATTATTAAATAGTGTAAGAATTCAAAAGAGAAATAGATTTCCTGAAGCTTGAGGACATTGGAGGCCATATGGAAAAGGTAACCTTTGATCTGGTTCCCATGAAGAGTAAGATTCAGATAAATAGAGAAAAGAAAGAAAATATTCCATACAGGGGAACCACATGAACTAAGATGTGGAAGAAGAAATGAAATTTGTCTGAACAAATTCAACAAGTATTTATTAAGTACCTATTATGTACATAGCACAGTGGTAAGTGTTGGGGATTCAAAACCAAATATTAAAAGAATTAATTCCATCCAGGAATTTACATTCTGCCAGGGGTTATATAAATTAGTTAGTCAATAACCATTTATTACATGCCATCTGTATACCAAACACTATCCTGGGGATACAGAGAAAGGTAAAATACAACACCTGATTTCAAGATGCTAGAGTCTAATAGGTGAGACAACATGCAAAGCAACTATGTGCAAACAAGATATAGGCAGGATAAAGTGGGGCAAAAAATCAATAGAGGGAAAACACTAGGATTAAGGGAGATTGGGAAAGGCTTCTAACAGAAGATGGTATTTTAGTTGGCTCTTGAAGAAAGTCAAGAGTCAGAGATGAAAAGTGAGAGAATTCCAGATATGGGGAACAGCCAGTGAAAATTCATGGAGCTGGTAGATGGATTATATTTTGCCAGGGACAGCAAGGAGTCCAGTATCATTGGATTGCAGAGTACATATGAGTAAGACATAAGAAGAATGGACAGACAGGTCAGGGGAAAGCATATTATGAATGTCTCTAAATGCCAAAAAGAGAATTTTATCTTTGATCTTAGAGGGGATAGAAAACAACTGAAATTTATTCAAAAGAGAGAATTACATGGTAGGGCCTCCTCTTTAAGAAGATCAATTTGACAACTGAGTGGAGAAAATATCAACTCTTATGGGGAGTGATTTGAGGCAGGGCAATTAACAAAATGACTGTATAGGCATGAGGCAATGAAGGCCTGCACCAAGGTGGTGAAATGTCAAAAGAATAGGAGTAGGGGGATGATAGAAATGTTATTAAGATAAAATCAACAAAACTTAATGACAGATTGGATATAAAATGTAGGTAGGGAAGTGAGAAAGAATGATGAGTCAAAGGTTATACCTAGAGGCAATAGGGAAATACTAAAGATTCTTGAGAAGAGGAGTGACATGGTCAGACTTCTTTTTTAGGCATATTATTTCAGAAGTTATGTCGAGGAAACTAGATCAAGGGAGGCTAAATAGGAGACTATTCTAGTACCTCAATACAAATATTATGAGGACCTGTTCTACCATAGTGCCTATGTAAGTGAAGAAAAAGGGGGAGGTGTGAGTGGAAGATTGAGATCATTAAGTCTTGGAAAGTGATCAGATTTAGGGAAGAGAGCAGCTGAGGAAGAAAGAATAATAATGTCTGTGGGACTGTATACTGATGTATATTTTAAACTTTCATAGAAATAGGGGAGAATGGAGGAAAGTTAGATGTATTTTGGTTGGGGATGACCTCCTAAATTTTATCTTATAGTTAATGAAAAGCCATTGAATATTTTTGAACTGTGTAATAACGTGTGCAAAATTTTTTTTCTTTCTCTCTTCTCCTTCCTTCTTCTTCTTCTTCTTCTTCTTCTTCTTCTTCTTCTTCTTCTTCTTCTTCTTCTTCTTCTTCTTCTTCTTCTTCTTCTTCTT
>NW_020954596.1:42789211-42829251 GCF_900497805.2 Vombatus ursinus | reverse complement strand
TAATAATAATAATAATAATAATAATAATAATGACATTTATAAAGCATTTTATTTATAAAGTACTTTGCAAATGTTAACTCTTTTTAATTAATATGCTACTATGTATCAAAACTTCAAAACTCCAGCAATCAACCAGCCTCAGTCATCCCTAGCAGTCGAGTTTACAGGTCTGCATTACCATGCCTGACTGAAAAGCAAATTTTAACAATGATCATTCTGTAAAAAAATGCAATGTAGAGAACCTCAGGCAAGTATAGAGAGTAGTTTATGTCTGCAAGTTCACTCCATGAGAGCATCTCCATTGATCCTTCTCCTCTCTTTCAGAGAATGCCAGCGGGAATGTTCTCCTGGCCTGTCCTACACTATGTGTCCTATGCTATGGAGATGACAGAAAATATATGCAGAACTACCAGTTAGGAAATTTATAATACAATGAGCATTTGAAGAATATCAGCATTCCACTGAGTCAAAGGACAAAACAAAGTCTAGAAGAGGTACAGATTCCAGACTACGATGTTGACCCAAGAAAGGATTATACATAAAGAAAGAAGGAATAGTAGTGTCAAGTCAATCATAAAAAGAGGGGGTGCCACTAGAAAACTCACAGAAGTGCTCAATTTTGCCTTAGAAATTCAATAAATATGCTAAATGAAAATTCAGTTTCAGAGCACTGTGTTCAGAAAATAGGAGAAACAAAATGAGTTCACTAAAGAGAATGCTAAAACATCTCATGCTGCTTTCCATTTCATTTTTTTCTTTCCCCCCTTTTCTTCTTAGCTTCCAGACTTTTATTGCTACATGTGACAGAAAAAAAGATCTTATTTTCCACTTAATCTCAATGATCCTTCCTTACTTTGTGAATCTGTGTTAAGGTGTTGCATCTGTATTGATTGTGAGGTGGTTGCAGGTGTATAGAATTATGGATGACTTGGTCAAAGACTTAAGACCATCTGAGCAGATTTCATACACATTTATCATGCAATTACGATGACTGGTTTTTTTTTTGCTTCTTTTGAATAAATGAAAATTGATAAAATCTCTACAGATTTCCTAAAAGACTCATGAATGACCAGTCTCTTTAACTCAGATTGGCAGTTCAGGCTATTAAAAAACATAAACAATATCATTGACTATAATAGATTTACTTTGTATAAAAGAGAACCTTCAAAAGGGAACCTTCACCACTAATTATTGGGTTACAACTCTGAAAGTTTCATTTAAACTGGAAATATGTTGTCTGGAAAGGTTAAAATATTAAACTGTTATCGCCTATTAGTGTTAATTAGCTAATACAATTAACTTCAGTCAACTAGAATCATCCTTAGGGAATAAGACAGTAAGAGTTCTTAGTTGGAAGGGAAAATATCTTGGATGCCTGGAAGGTGGTATTGTAAGTGTCATTATTCCCATGCTATAGTTGTAATTCACAGTGTAAGGTCACACAACAAGTAATCGTCAGAGCTGAAATTTGAGCCCATGTCTCTCTCCTGTGTCCAGGTTCAGTGTTGTTTCTATTTTATACCAGCCTAACTGAAATCGTTTTTCAGTGTCATCCCAAAACCAAGGAAATATCTTGAACCCAGATCTTTCTAAAGCAGACTCTTTATTAATGCTGAAGTCTCAATTGAAACTGAAGCAACCAAAACTGATAACTTCACAAAAGGAACATTTCTTTTTCTACTGTCAAGGAAATCCCCTTCTTAAATTCCCAGTAAGTACTACTATACTAAATCATAATCATGGTGGTACAACCTAGCATTGTCCTTTACAAATGCTGCAGTAGCTCCCAGTTCACAGGTTTGCTATTCAGGTTCTGATAAACAGCAGCTTTAACATATTTCCATTCTCCTAAACTCAAAATATATATTTCCATTATTCTCCTAATTGCTCTGGACATTTCCACCTGGATGCCTCACAAGAAATTCTCATTTAATGTATTTTAAAATGTAATTCTCTTATTGCCAAAATATTTTTTCTCCTTTGGATTTCCTCAATTCTATTAATGACATCATCATATTCCTAATGAGGTTCAGACCATGTGTCATCTCTGAGTTCTCTCTTCCTCTCATCAGTAAGTTTGTTCAATTGCTATGAATTGTAAATTCTAACTCTGTGATGCTTTTATTTCCTTCTACAACTTTCAAGTTTTATTGCTACCATGTTGCTTTAGAGCCTTTATTACCTCTTTCCAGGATTATTTCAACAGCACCTGTCCCAAATCTTTTCCTCTTTACCTCTAGTCCCTCCCTTTTCCAATCCATTGCTTCAGATTAAACTGCTAAAACACAGATTTAGGGACTTCAATGCATGGAGCCAAGATGGCAGAGTAGAGAGAGCACTCAGCTGAACTCTTTCAACAATCCCCTAATATCAAATTCTTGAGTGACAAAATCAACAAAAAAGTCAAATAGAAACAGTCTTCCAGTCCAGGCCAACTTAGGAGGTTGGAAAGAGAGGTCTATGACATGGGGTGGTGGGGGGAGCCTGGCAGGAACCAACATGAATGAAAAACCAGTAGTAAGACTAATTTTAGAGACAGAAAATGTCTATTTTTATGGGCAGGGAGGGCTGGGCAGACCTGTAGTACCATGCAGACCATTCAGTGTAAGTCACAATATGTGCCCAGTAACTGACATTAGAGATAGCTGCATTGTCAGCAGCAGCAACTTTGGGAGCTTTCATCCCAGAAATGGTGGGGAGGGCCATACAACTACTCAGAAGATTGATGGAACCATTTGCTGGCTCTAGGTTCAGGACCCTCTTGCATTGACCGTATGCAGTTCTAGGTTGTAGTCCAAATGGAATATAGCATTTGAGGCCACAGGGAAACAAACAGAAAAAAAAAAGTTTCTTTAAATGCTCACTGAAGAAAATAAATCCTTAAAAAGTGGAATTGGGCAAGTGGAAGCAAATTATTCCATGGGACACCAACCAACTAACCAACCAACAATAAAAGTCAAAAGAATGGAAAAAAATAGAAGAAACTGTGAAATATCTCTTTGGAAGAACAACTGATCTAGAAAATGTTACTTTAGAGCCTTTATTGTCTCTTTCCAGGCTTATTTAGGAGAACTATTTGACTACCTGAAAGCCATGATTTTTTTTAAAGTACCTAGAGATCATCTTTTAAGAAATTATCATGGAAAACTGCCCTAATATCCTGGAACCAGAAGGTAAAATAGAAATGGAAAGAATCCGCTGTTCACATCCTGAAAGATAATCCAAAATGAAAACTCCAGGAATATTATTACCAAATTCCAGTGCTCCCAGGTGAAAGCAACCAGATAAAACAAACAAACAAACAAACAAACAAACAAACAAACAAACAAACAAATGTTCAAATGCCATGGTGCCACAGTCAGGATCAAATAAGATTTAGCAGCTAACACATTAACAGAGCATAGGGCTTGGAATATGATATTCTGGAAGGCAAATGAACTGAGATTATAAGCAAGAATATCCAATACAGTAAAACTGAGTGTAATACTTCAAGGGAAAAAATGGATAATTAATGAAAGAGAGGACTTGCAAGCATTTCTGATGAAAACACCATAGCTGAAAAACACACACACACACACACACATATAGCTGAAAAACACACACACACACACACAAATTGCATCACATGAAGAGGCAGAAAATACCTATTAAAGTAGAGGGAAAGAAGAGAGAGGGTAAGCATTGTTTGAACCTTATTTTCTTCAGAATTGACTCAAACGGAATAACATACGCACTCAGTTGGGTATAGAAATTTATCTTACTCTATATGGAAGTAGGAAGAGAAAGGGGAAAGAAAAGGGAGGAGGCTGATACAAAAGAGGGCAGATTGGGGGGGTCAGAAGCAAAACAGGACAGGATGAAAGGAGAGAGAAAAATATAAATGGGGTGGGGGGAATAGGATTGAGGGAAATACACAGTAATCATAACTATGAATGTGAATGGTATGAACTCTCCCATAAAATGGAATCAGATAGCAGAGTGGATTAAAGACCACAATCCTACAATATATTGTTTACAAGAAACACACTTGAAACATAGGGATACACACAGAGTAAAGATAAAATGCTGGAGAAGAATACATTATGCTTCACCTGAAGTTAAAAAAAAAAGCAGGGGTAGCAATCCTGCTCTCAGACAAAGCAAAAGCAAAAATAGATCTAATTAAAAGAGATAAGGAATGAAACTATGTCTTGCTAAAAGGAAACATAGACAATGAAGTAATATCAATACTAAACATATATGTATGAAGTGGTATAGCATCCAGATTCCTAGAAGAGGAGTTAAGTGAGTTACAAGAAGAAATAGAAAGTAAAACTATATGAGTGAGGTACCTTAACTTCCTCCCTAAGATGTAGATAAATCTAACCACAAAATAAACAAGAAGAATGTTAAGGAGGTAAATCAAATTTTAGGAAAGATTGATATGGCAGACTTCAGAAGAAAATTGAATGATGATAGAAAGGAATATATCTTTTTTTCTCAGCTATGGCACCTACACAAAAATGATCATATACTAATGCATAAAGACCTCACAATGCAGTGCAGAAAGGCAAAAATATTAAATGCATCCTTTTCAGATCATGATGCAACAAAAATTATGTGCAATAAAGGGCCATGGAAATATAGGCTAAAATTAATTGGAAACTAAATAATCTAATTCTAAGGAATCAAACAACAAATCATAGAAACAATAAATAATTTCATTAAAGAGGACAACAATAATGAGACAACATACCAAAAGTTATGGGGTGCAGCCAAAGCAGTTCTTAAGGGAAATTTTATATCTCTAAATGCTTATATGACTAAAATAGGGAAAGGAGATCAATGAACTGGGTGTGAAACTGAAAAAAAAAACTAGAAAAGGAACAAATTGAAACCCCTGATTAAATACCAAATTAGAAATTCTGAAAATCAAAGGAGAGATTAATAGTATTGAAAGTAAGAAAACTATTTAACTCAAATAAAACTAAAAGCTGGTTTTATGAGAAAACTAATAAAATATGCAAACCAATAAAATAGATAAAACTTTTGATTAAAAAAAAGAAAGAAGAAAATCAAATTACCAGTATCAAAAGCAAAAAGGGTGAATTTACCATTGAAGAGAAAATTTAAACAGTAATTAGGAGCTATTTAGCCCAACTGCAGGCCAATAAATCTGACAATTTAAATGAAATTGATGAATATTTAAAAAAGTATAAATTGCCCAGATTAACAGAAGAATAAACAAAATATTTAAATAACCCCATTTTAGAAAAAAGAAATTGGACAGGGCATAAAGGAACTCCCTAAGACAAAATGTCCAGGGTTAGATAGATTTACAGGTGAATTCTACCAAACATTTAAAGAACAATTAATTACAATACTACATAAAATATTTGGAAAAAATAGGTGAAAAAGAGTCCTACCAAATTCTTTTTATGACACAAATATGATACTGATACATAAATCAGGGAGACCCAAAGCAGAGAAACAAAATTATAGACCAAATTTCCCTAATGAATATAGATGTAAAAATTAAAAAAAAAGGTTAGGAAAGAAATCACATCAATTTATCATGAGGATAATATATTATGAGCAGGTAAGAGATTTATAAGGAATGCAGGGCTGGTTCAATATTAGGAAAACAATCAGCATGATTGACCATATTGATAACAAAACTAAAAGAAATCATAAGATTATCTCAACAGATGCAGAAAAAGCTTTTGACAAAATAAAGCACCCATTCCTATAAAAACACTAGAGACCACAGAAATCAATGGAGTTTTCCTTAGAATGATAAGTAGCATCTATCTAAAGCCATTAGCAAGCGTTATATGTAATGGGGATAAGCTAGAAGCTTTCCCAGTATGATTAATGCCCATTATCACCTTTATTATTTAATATTGTGCTACAAACATTAGCTTTAGCAATAAGAGAAGCAAAAAAGAAATTAAAGGAATTAGAACAGGCAATGAATAAAGAAAACTACACCTCTTTGCAGATGATATGATGGTATACTTAGAGAATCCTAGAGAATCAACTAAAAACACTACTTGAAATAATTAACAACTTTAGCAAAGTTGCAGATTAGAAGATAAACCCACATAAATCATAAGCACTTCTATACATTACCAACCAAACCCAGCAGGAAGAGAAAGAAAGAGAAATTCCATTTAAAATAATTGTAAAGAATATAAAATATTTGGGAGTCTTTCTGCCAAGACAAACCCAGGAACTATATGAACACAATTACAAAACACTTTTCACACAAATAAATTCACATCTAAATAATTGGAAAAATATCAATAGCTCATGGATAGGCTGAGCTAACATAATAAAAATGACAATTATTCCTAAATTTTTTTACTTATTCAGTACCATACCAGTGAACTATTTTATAGAGCTAAAAAAAAATGAAATTCATCTGGAAGAACAAAAGTTCAAGAATATCAAGGGAACTAATGAAAAAATACAAAGGGAAGTGACCTAGGTGTATCAGATTTAAAATAGTATTATATAGCAGCAATCATCAAAACTATTTGTTACTGACTAATTAATAGAGTGGTGGATCAGTAAAATAGATTAGGTACATAAGGCACAGTAATCAACAACTATAGCAATTTACTTTTTGATAAAACCAAAGACCCAGCTTATGGGATAAGAACTCACTATTGATTAAAATTGCTGGGAAAACTGGAAAATAGTATGACAGAAACTAGGCATAGGCCAACATCTTATACCATATACCACAATAAGATCAAAATGTATATATGATTTAGACATAAAGAGTGATACCATAAGCAAATTAGGAGAGCAAGGAATATTTGACCTGTCAGATCTGTGGAGAAGGGAAGAATCTATGACCGAACAAAAGATAGAGAACATTTTGAAATGCAAAATGATTTTGATTACATTAAATTTAAAAAAAAAAATGTACAAAGAAAGCCAATGCAACCAAGATTAGAAGGAAAGTAGAAGGCTGGAAAACAGTTTTGCTAGTAGTGTTCGTGATAAAGGATTCATATAAAAATATATGGAGAACTCAGTCAAATTTATAAGAATGCAAGTTATTCACCAATTGAGAAATGGTGAAAGGATATGAACAGAAAGTTTTCAGATACAAAATAGATTAAAGCTATCTATAGGCATAAGAAATAATGCTTTAAATCATTATTGATTAGAGAAATGTAAATCAAAACAACTCTGAGGTACTACCTCACCCTTATCAGATTGGCTAATATAACAGAAAAGGAGAATGATGTGTGTTCAAGAAGATGTGGAAAAATTGGAACACTAATTGATTGCTAGTGGAATTGTGAACTGATTCAACCATTCTGGAGAGCAATTTGGACATATGTCCAAAGGGCTATACAATTGTTCATACCTTTTGATCTAGTATCACCACTTCCAGGTCTGTATTCCAAAGATATAAATAAAGGAAAAGGACCCACATGTACAAAAATATTTATATCAGCTCTTTTTGTGGTGGCCAAGGATTGGGGATTTAGGGGATGTCTATCATTTGGGGAATGGCTGAAGAAGTTGTGGTACATTAATGTGATGGAACACTTGTGACACAAGAAATGTTGAGCAGGCAGATCTCAGAAAAACTTGGAAAAACTTATATAAACTGATGGTGAGTTAAGTTAGCAGAACTAGAACATTGTACACAGTTACAATATCATTGTGTGATGATCAACTTTGATAGATTTAGCTCTTCTCAGAAATACAATGATATAAGACAATTCTACAAGACTCATAATAGAAATACTATCCAAATCCAGAGAAAGAACTATAGGGTCTGAATGTAAATAGAAGCATACTATTTTCACCTTTTGTTTTTTTTTTCCTTACATTTGTTTTGTTTTTCCTTTTGTTCTGATTCTTCTTTCACAATATTACTCATATGCAAATATGTTTAATATGATTGTATATATATAACCTATATCAGATTGCTTGCTGTCTTGTGGAAGGGGGAGGGAAGGTAGGGATGTAGAAAAAAAGTTTGGAACTCAAAATCTTATAAAAGTGAATGCTGAAAACTTACATATAATTGGAAAAAACACTATTAAAAAAATTCCTGAGAAAACTGGCAATACTTAGCTATAGACATCTCTCACACCATATAACAAGATAAAGGCAAAATGAATAAGTGATTTAGACATAAAGTGTGATATTATAAATAAATTAGGAGAACATGAAAAATGTTCCTGTTAGATCTATGAATAAAGGAAGAGTTTATGAGGAGAGCAAGCAGTTCACAGGGAAGTAAAATATATAATTTAAATTACATGGAATTAAAAATAAAACTTTTGCAAAAACAAAAGAAGCCAAAATTAAAAAGAAAACAAGAAACTTTGGGAGAATGGGGAATTAATATTGGTTTCTCTGGTAAAGGCTTTGTTTCTCAGATTTATGGTGACCTGATCCAAGCTGGACAAATGCTCAAAGGATAAGAACAAGCAGTTCTCAGAAGAAATCAAAGCTATCAGCAGTCATATACACACACAAGTACTCTAAAGGACTATTGCCTAGAGCAAGGCTTCATCAACTGTGGGTCATGACCCCATATAGGTCATGTAAGTGAATGTTGGGGTGGCAAAAATGTGGCAACAGTAAAAGACTTCTGAATGTGCAATGACCAAAAATTCATTAAAAATCAATCACATAATAAATCTGAGGTGTTCTGGCAACACTTGTCCATGTTGCATCACAAAACTCCACTGCAGCCTTGATTCTGAATATACAGCATGCACACTTTTTACTGCACATTCCATCATGCCACACAACACCAATGCAGCCGCCAGAAACACTTCAGCTCAGATTTGAAACTATTGTATGTTATTAATTGCAGTGTTTCTACTGTACATAAAAAAATGTTAGATGAATTTTGACTTGTGATTAGGACAGAGTTTCCAACAGTTTCTGAAATGGCCCTAAGCATACTTCTGCCATTTTGGACTACATATTTCTGTGAAGCAGAATTCTCAGCATTAATGATTATAAAATCAAATATTGACCAACTCTGAAAAGTGTTGAAGATGCTCTGTATGCTGCAATATCAAATACTCCATCAAGATTTAAGTCTTTATATAAAATAAATAAGCACATCCATTTCATTAGTATACAAATTTACTTTTATCTTTAATAAATGATGAAATTATGTGTATGCCAAAGATTTTTTTAAAATAAATTTCTTTATGATTTGTTATCAGTAAATGTTTGATTTGTATATTTATTTTATTTACCTATATATCCAGGGTTGTGTAAAAATTTCTCAAGCAAAAAGAAGTTTTGAGTGGAATAAGTTTATGAAGCCCAGGACTACTGAAATGCAAATAAAACAGCTCTGAGGTACATTATCACATTAGCTAACATGACACAAAAGAAAATTGACAAATGTTCAATGGGATTTTATAAAATCGGGACACTAATTGACTATTGGTGGAGTTGTGAACCAGTCCAACTATTCTGAAGAATAATTTGGCACTATGCCCAATGCGCTATAAAACTAGTGCATACCCTTTAATACAGCAATACCACTACTAGGTCTTTATCCCAAAGAGATCAAAGAAAAGGAATCTATACTTACAAAATATTTATAGCAGGGTTTTGTTTGTTTGTGTGTGTGTGTGTGTGTGTGTGTGTGCATGTGTGTGTGGTGGCAAAGAATTGTAAATCAAGGGAATACCCATCAGTTGGGGAATGGCTGAACAAGTTGATATATATGAGTGTGATGGAATATCATTATGCTATAAGAAAATGGCAAGCAGAATGGTTTCAGAACATGGTGGGAAGACCTATGTGAACTCATGAAAAATCAAGTGAGCAGAATAGAAAGAACATTTTTCAATATAAGAACAATATTTTAATAATGATCAATTGTGACAGACTTAGCTATTCTGATGAAGACAATGATACGACATTTAAAAAGGATGTATGATCAAAAATGCTATCCAATTTCATAAAGAGAAATGATGAACTCTGAGTGCAGATTGAATCATATTTTTAAAAATTTCTTTAATTTTCTTGTTTTATTTTTCCCTTGTTTTCTTTTGCAACATTGCTAATATGTTTTGCATGACTTCATATAATCAATAGCACATTTTTTTTTTTTTTTGCTTTCTCAAGGAGGAAGAAAGAGCAGAGGGGAGGCAAAGAATTTGAAATTTGATTTTTTTAAGAAAATGTATGTTAATTTTCAAATTGGGAAATATTTAATTAAATAAATAAAAGTACATTAAAACAACATAGCTTTGAACATAATTCCACAAGATCAGTGAACACACATTTATTAAACATGTATTATGTGCAATCAATGTGCTAAGGGTATTACAAGTATTGTTTCATTTGATATTCATAACAACCCTGGAAGTTAGGTACTACTCTTATACCTAATTTGCAGTTGAGAGAACTGAGATAGATAGAAGTTAAGGAACTTACACATGTTTACATAGCTAATAAGTGTTTGAGGCCAAATTTGAACTCAGCCATTCTGATTTTAGGCCCATTGCTCTATTCACTATACCACCTAATTCTCCATACTAATAAGTTTGGTCAGAGACCTTCAAAATATGGTTTCCCAAAAGTCTTTGTATAATTTCAAGCTTTACAATTTAATTTAAAACTGTATTAAAAGTTTTGGGAAATGTTGTCTGCCCGCATCACTTAGAGAAAAATTTCCAAAATTTTCAATTTGGCATATAAAATCTTCCATAAAAAAAGGTTCAAAAGTTTTCCCCTACTTTTGGTCCTCATGAATAATAACCATCCAATATATTAGAAGCCTACCTCTGCTTGTTTTATTGTATTGGGGAAACACAAGAGCACATAGACTATAATATTTATCTATTATTCTCATTTTATTATTGAGCCACCACATATATGCATGCACACACACACATACACACACACATATATATGTAATGCCCTTTGAGAAATTATTATGGATAATACTCTTCATGGCATTGTTTCAAGTTGCAATTTATCTTTTTTTTTCCTGAGAATATGCTTTTTCATTATGGACATTCATTTAATATCAAAAGGAAATCACTTTTATTAAAAAAGGCAGACTGTTTCAGCAATTAGATACTTCAGACCTTTAGAACACTGGGTACTTCTCAAGTGAAATTTATGCCTCCCATTCAATTCTGGTCCTGAATCATTAAGAATATGAAATTCTTGTCCAATATTTAGATACTAATGCACATTAGAAATTGTGATGATACCAGGAGCAATGAAATAGAAATGATGACCAAACTTTGTGACTATCTATTCAAACAGTTTTAAATCCCTCTTAGGGTTGTATCACTTGGCCTATATTTCTTAATCATTTGGATTAAAAAAAATTGTCAAATGTGTAATGGGAGTATAGGGTATTCATAAAGTGTCTTAAATTGCATTTTTCCTTGTGGAGAACTTGGAAAGCCTGTTTGCAGTCTAGCATCAATGTCCTAACAAGCAAAGACTACTCATTATGAGATTCCTTATCCAGCAGAAGAGATGCTGTCTTAGATATGTACTTAGTAAGGTCAATGATATGTAGAAGCTAAAAGTTTACCTAATTACACCCCCACCCCCAGATTGAGCAGCTATATGGAAGAACATGTCCTGAAATAATTGGGTATAATATTTGTATGTTTTCAGTCTGTGCTAACATTTGTTGAAGGGGATGAAAAAGCAAATGATTTCTATAAAAAAAATGAATTTCCATCTTAAGTCAAATATACCAATAAATTAATTTTTCATTGCAAAGGTGAAAACAAGGGACTATGTTGGAAGCTATGAAAATCATGATAAATAAATGAAATGTTACAAAGACTTAAGGACAACTCAAAAGTCTCATACAGATACATTATAAATATTTTTTTTCAAAAATTAACCTGAAGATCTTGGATATGGTGAGTTTTGAATATCATTGAATTGTTTGTATCTTATAAGACAAAAAGTAGCCAGATTTGGCTTAAACTCATTTCCAAATTATCTGTTAGTGTGAAGTTCAATATTAACTGGTAAAAGCAAAAGTCAAAATCAAAACAAAGTTAGGAAAAAAAGATAAGATGAGGATTAGGTAATACATATGGTTATACCAACTATAATATGCCCCACTCTCAACTAATAAAATCAATTAATAAAACATTGCAATATCTGTTCTTAGCAATGAGCTATTTTAATAAAAAATCCACAATTTACTAAACATTTACTATATGCCAGGCATTGTTTGAAGGTCTGGGAATAAAAAAAATGTCACCTTATCTCCCATTAAGTAATTCATCTTTCCACTGGGGGAGACATCATGCAAAAAAACCTTACACAATTTTATAAGAACCCTTATGGAACCAACTAAACACTTATATGCCCTTGGAAGAGTGGGTGTTCCTGAGAGTGGCAGTCTACTCTGATTGGTTAATAATTAATGAGAATTAATATTACAATGAGAGGTGGATCTATTCTGATGAGGGGCTGGAGGATGTCACTAACCACTCTTTCTCCCAGACCATCTCTGGCCTCAGGCAATCTGGACAAAGGATCTATGTCCCTGCCCAAACCTGCCTGAGTGGAATACAATGGGCCAGAATTCACCTTAGATTAAATCCTTTGTAAGGTTTACTAGTTGGGTGGGACAACAACTCCCACCCAGGATCAAAAGACACTTTCCCAGGGGATTTGGTCATTCTCATCCATCAACAATGCCCTTTCAGTGTTGGCTTGGCCTAGTATAGAATTAGGATCTAGGATGGGAAAAACAAACAAACAAACTTGGATTTCCCTAATAATTGGTTATTTAATCATTTCTCTCAGGGACCAGCACTCTCATGTATCACCAAACTGATAATAGGGAACCATACTGAATGCAATAGGTGACATTGTCAGACTGGCAATTTAGGAAAATCATGTTCACAGCTCAAAGCAGAATGGATTCAAGTGGGAGAGAATTGATGCAGGGAGACTAACCAGAAGGCTATTATAATAATCTGGGCATGAAGTGATGAGGGTCTGTACCAGTGTGGCAGAGTTGTTAGTGGAGAGAAAGGGATTTATTGGAGACATATTATAAAGGTGACTTGATTTGTCAATAGACTAAAGATGTGAGGTGACTACAAATGAGGAATCAAGAAATACTCTGAAGCTATAAGCTTGAGTGCCTGGAAGGATAGTAGAGTCTCTTACACTGATGAAGTTTAGAAAAGGTTTTGAGGGTGTGTGTGTGGGAGTGGGGGAGAGATGAGTTCTGTTTTAGACATATTGAGTTTGAAATGTCTGTAAGCCACCAAAGTCAAGATGACTAGGAAGTAGATGGAGAATGGAACTCATAAGAGACATTTGAGCTAAATATATAATTCTTGGAATGATTGGAAGGGCAACTGGCAATTGAATCAATGGGAGTTAATGACATCAACAAAAGAGATAATAGAGTTACTCAGGAAGCTTAATCATTTTAAAATTATGAATCATTTTGTCAATCTAGTGAAGCCTATAGATCTCTTTCCAGAATAATGTTTGGAAACAATAAAGTAAAATACATAGGAATAAAAGGAAGTCAATCATATTTAAATACAGTACTACTAATACTGATTCTAATACAAATTCATAAGCTCCAGGTTAAGAACACCTGGTATAACAAGAGAATTAAAAGAGGGCCCAGGAGTGAGTTTTGGAGAATACCTGAGATTAGTTGGTAGAATCTGGATGAATATCCAGGAAAGGAGATTGAAGAGTTGTGAGAAAGGTAGAATATGAAGGACAGAGTAGTGTCATGGAAACCTAGACTCAGCATCTACTAGAACAGTGGGACCAACCATGTCATAGACCTTTAGGGATCAGTAATGATGAATGCTGATAAAAGGGCATTAAATTTGGAAATTGAGAGACCATTGGTATCCTTGGAAAGGGCAGAAACATTAGTATGTTTCTAGGCAGTGGGAAGGAGATAGTAGAAAAGGAAAGACTGAAAATTAGTTAGAGAGTAGGGTATCATAATGGGAGAAATGTGATGAAGAAAAAGGGATGGAATCTGATAAACAGTGTGTTTAGATTGGTTTGCCTTGGCAAGGAGAAGGGCAACCTTTTAATGTGAGATGGGGTAAATGGAGACACAGAAACATCAGAGTTATCAGATTAATGTGAGATAAGGAGAAAGGGAGAGGAAGAAATGGGAAATGGGGGTTAGTCTCCATTAACTGTCTACTGGCTTGGATTTTATCAGGAGTATGTGACCCATGAGAAAAAAAGCTCCATTCGCTGTACAGAGAGGCAGATTGTGGACATGCCATGTGACAGGCTCAATCAAACTTAAGGAAATACATTGAAATACTTTGTAGAATGCATGAGAAATTCTTTAGAATTAAGAGTGGGAGACAATAGTGATCTTTGAATGGACACTAGATTTCCAAGTCATCCTGTGCATCTTTTGATTGAACTGACAGTAAAGGATCACAGTATTCTTGGTGACCCCAAACTTGCAAATTAATACCTGAAAGAAGTTGATTTTAATCCCTTGGAATACATTATTTATTAAACAAATCTTGTTCATTGAATGATTACTAAGTATATGACCTATCCTAGCAAGCATTTTCTGATGATATATTTAAATTGAATTTTGAATATTCATTGTGGTTTTGATTATCTTCTTTGTCATCCTTGATTACTGTCTTAGACAGTTTTAACTATAACATGACAAATGTCATTGCCTCTATAATTTTTGGGTGATTACATCTTCTTTTTTTAATTTTTAGGCAGTTGGGGTTAAGTGACTTGCCCAGGGTCACACAGCTAATAAGTATCAAGTGTCTGGTGTGAGGTAGGATTTAAACTCAGGTCCTCCTGACTTTAGGGTGGTGCTCTATCCATTGTGCCACCTAGCTAGCCTAAATATTACTTATGTTTAAAAAAAAAAGTCTTTTGCTGCATTTTCCAATTTCAAAAAAGGAATTACAGAATAACAAATTTAAAAAATACATCCACCTCCTCATTATAAAAATGATCTGTAATTGATCTTTCAAAGATGTTCTGTGAAATGCAAAATGTTGTCTTATAGAATTTAGTTTGTAGATAAGTTTTTTCCCAAAGTATTGAAAAATTATGTGAGAACCAGGAGTTTGGCCTACCTGTTTATATTATATAGAGCTGTTCTTTCTAAATTTTTATGCTTCTAGAGTCTAAGGGAAATGCTCAAACATGCCATACATTTGAATATTCTAAATCTGATTTGAAGATATGGAGATAATCACTTAATCAGTGAAGCAAACTATCTGCTCACAGATTAAAGTACCCACAATGTTTATAAGCTAGAGGATTAAGCATTTAGCTGCTGGATACTTTTCATTTACCTTATCACAAACATTATTAAGCAACTCTTATTCAGTATGCTAATTTGAAAAAGAGTTCAGTTACAGGAAGAATAGTAGAAAAAACAATCTTAAAGAAATTGAAAATATTTGTAAATATTATGTTAAAGCAACTTTTATCACTTTAATTTTTTTTATTAGTTATAATGTTACCACCTTTCCATAAAGCAAAGAGGGTGCATTCAGACATTGCCTTTATAATAGCAAATAAACACTAAAAGAGACTAATAGATCTCATTTTGGAGCATAATTGATCATAAAAAAATTAGGAGAAAAATTATTGAGAAACCAAAAAGAACGTATTTTAAAATACTGTTTTGCCTGGCCCCAAATAATCATGGAACAGAAGATTGATGATGACAATGGTAATGATGATGATGATATTGGGGAGATAACTAAAATGATTGGAGTTTTATTTCTTCTCCAATTCAAAAAAGCATCATTTTCATATGCAATTTTAATTTAAAATGTTCAAGTTTAAAAAATGTTAACATCTAGATACTAAATGTTTCTGTTTTTCATCTAAGAAACATATTCCATGGTTGTTTCTACTTTCCTCTGGTTTGTGGTAATAGAAGAAAACTTGGCAATACAAGGAACATTGTTTAACCTTATTTATCCCCAATTTTTTTCTCTCTAGATTGGATCTTGTTTTTGGATTTCTACTTTCCTTCCATAGCCATGTAAGTGAGGCAGGAAGTAATGAATGCATGGCACAGGGTAGAGCTGAATTTTTCTAAAAAGAATATTAAGAACAATAAAAATTTTAGATGAATTTCAATTGCAAATGTTTTTTTTTAAAGAATTCACTGAGACAAAAATTTTGTTTATTCTACTTAGAGTTGTGGCAGTCAAGTAGGAAGTATTGATTAACAGTTGCTCAACAACTTTTCATCATGAAAGAAAACCCCAATCCTTAATTTAGGCTATTTCATGGTATATTTGTTTTATGCCTCATGTTTCTTTTGTGTTTGTTTCGGATAATGTAAATTATATTATTTAATCTCATAGTATCATAGTGCTGTAAAGAACCTTAGGGAATGTCTACTCAATTTTCCTCCTTTTTTTTTTTTAACAGATGAAGAAATTAAAGCCCAGAAATGTTTACTCCATTCCATGTAGATTTTTTTTTGTGAGTGAGTGTGTGTGTTTAAACATGTGATGTCATCTTCATAACAAACTGAATGAGGAAACCATCTCTCTCTCTCTCTCTCTCTCTGTTTTATTAAGGGGGGAAATTTATTTCTCTAAATTATTTTTTTTTAGAAATAATTAAGAATTTTAATGTATTTTTTTCTCTTAAGAGTATTTTTTCCAATTACATGTAAAGATAGCTTTTAATATTCATTTTTGTAAGATTTTGAGTTCCAAATTTTTCTTCCTCACTTCCCTTTCTCCCCCCTCCCCAAGACAGCAAGCAATCTGATATAGGTTATACATGTACAATCATGTTAAACATGTTTCCACTTTAGTCATGTTGTGAAAGAAAAATCAGAACAAAAGGGAAAAACCAGAGGAAAGAAAAAAAACAAACAAAAAAAAAAACAAAGTGAAAATAATATGCTTTGGCCTGCATTCAGACTCCACAGTTCTTTTGCTGGATGTGGCTTGCATTTTCCATCATGAGTTTTTTGGAATTGTCTTGGATCAATGTATTGCTGAGAAGAGCTAAGTCTCTCATAGTTGATCATTTCACAATGTTGCTGTTACTGTGTACAATGTTCTCCTGACTCTGCTCACTTCACTCAGCATCAGTTCATGTTTACCATCAACCATCCAGGTTGTCTTGGGCTGGAAATTTATTTCACTCTATCTTTTTGTGGGTTCTACTCTTATAGAATTTGTTTATAGTAATTTTTTCAGGTATTTGGAGGGGTTTGGGAACAGTTGGAGCAAGTCACTGCTTTCACTCTGACATCTTGTTTCCATCCCCAAAACTATCTCTTCAATGTCAGGCATACTCTGATTTTTATAGCTGTAGAAAGTCATTTAGAGCACTTAGGTATTAAGTGACTTGACCAGGTTTTTTTGTTTTTTGTTTTTTTCTGAAATCTGCCTGCCCATCATTTCTTTCTTTTTTTAAATCAATTAATTAATTAATTTTTAGTTTTCAACATTCACTTCCACAGGATTTTGAGTTCTAATTTTTCTTCCCATTTTCCTCCTCTCCCCACCCCAAGACAGTGTGCATTCTGAATACCCCTTCCCCTAATCTGCCCTCCCTTTTATCACCCCTCCCCCTTCTCTTGTTCCTTTCCATTTCCATCTTCCTGTAGGGCAAGACAGATTACTATACCCCTTTCCCTGTATATCTTAGCTCCCAGTTGCATGTAAAAAACAAATTTTAACATTCATTTTTAAAACTTTGACTTCCAAATTCTCTCCCTTTCTCCTTCTCCATCCACCCTCATTGAGAAGACAAGCAATTTGATATAGATTATACGTGTGTAGTCATGTAGAACACTTCCATAATAGTTATGTTGTGAAAAACTAATTATATATCCCTCTACCCTATCCTACTCCCTGTTTATTCTGTTCCCTCCTTTGACCCTGTCACTCCTCAAAAGTGTTTGCTTCTAATTACCCCCTACTCCAATCTGCCCTTCACTTCTATCATACTCCCTCTCTTATCCCCTTCCTTCCTGTTTTCCTGTAGGGTAAGATAGATTTCCATACCCAATTGAGTATGTATGTTATTCTCTCCTTAAGCCAAGTCTGATGAGAGTATAATTCACTAAATCCTTCTCACTTTCCCCCTCTTCCCCTCTACCAGAAAAGCTTTTTCTTGCCTCTTTTAAGTGAGATAATTTACCCCATTTTACCTCTCCGTTTCTCCTCCCACTACAATTCTCTCTCATCCCTTAATTTTATTTTTAGATGTTATCCCTTCATGTTCAACTCACCCTGTTCCTGCCTATATATACATATCTTCAACATTCAATTATATATATTATATATATTATGTATTATGTATATTTCTGACTGATTGCAATATTTTCTCCTTGACCTGGGAACTCTGGAATTTGACTGTAATATTCTTAGGAGTTTTCCTTTGGGATTCCTTTCAGAATGTGATCAGTGAATTCTTTCAATTTCTATTTTATCCTCTGGTTCTAGACTATCAGGGTAGTTTTCCTTGATAATTTCTTAAAAGATGATGTCTAAGCTATTTTTTTGATCGTGGCTTTCAGATAGTCCAATAATTTTTAAGTTATCTCTCCTGCATCTATTTTCCAGGTCAGTTGTTTTTCCAATGAGATTTTTCATGTTGTCTTCTATTTGTTTCATTCTTTTAGTTTTGTTTTATAATTTCTGGATTTCTCATAGAGTCATTAGCTTATATTTGCTCCATTATAATTTTTAAAGAATTATTTTCTTCAGTGAGCTTTTAGACCTCCTTTTCCATTTGGCCAATTCTCCTTTTTAAGACATTCTTTTTCTCATTGACTTTTTGAACCTCTTTTGCCATTTGGATTAGTCTATTTTTTTTTTATTTTTGGATTAGCATTTTTTTCATTCTCCTTTAGCAAGTTGTTGACTTGTTTTTCATGATTTTCTTGTATCACTCTCATTTCTCCTCCCAATTTTTCCTCTATTTCTCTTACTTGATTTTTTTCAAAATCTTTTTTGAGCTCTTTTATGGGTTGAGACCAATTCATATTTTTATTAGAGGCTTTGGATGTAGTAGTTTTGACTTTGTTTTCTTCTTCTGGTTGTATGTTTTAATCTTCTTTGTCACCAAAGATTCTATAGTCTGAGCCCCCCCCCCCACCATGGTTTGCTCATGTTCCCAGTCAATTACTTGACTTTTTAAACTCTTTGTTAAGGTAGGGCTTTGCTTCCAGTGTGGAGAGTGTACTGTCCCAAACTTCAGGGGTTTTGTGCAGCTCTTTTCAGAGATACCTGAATTTCAGAGGACCTGTAAATGTTCAGTTCTTCCAATGTGGTATGATTAAAGAAGTGTTTACTCCTTTCCTGGCCTGTGCTCTGGTCTATGAGTGACCACAAGAATTCTTTTCTGCTTTGGAACTGTGAGGAGGATTCCCTCTTCACCACTGCTACAAGCTTTGCCATGTCAGTGCTCCTCCTCACCCCAGAACCACCCAGACCCAAGTGTGGGCAAAGCAAAAGAATCCTGCCTCAATGCCAGCAAAAAGATCCCTGAAATTCACTTCTGATCAACTACTAGATACCCCCACCATCTATGGGTCTAGAGCTCTGGAAGCAGCCACTGCTTCTTTGGCCTCTGCCCCGGGGCTATGCTTAGGCCAGACCTGGATGGCACTCCTCTCTCACCCAGGTCCTATAGTCCTTTACCACTGATCTTCTAAACTGTCTTTGACATTTGTGGGTTGAGAAGTCTGAAAACCTCCACAGATACCTGTGATTCAGTCCCTTTAGTCCCCTGAGACCTGTTCCAGATTCGCTGGGGCTGAGGCCCTGTCTTTGCCTGTGTAGCCCATGCTGAACTGTGCTCCTTTCCTAGCCCATCAACAGACCTTTCCCATCACCCATCCAGGTTGTCATGGGCTGGAAATTTGTTTCACTCTATCTTTTTGTGGGTCCTACTGTTCTAGAATTTGTTTATAGTAATTTTTACAGGTATTTGGAGGGGTTTGGGAAGAGTTGGAGCAAGTCACTGCTTTCAATCTGACATCATGTTTCCATCCCCAAAACTATCTCTTTCAATATCAGACATACTCTGATTTTTATATTTGTAGAAAGTCATTTGGAGCACTAAGAAGTTAAGTGACTTGATCAGGTTCATGTGGTAAGTCTGTGTTAGAAAGAAGCCTTGAGCTCCATCCTGAATCCACATCTTTCTGCACCTGAAACTGAAAGCAGTTTTCTATTCACAGCACAATTCTGCCTATCTTGACAGTAAGGAGGGATAGGTCTTCTTTCTTATTACCAGTTTAATTCTTTTTTTTTTCCCACTATGCACAATTTCCTTTTTTTCTTACATTCAGAAAGTCCATTAAAATTAAATTTCACAGATAAGAGGTAGTATAAGATACCTTGCAGGTGGTCTTTAGTTAATTATATTTCCTCTAAAATCCACAATTTATTATGAGTGTGGCACCAGGGATAGGGCCTAACCTTGTGATTTCATTGATATAAAGAAATCCCAAATGAGAAAATTCCTTCTAGCAATGCAAGATAACACTATACCTGAGACTTACAATATTAAAGATAGGCCTAGAACATTAAGAATTTTGTAGTTTTGTCCTGTCTCTATCTTGATTTTGATGCTGTATGTCCCTATCTTGCCCAGGCTAGGAGTGTAGTGGCTACTCATGAACACATCCAAGCACAGAAGTTTTGATTTGTTCTATTTCAAATCTATGCTAATTCAGACTTCTCTGGGAAACCTGGTACCTCACCTCCCATGACTAGGAACCCAGCATATTTGTACTTGAATTGATATTTATAACAACTGATCCTCTTCAGCCTCACAGCAGCTCAGAACTCCTAAAGACCTCTCAAGTTCAACTGATCTATTAGCCACAGCCTCCACAGTAGCAGAGATTGCAGGTGTATGCTCACACACTGAGACACTGAGAGGTTAAGTGACAAAGTGACTTGCTTAGGATCACATATATGATTTACGTACAAGATAGGATGTTATCAAATAAAAGTAAGTGTTGCCATCTTGACCATCACAGTAAATAACAACTAAAATAATAATCAAATACCTTGTCTGAAAAGGAGAGTGAGAAATTCACCTAATTAGCTTTCCAGTGTCTTATAAGAGACCCAAACAGAAGGATTACATGTTGTTGGAGAGTTCTACATATGACCATATTTACTCATGAGAGGTATTGCATGGAGCCATAGAATACTTCTGACAGTGCTCAGTGAAATCCACAGCAACACAAAAGAAAAACCCAATGGGAAAGGGGGAATACAAAGGTATTTAGAAAAGATTAATTTTGGCCAGATGACATGTATCTGGACAGGCATGTAGCTAATATTTAGATAGTAGTATTGATGACTTCTGAGCTATGCTCAGAATTGAGCAATATTAGGAAAACATGTGGAATGATGTTTGAAATTTTTTGCAGCACTTTCAATATTTTCAAGCAACTAATCATTGTTACAAAACAAAACAAAAAAAATCTTTAAAAGTTCACTTTCTCCCTGTGTTATTAAAAGGTTATAAATCAGAGAATACAACAGTCAACAAAGGATTAAACTTAAAATTAGCCTAAAAGTCACAGGAAAGTCACTTTACAATATATGTAGCAGGTTTTATTAGGCAGCTAAGCAGCACAGTGGATAGAGTGCTGAACCTAGAGTCAAAAGGACCTGAATTAAAATCCAGCCTCACATAACTTGCTAGCTTTGTGACCCTGGGCAAATCACTTAACTCTGTTTGCCCAATTTCTTCATATGTAAAAATGAACTGGAGAAAAAAATGACAATTCAAATATGAAGGAGTCATAGTAAGGATTACATATGACTTAGCAGCTTATACATGAAAGGATCTAAGGACTCAGAATATGATATTTCAGAAGGCAAAGGAGCTTGTATTACAACCAAGAATCAACTCTAACAAAATTGAGCATAATCATTGGGGGAGGTGGTAATCAGAAGCAAACACTTCTGAGGCAGGACTGGGTCAAAAAAGAGAATAGAATAAATGGGCAGAGGGATAGGACAAAGGGAAATATACTTGGCTTTTCACAACATGACTGCTATGGAAGTGTTTTACATCACTACACATCTATAATCTGTATCAAGTTGCTGGTCTTTTCAAAGAGGGTGGGTGGGGAGGAAAGGAGGGAGAAAATTTGGAACCCAAAGTTTTAAAAATGCATATTAAAAAAATTGTTTTCACATGCAACTGGGAAATAAGAAATACAGAAAATGTGATATAGAAGTCTATCCTGCCCTACAGGAAAATAGAAGGGGAAGGAGATAAGAGAAGGGGGGAAGAGATAGAAGGGAGGGCAGATTAAGAGAAGGGGTATTCAGAATGCATGTCATCTTGGGGTGGGAGGAGGGATGACCTGGGAAGAAAATTTGGAACTCAAAATCTTGTGGAAGTGAATGTTGAAAACCAAAAATAAATAAATAAATAAATACATGCATGCATACATAAATGAATAAATAATAAATAAATATATAAATATATAAACATATAAATATATAAATAAATAAATAAAAATTGGGTATGATCTTTCATGGGAAAAAGATGAATATTCAATGAAATAGAGGACCTTCAACCATTCCTGATGAAAAGACTGAAGCTGAACCAAAAATTTGATCTTCAAAATTATAACTCAAGAGAAGCATAGAAAGATAAATAGAAAAGAAATAAAAAGTTATTCAGTAAGATTTAAAGTGTTTTCCCTACATGGGAAGAAGATAATTTGAACTCTTGAGCACTGTATCTCTATTAGGGTCAATAGAAGGAGTATACATAGAGAAAGGTTATGGGTATAACTTGACATTGATGTGATGATATAAAAAAAAGTTAAGGGATGAAAAAAATATTGTACTGGAAGAAGAGGAATGAAAGAGGCAAAGTAGGGTAAATTATTTCACAAGAAGTGGTACAAACTACTTATTATGGTAGAGAGGAAAAGGGAAGGGGTAATCATTGTTTGAACTTTACTTTTATCAGATTTGACTCAAAGAGGGAATAATATACACACTCAGGTATAGAAATTTATCTTACCTGATAGGGAAATAGAAGGCTTAATGGGAAAGAAAAGGGGAAGAATGAGGGTTCTGATAGAAGGGAAGGAAGAATTAGGAGGGGAAAGGGAAAGAAAATGGGGATTGTTAGAAGAGGGGACAGATTGAGGGAGATGGTGGTCAGAAGCAAAACTCTGGTGAGGAGGAACAGGGTGAAAGGAGAGAGAAAAGTATCAACAGGCACGGGGTATACGATGGAGAGAAATAAGTTAGTAATCATAACTATGAATGTGAATGAGATGAACTCTTTCACAAAATGGAAATGGATAGCACAGTAGATTTAAAACCATAATCATACAATATGTTGTTTACAAGAAATATATTTGAAGCAGAAAGATATACACAGAGTAAAGGTAAAAGGCTAGAGAAGAATATATTGTGCTTCAGCTGAAGTAAAAAAAAAGCAGAGGTAGCAGTCTGGATCTCAGATAAAGCAAAAACAAAAACAGATCTAATTGAAAGGGATAAGGAAGGAAGATATATCTTGCTAAAAGGTACCATAGACAATAAAACAATATCAATACTAAACATATATATACCTAATGGTATAGCATTCAAATTCTTAAAGGAGAAATTAAGTGTGTTATAGGAAGAAACAGATAGCAAAACTATACTAGTGGGGGACTTCAACCTCCCCCTCTCAGAACTAGATAAATCTAACCAGAAAATAAACAAGAAAAAAGTTAAGTCGGTGAATAGAATTTTAGAGGATTTAGATATGATAGATTGCTGGAAAAAAAAAAATGAATGGGGATAGAAAGGCATACACCTTTTTCTCAGTGCTACTTAGCTCCTACACAAAGCTTGACTATGTATTAGGGCATAAAAACTTCACAATCGAATACAGAAAGGCAGGAATATTAAATGCATCCTTTTCAGATCATGATGCAATAAAAAAATACATGCAATAAAGTGCCATGGCAAGATTGCCTAAAAACTAATTGGAAACTAAATAATCTAATCCTAAAGAATGAGTATGTCAAACAACAAAACACTGGTGTTTTTAAGACAACAAAAGGACAAGATGGACTATAAAGTTGTGGGTAGATCCTCCACAGAAGATTTATGGCAAAGTGCTCATAAGAATCCGATGGGTTAGAAGGTTGGAATAGGTTTTGTTATGCATCAGTTGGGGGGTTGGATATCAAACCTGAATGGACGAAATCATAGAGCCACAAAATATCAGAATACTACAATACTGTTTTGTTATTCTATAATGTATTTATATAGTAGTATATATACATATATATACATTCTATAATGTATTTATATATTAGTATATATAGAGGTTTAGAGTAGTCACTGTGAGCAGTGTTATAGAGGATCAAATAGACAGAAATAAAAAGACTATTTTCCTTCAGTAAGAGTGAATTTGAGATTAGGAAATAATTCATAGTGCATACAGTCAATGAAGTTGTCTGACTTTTCCCAACTCCAATCAATTGCATGTGAACAGGCATTACTGAAGAAAATTGAATAAGTTACTCAGATCTGGGTTTTGACAAAGATTGAGCAAAAGAAGACAGGATAGTAAGAATTTCAAGATTGTAGAATTGAGTGTCTCATTAGAATATAAGTCCCTTGAGGGCAAGGAGTGCTTTTTTTTTTGCCTTTCTGTGATCCCAGGCCCATAAACAAATCTCCTGCCACTAAGTATTTAACAAATGTTTGTCGACTGAATGAATTGGTTAATTAAAGGGTTATGAATAGAAATGGAGGGAAATGAAGTCAACAAATGTGATAGCTTTGGAAAGTACTAAAGGGTAGAGAGATAGGTTATGGTTAAAATGAATAGGTTTCACAGTAGTGATGCTTAGAAAGAAGTAGAATACTATAAACATTGGAGGGATAAAGGAATAAAGGAATTTTAGAGTCCTTGATCTTGGTAGTGGAACAGTTTTGAGTGATGGCAAGGCTCATATGTATAGCTGAGATAAAGTGCAAGAGTATGTGATGGGAGTTAAGTAGGTCTAGGTACTAGGAGATTAGGGTGTTCGAGGAAAAATCAACATGCATTTTGGTTTCTGCTAGCATAAAAGTGAGTGTTACTGTAAAAAGAAATGCTTTTAACTAAATTTTTACTGAATGCTTTTAACAAGGAAGAAACATTAGGGCCAAAAGATGATTGGTGGTGAAGGGAGAAAATGGAAATGACAATTGGGAATAAGGAATATTATGGCTCTCTTTCCTAAGTCAGTGTACTGGGGTTTATGAGAAAAGATGTAACCAGTCCAGGAAAGGATGGTCAGAGATGCAGTGTCATGCATGAGATCAGGACTATTTGAGTGCCAGAATATAGAAGGATCAAAGGAGGAAGAGATATAAAATGGAGAGTTTGTTAATTATAAAACAGGAAATCTAAAAGTTATAGTGAAAGTGGAGGATCAGAATAAGTGGGATATTTGAAGGTTAGAATTGAGGTCGATAGAAGCAAATGAATGGGCCGTGGAGGCTGGCAATAGAGGAGAAAGAGGGTGGTGAAAATAAAGAGGGATAAAGTAGTTTTCAGGTGAGCTGACATGTATTTTATTATAGGCTATTTCAAAAACAAAAAGGAATTTGAGTAACCCAGAGCAAATCTAATTTAAATTGGCCATAGAGTCTCTGGGGGGAATTTTCCTTTCATAGCTCTTTTCTCATGTATGTAAGAATAAGCGGCTATATTCTTTCTTTTTCTGGGTCACACAAGTACTGAAATCTTTATATTCTCAATGCTCCTATCTTGACTGTCTCCCTTGTGTCCTATCGATATTTGAAGGAGCAATTAATGATGAATATACCTAATTGAAGCAAACCAACTTTGGACCAAAAATGCTACAGAAATTATCCCATTCAGCCTTTGTATAAACTTTACAAAAATAACAATTTTATTAAAAAAAAACCCTCCTTTTTTCTGTGAATGAAGTGTCTTGTTTCCAAGTGTGTTTTTTGAAACACTGTATTTTATCGAACTGAATCTGCTTTTTAAGAAGCACTTTCCTTCGGGTGCTAAGTATTTCTTAGCTTTAAGTATCTGAAACTCTTCTTGAAGCTTTCATGGGTACACAGACTTTGTGTCTTGTCTCTTAGATGTTGAATCTTAAGAAATATATGTAAGTGTCATTTTGAAAAGAAAAGACAGGTGCTATTATATGAGAAGCCTTCTAAAAAGGACTCTAGGATGTCTGCTCATTCAACTTATTAGATAAGTCTGTCTATGTTTTAGAATTAAGATAAGCCTCAAACTTTCATGCCTTAGTAATAGGAATAGATTTAAAATATGAATGACAACCAGTATATATATTTACTTATTTTAATATGAAGAAATCTTAAGGATTACATTTTTTCAAATATCTCTTCCAACTTTTTCCCTGCAGTTAACGTATACACACACACACACACACACACACACACATACATACATACATACACACACACACACACACACACACATATAGAGAGAGAGATTTTTTTTAAAGTACCTTCTTATTTGAACAATAAGCAAATACTAAGCCAGCTGGCACAGTCTACAGGGGGAAACAATATGTGGGTCAGCACATTGTCTCATCAGCACTTCTTCAGCAAATCCACCTGGCTGAGTACACAGAGTAAACAGACAATATGGGGCCCCAGTGTTACAGATTACATTATTAAAGAGACAACTTTCTAAATTTGTGGCCTAGTTTTCTTTTCAAATGTAGTAATACCTCCACAAAGTCTCTTGTAGAGAAATCCTTTTTTCATCCTACAACTATTTATCCAGTGACAAAAATGTGCACAACTTCCACCCGTCCCTATCTTGCTCATGTAATAAGTTTACCTCTTTTTAAAAGAGAGCAAAGAACTCATGCAAATGCATGACAAGCCTCATAGATAAGCATGTAAATTATTTAAATTTTATTTTTTGCTAAGATAATTAAATGATGTGTTTAATTTTACACCATAATTATAATTAGAGGTTGAAACAGGTGGTAGTTCCAGTTAAAAATATTATGCCCATTGAAATAACCTTATCATCTAACAACCTTCATGACAACAGGAGTTCACTAGGATTTTTCAATATTGAAATAAACTGTTTATGATGATGAATTTTGGTGAAATGTTCAGACCATGTTTGGGAAATATATTTTAAGAGCATGATTTTTATCCTAAAACCAATCAAAATTATAAAATGCTCCCATTTCCCTCAACAAAATAAAATAATTAGAAACAAATGGACTATAGCATAAGCTGGGGTGGAAGATAAAGGGCCACACTGAAATATGAAGGTCAAAAACTTGCTCAATGGAATAAGCTACCACAGGTTAGCATGTTATGAAAGTTCCTAATGTTTAGAAGACTAATCCAAGTTCTAAGTCTTATGAAATTAATTAACATATTCATGTGCTCAAAAGGTTATACAAAGTATAATATTGGCTGCATGTGATTTCATGAGAATGCTTATCTTTGTTTCTTAGGAAATCAGTATTACATTGAAACAATATACTTCATAAATTTTCATGAACAACTTTGAATCTACTAAAATTGTTTCTTTTTTTATATGTTTCACTTTGTAGTCAAATTTGTATTTTGAAAATGTATGTTGATTGACATTACCAAAATGCATCATTCTGGAACTCTTTTCAAAACAAGTATGTTCAGCTACAAATCTATATAATTTTCCTTAGTGTCTTTGCATCCCTTCAAGTGTGTGTATTTATATATATATACTTGTCTATGTGTGTATATACATATAAAATTCATACATATACATATGTATACATATGCAAACAGACTGGTTGGTGATATCTTTAGCAGAAAGATCATTTAGCACTTTATAGAAAATATTTCAAAAGGCTTCATTTGTATATTTAGAGTTGCTATGAAGTTACTTTAACAAACCACTTAAAGAAATCATGTAAATATATCTATAGAACTGTTTTTGTGGAAGAACTAACAATTTTCAGGTTTAAAAAAATGAAAAAAAACTTATCTGAAAATCCAACTAATCAATAGCTTTTTCTTGTTTCATAATAATAATGACTACCATTTTCCACGTGACATTATACCTTACCAAATTTGCACCTGATATATTGCTTCTCTTCTTCTTCTCCATTTTACCGATACTTAATAAGCACATGTTCCCAATATCAAATTTTAGCATTACTTATATACAGCTGGAAGGAACCTCAGAGGTTATTCAGATTGACTACCTTATTTTACAGATGAGGAAACCAAGTCCCAGAGAGGTGAAACAAATTTTCCAAGGTTACATAGAGGATAAGAGTCAGAATATAAATATAGCCCCTTTGACTCTGCATCCAGAACATTATGCTGCCTATTAAAATTTCCTTGTTTTTACATTTCACACACATAGACATTAATTGTTGATAATCTATTCACTTAGGAAGTTCTATTGCTTAAAGGAAAGCTGTTGCTGAAAGGAAGCTCAGCTGAGGATACATCTGCTGAAGAAAGGACAGTTCGATGCTGGAAAGATCAATATTGCATAAGAACCTGGAATGTAAGATCCATGAACCAAGGTAAGCTGGATGAGGTCAAATGAGGTAGAAAGATTAAAAATTGTTATCCTGGCCTGCATTGAGCTTAAATGGATGAGAGTGAGTGAATTTAATTCAAGTTATCATTATATATACTAGTGTGGGCAAGATCCCTTAAAAGAAACCAAGTAACTCTCATGGTCAATAAAAGGATGGGAGAAAAGCCCACCAGTACTGGGATATAATCTCAAAAATGACAGAATGATATCTGTTTGAATGCAAGGCAAACTGTCCAACATCACAGTAATATAAGTTGAAGCTAAAACCACTGATGCCAAAGAGGCCAAATTTGATCAATTCTATGAATAACTGCAACATCTTCTAGAAATAACACCAAAGAAAGAAAGAAAGAAAGAAAGAAAGAAAGAAAGAAAAGTTACATTCATCATAGGGAACTGAAATGCTAAAGTAGGAAATTAAGATTATTGGAATAACAGGTAAGGTTGGCCTTTGAGTACAAAATGAAGCATGACAGAGACAAATAGGGTTTTGTCAAGATAATTCACTGGTCACAGCAAATACTCCTTTTCAACAACCCAAAAGGCAACTCTACACATGGACATCACCAGATGATAAATATAGAAATCAGAATAACTATATACTTTGCAGCCAAAGGTGGAGAAGCACTGTATAATCAGTTAAATGAAGGCCTGGAGTTGACTGTGGCTCAGATTATGAACTTCTTATTTTCAGGCATAAATTGAAGAAAATAAGGAAAACCATCAGACCACATAGTGTGACCTAAATAACATCCCTCATGAATATGAAGTAGAGGTGATAAATAGATTTAAGGGATTAGATCTAGTAAATTGCCAGAAGAACTATGGAAAGATGTTTGTAATATTATACAGAAGGCATCAGCAGCAGTAGCAGCAACAACAATAACAACAACAAAAACCTTCCAAAGAAAAATAAGAGGAAGAAATTAAAATGGGTGTCTGATAAGGCTTCACAAATAGCTGAGGAAAGAAGGGAAATAAAAGGTTAAGGAGAAAGGGAAAGATATACCCAGCTGAATTCAGAATTCCAGAGAATAGCAAGGAGCAATAAGAAGGTTTTAAATGAGCAATGCAAAGAAATAGAAGAAAATGATAAAATGAGAAAGATGAGAGGTCTCTTCAGGAGAAATCAAGGGAATGTTTCATGCAAAAATGGGCATCCTGAAAGACAAATAGTAGGGACTTAACAAGAGTACAAGAGAGTAAGAAGAGGTGGCCATGATAGTGTGATTATTGATCTAGAGTCAGACATCCTGGAGAATGAAGTTAAGTGGGCCTTAGGAAGCATTTCTAACAATAAGGTTAATGGATGAGATGAATTCAAGCTGAACTATTTAAAATCTTAAAAAAAGAATGATGTTAAAGTGCTGTATTCAATATATCAACAAATATGAAAAACCCAACAGTGGCCCCTTGATTAGAAAAGATCTATTTATGTCCCAGTCTTAAAGAAGAGTAATGCCAAGGAATGTTCAAAAACTGAACAATTGCACTAATTTCATATACCAGCAAGGTTATGCTTCAGATGCTGCAAACTTGGCTTCAACAATATGTGAACTGAGAATTACCAGAAGAATAGGCTGGTTTTCAAAAAGGCAGAGGAACTAAAGACCAAACTGCCAACATTCACTGGGTTATGGAGAAAGCAAGGGAGTTCCAGAAAAAAAAAACAAAAACAAAAACAAAAACATCTACTTCTGCTCCATTGATTTTCACTGTGTGAATCACAACAAAATGTGGGCAAATCCTCAAAAAGATGGGAGTGCCAGACCTTCTTACTTGTCTTTCTAGGAGCCATTCTATGGGCCAAGAAGCAACAGTTAGAATTGGACTTGTGAAACCTGATTGGTTTAAGATTGAAAAAGGAGTGTGACAAGTCTGTATATTGTCACCTTATTAATTTAACTGATATGCAGAGCACATCATGCAAAATTCCAGGCTAGATGAATTAAAAGCCAGAATTAAAGGTGCTCAGAGAAATATCTACAATCTCAAATATGCAGATGATACCATTCTGATGGCAGAAAGCAGATTTGAGAAGTCTCTTAATTATGGTAAAAGTATAAAGTCTAAAAGCTAGCTTGAAGCTTAACATAAAAAAAAATTTGCGACTGGTCCCATCACTTCCTGTCAAATAAAATAAAACAAATTTAAGCAGTATCAAATTTTATGTTCTTAGGCTCAAAGATCATTGCAGATGGTGACTGTAGTCATGAAATTAAAAGACACTTGCTCCTTGGGAAGAAAGCTATAGCAAAAGTAGACAGCATACCAAAAAATGGAAATAGCACTTTCTGAGAAAGGCCTATATAGTCAAATCTATGTTTTCCCCCAGTATCAATGTATGGCTGTGAGAGTTGGACTATAAGGAAAGGTTGGTGCTGCAGAATTAAAATTTTCAAATTGTTGTGTTGTTGAAACCTTTTGAGAGTCTCTTGGACAGTCAGGAGACAAAATCAGTCAACATTTAAAGAAATTAATTCAGACTTTTTACTGGAAAGCAAACTACTGAAGCTGAAGCTTAAATACTTTGGCCACATAATAAGAAAACAGAACTCATTGGAAATTAATCTAACCTTGGGAAAGATTGAAGGCAAAAGGAAAAGGGGATGGCATAGCATGAGATAGATAGTGTCATGGAAACAATGAACAAGAACTTGGTCAGACTTCAAGAGATAGTGGATGATAGAAGAGCCTAGCATTCTATAGTCCACGGGATCATGAAGTGTCAGACATGATTGAATGATTGAACAACAACAAAAATCTTATGAACAGCAAGTTAAGAACACACCTTTGTTGAATGTGAATAACATTTCTGCCTCTATCTCTAAAATGGAATTGCTAGATGTAGGTATTATAATATTGTGTTTTTGACTTTAGTTTCTTTTTCATTGACTAATAGAGGATTTGTATAATGATAAAATTTAAAATTGCTACTAGACTTTTGGGAGGCAGTCTGATGTTCTAGCTTATTCCCTTTAATTTTTTCCCCTTTCATTTCTTATTAATTGGTCTTGATATATGGGTCTTGGATGATGCCTGATGGCAGAAGGAGAGGAAAGAGAGCTTTTCATGGGTACTGACAAGGTTCATACCTTGATGTGTGGTAGAGAGCTGCCAGCATAAAATGGTTGGAGAAAAAAAAAAATAAAGGAAGGAAGGAAGGAAAAATGGAAGAAGAAAGGAAGGAAGAAGCCTTTGTTAAGCACTTACACTATGCTAGGTATTATGGAAAACACTAGGGATAAGAATACAAGCAAACAAGAGAGTCCTTGTGGTCAAGGACCTTATATTTCTAGTACAAGAAGATCACATTTACATATATAACAGAGTCATTGGGAGAGAGGAATGTTTTGGACAAAAAGTCAGAGAATGATGATTATAGTGAAAGGGAAATTAACTGATCTGTTCTTCTAAACTTATGCCTAATAGTTCTCAAACAAAGTTTGGGAAGAATACAGAGAGCATTAAAGTTTTATTTCTCCCCAAACTGTGAAGAGGTGTGATCAGAACTAGAGCATGGAATTTTCCACCTATAACATGAATTTTTGAAGGATCTGTGGAGAAAACATAATAAGGAAGAGGTAAGTGGAAGAGTCTTTCACCAACATGTGGAGCAGCCATAGGATGGCTGTGGTAGTAACTTCTACAGCAGTGTAATCTGCAAATTTCATTCCTGATATGAAATCTTCCAAAAGACATAAGAGGCAAAATAGACAAGTAGAAAGTAAGACTTTTTTTTTTTTTAATCATGGACCATCACTCTTGTGTGCTGGAGAAAAGCACAAGAAACTAATGGCTCTTGATTTACTTTAGACATTTATGATTGTCAGTCATTACTTATCGTTATCTTATTCTTTTAAAAGATGACATCTTATTGTTCTAATCTTATTCCAAATACCTGTGATTGACCCTATTCACAAAAGAATCATAAATTCTTTTATGCAATATGGCATGTCAGAATGAGAAATTGTATGCAATAGAATGACAGGTGTTAAAGTTTTACAAACTGATTTATTAAAAATTTGATCATAGCACATACAGTCAATCTAAAAAATAATGAGAACATGGTTTCTGAGTGTTTTTGAGGATAGTATTTGTTATTTATTTAAAAATTAAATCTTCTCTCTCAAAAACTTCAAATATATAGAAGTGAATAAAAAATGCATAAGACTGGGAATTAAAAAAAACCTGGATTCTTTTTTCCATTTCTAAGCCATCATTTAGCCACTCTGAGATAATTTCACACCTCTCGCATGGGGAAAACTTTTGTCCCCCCCCGAATTTCTTTCAAAGAAATAGACAAAAATTCTGCAGGCCCCAAATATGTTTTAATATTAAAGAATTATATATACCATTAGTGCCATACAAATTAATAATAATACAAATTATCTAATATCTAACAAAATTATTTCTGCTGTCTTTAATTTACTCCACTTAGTGACTGACAACTTTTTCCCCTTGGGACAACTCAAGTAGCAAATTGATTGTATGCAATGCATTTCATGGATCAAGTCATAGCATATGCTATATTATGCATTACTCTCAGAAATCCTCCCCTTGAGAATTAATTTATATTCACCTCGCCAACATTCATATTCCATTGGGTTGGCAAGTAAACCCTTACAATCTCTCTTACCCCCAATTTGCACTACCATCAAAAATCCTGAGTTGGAAGCAGTGGTTCCTAACTCTGCGTGTATATTTACTTATGTAAAATTGTACTAAGAAGGAAATCGGTACTAAGCAATAACAATATTTTTGCAATCTAATTAAAAATATCTAATTCAGTATTAAGAGCAATGAAATTTCAAGTCAGCAAACTATTCCAATATTTGGGCCTTAAAATATGGTTTCAGATGGGACTCTCTCTAGAAATGAAGTCCAATGACTGATAATAGAGATACAACTCAATTTCTGAAGTTAATAAATTACTCTCTGAGAGTAAAATAGGCACTTCTGAAATAGTAATAATTTTGCTTTTAGTGCTATAGTTTTAGGCTCTTTTTTCTTAAGTCATTCTATGGGGTAGTTGAATAAATATTTGTTTATACTTGCTACTTTTATTTTTAATCCAAACTTAACAAAATCAATCGAAACAAAGTTTCTTTGCCATATATGAGTCACCATTTGGTTTTCATTAGAATTTTCCCTTAATCAATTGTAGAAGTTTCAGTTTGGGATTTCTTTGTCACAGTCTTCTTCTCTACTCTCTCTCTCTCTCTCTCTCTGTCTCCCCCTCTTTGTTTTCTGAAAGACTCCTGAAATTTAAGCAATAACAGTATTGTGAGCATACTCACATTTCAGTAACAATGGGTTTATCTTAAAATTAGAAGTATAAATTATTTTATTCCTTAATACATAGGATTGCATTATATTTCCTCTAAATTGACCTATTTGTATATGAACTTTTGTGTCTATACCTTAGAATACTTTTTAAGTATCTATACTATGCAAAACATTTTTTAGGTGCTGGGATACAAAGACAAAATGAACAAAAATAAAAACATTAAAACATTTCCTCAAAGACCTTATGTTTTCTTGGCAGATACAAGAATTCTCAGACAAATAAATTAAAACTTAATGCAAAGTTAATGTAAAATATTTTTGGAAGGATGGATGTCTAATGACTGGGGTATCAAAAAAGGCCTTATGGAGGAGCCTAAAATTGAGAGTACCATTAAAGGGAGTTGAGATATAAGAGGCAAAGATAAAAAGAATGTACATGCATAGAAACTAACCTGTGCAGAAACACATTGATTGGAAATAGCCTGCCATATATGTTGGAAAAAGAAATAGGAGAGTTTCACAGGAATCCAAAGTGTAGGCAAGAGAATAATATTAAAAGATATTTTTAAAAAGATGTGTAGATGAGAGATGAGTTGTCATTCACTAAGAGGAGTAAATTAAAGACAGCAGGAATAATTTTATTAGATGTCAGATAATTTGTATTATTATTAATTTGTATGGCACTAATGGTATATATTTTCTTTCAGAAAACAAAGAGGGGGAGAGAGAGAAAGAGAGAGAGAGAGAGTAGAGAAGAAGACTGTGCCAAAGAAATCCCAAATTGAAACTTCTATAATTGATTAAGGGAAAATTCTAATGAAAACCAAATGGTGACTCATGTACAACAAAGAAACTTTGTTTAGATTGATTTTTGTTAAGTTTGGGTTAAAAATAAAAGTAGCAAGTATAAGAAAATATTCAACTACCACATAGAATGACTTAAGAAAAAAGAGCCTAACAACTATAGCACTAAAAGTAAAATTATTGCTATTTCAGAAGTGCTTATTTTACTCTCATCTACATATGTAGATGAACTTTAAAAACCAGAAAGTAGTTTGTGTTTTATTCTAGGTGCAATAGGAACTACAGAAGCCAGAATCTAATATGGGACCTGGTAAAGAAAAAAAATTGTAAATGGTTTTGAGTTGAGTTTTTAAGTTGAAACCTGTTCTGCCCACTTCCTCTAATTTTATGACCAGCCCATTGCTGTTTATAGTCATAAAGGTTCTTTATGTTGTATTTTATCTATAAATCAGTTGAAAAGCATTCATTGATCACCTAGTATATGAAAAGCACTATACTAAGGCCTGTAGATACTAGGCAAAATAGAAATGATCCCTGCCATTCATAAGCTTACATTCTAATGGAAGAAACAAAAGATGTATGTAAAAGTATTTACAGACTATAAACAAATTAATCCATAGCAGTTTTTTTTTGAAAGAAGGCATTAACAGCCTAGGGGAACAGGGGGAAATTTATGTAAAATATTTAACTTTAGTTGAGTTTTGAAGAAAAGTAAGGATGACAAGAAGTGGAGGTGAGAAGAAAGTGCATTCAAGGCATGGGAACAGCTATTACATAGGGAGGGAGAGGGAAGACGTACTGTCTCCATCCAAATAGTAGAGCACTTGAAGGGAAGAAGCACAAAAATACTGGAAATGTTGAAAAAGGCCAGGTTGTAAGGAGATGTATATGTCAAATGGAATAGTTTACTTTCAAACAATAGGAAATAAAGATTCATTCAAATTTGTTAAGCTGGGGAAACGATGACATGACCAGACCTACATTTTAGCAAACTTACTTTGGTAATCATAGACATGAAGAATTTGAGTTGGGATGAATTCAAGAATTTTTCTCTTGAAGCAGAAAGAAAAATGAGAAGATTATTGCAATAGACCAGGAGAGAGATGATGGATGGCTCTGTGAGAAGAAAGAAGGGAACATAAAGGAGAATTTTTGCAGAGAGAGAAGCAATTGGATTCGGCAATGCTGGGTTATGTTGGGTGAATGAGGATGAAGAGTAGAGCTTGGCAAAGACCTTGCAAAACTGGATGACTGAGAGGAAGATGGTGCCCTTGATAAAAAAGAGGGGAATTAAGGAAAATTTGGTTAGAGTTTTAGGAGAAAGATAAGATGTTCTCTTTTAGAAATGTTGAACAATGTATCATCTTCTAACTAATCAATTCAATTCAATTCAATATGTGTTTAGTAAGTCTAAAAAGTATGCTAGGTGCTTGGAAATGAATGACAAAAATGAAACAGTACCAGACCTTGGGAAATTATTATGTACACATATAAATGTATAACTATATACATATACACACATATAAATATATAACCATACACATGTATTACCTATGCATACATATACACAAGCCATACATATTTACATATACATACATCATACATATACACATATACACATGTGTGTATGTATGTATGTGTGTGTATATATACTGTTTCACTCTCTCTCTATATATATATGTGTGTGTGTGTGTGTAATGAAAGCAGAATTCAGATAGCTATTCAGTGAATTTTATAGAGTTCTGTCCTTGGACACACAAAGACCTCAGTTTAAATCCTTCTTCAGATATTTATTATTTGACTGGGTAAATAACTGACCTTCTCCCAATATTAATTGCCTCATCTGTGAATTGAGGACAGTTAAACTTAATGGTTTCTGAAGCCACTTTCCACTTCTAATCCTATGATCCTATGAAACATCTTGGCAACTGATTGTATGAAGGTGATGAGTAAAAATGAGAATTTAAGAATGATATCAACATTATGAAACCAGAAAACTGGAAGAATGGAGATGACACCAACAAAAAATAGGCAAGTTAAGAGGAAAAGTAGAGTTAGGAGAAAGAGAATGAGTTCCATTTTAGGCATGCTGTTTGAGGTTTCTATGGGAAATTTATAAGTAAGCTGAGAGTTGGAAGGATGGGGTCAGAAGCAAGATGAAAACAGCAAATGTTTATTTATATGTTTTTTTCCCCATTTCCTTTTGGTTCACTTGAATGTTTATCTTCTGACATAATATTCCATAATCAAAATTATATCATATTGAATGTTAGTGTTAAAAGTATGGACTTTTGAGGCAAGGAGGAACTATTTATCTATCTACCATCTATTTATCTATCTATTGTCCTATTTATGCTGGATAGTATACTGGTAATCAAGGAATATTGAATAAAATTATTTGTGTTGTTATATAAAGGGATTTGCATAATTTTAATATGTAGACATAGCAATTTTGGTGAAGGAGAGACTTATGTCTCTAATTTTCTCTCACATTTTTGTGATCTACAACAACAACAACAAAATAAACCTAGCAGGATTTTATTTTTTCTGAACCTCTTAGTCAAAGAGAACTGCTCTAGGAATATAGGGATATAGGAAATCATCTGTGAAAGCCCTCTCATATTTCTATCACATGCCCTTAATGCATACACAAATCATTCTCATAAAGAATTTATAACTATGAGAAAGTGAAAATATAGGTCTTCTCCACTGTCTTTCTTAGGTAATAATATAGTCTTTTCCATTTTTAAAAATCTTCCCATTTTATATAAGAAAATAAATCTGTGCCACTAAAATTTTGTTGTATAACAATGAATAGTATATAGAAGGATTTACCTGAAAGTATACAGAATGATGAAAACAGGCTCAGAACAGCAAGAAAAATTTGCATTTTTGTTTTGCTTTGTTTTCTTTTTACTGGACTTATTAGATAATGAAACCAATTCTATGAACTTTTTCTTGTGTTTTTCCAAAAGGCAACCTATAAATAATTCTTCCATTTTTTTCTGCCTTCTAATTAAATGAATTTAATTTTTTTTTACACAAATGTTTTATTGATGCTCTTTTTTCACTTTGTTATCACTTCCCATGACTTTTTTTTTTTTTGGCAATTGGGGTTAAGTGACTTGCCCTTAGTTAGTAAGTGTCAAGTGTCTGGTCTGAGGCCAGATTTGAACTCGTCTTCCTGACTCCAGGGCCGGTGTTCTATCCACTGCTCCACCTAGCTGCCCCTCCAGGGATTATTTTACCTTACACTCTGCCACCCCAGCACCCACAGACCCTTCCCTTAAAGATAAAGAAGCACAGATAAACAACACAAAGTAACATATTGGCTAGGTCTGACAATGTGGTCCTCATTCTGTGATAATTACCTATTATCTCTGCATGCTTCACTCAGTCCCTGAGATTTCTTACTTTTTTCTCTTCATCGATCAGAGACCTAATGTCTTTTAATGCTATTTCTCTTCAAATTTCTACGATCATTGTGCAAATTTGGTTTACAATTCTGTTGCTTCCCTCAGCATCAGTTCATACAAGCCTTCATGTAATTCTATGAATTCTTCATTTTAATTGTTTTGGAATTAATTGCAATCCTTCCCACTAACATACCAAAATATGTTCAGCTATTCTCCAACCAAAGAGTGAGCACTTTACTTTCAGGTTTTGCCACCTCAAAAATTGCTTCTATAAATAAATTTTATTTATGTGAAATCTTTACTCTTGGACTTTTGCACCCAAAGGGTTTATGTTTAGTAGTGATATTACAGAATAAAAGCATATTTCAAGATTGGTGCCTTTCTTGATATAATTCCATTTGTGTTTGGGGAGGTAGTTATGGTAAAGATGGTGAGAAGACTTGTGATTTCATTGGTACCATCTTAAAGAGTTGTCTAGAACATTGAAAAATTAAATGTCTTGTCCAGTTTAACATAGTAAGAATAATAGGCAAGAGTTAAAAACAGTCTTCGTGGCTCCAAAGCCAATTATTTATCCACTGTGGCTCAACATCCATTCATATTAAAATGCATTATGGATGTTGTTTGGTCCCTTCAGGACTACATAACTTTAGTGGATATTGACAAAGAGTCTAAAGTAAGAGTACCAAAGTATAATCATTATTTGTAGGCAATCTAAAACAAATGCAATTCCTATTACCTCTTTCCATTTTTCCCTGCCATTGCAGCATCATTACTTTGGAAATAGAAAAGTATGCTATAGTTGTCCTTTTTGCAATTTTGGTCCATCTGGTATATATTAAAATAAACAAAAAATCATGACACCACAGCCAAGATGCTGGTGATGTGCATCTCTATACTTACTATGTTAGTTCTTAGGCAGCAGAGAGAGTTTATCATCAGATCCATTCTCAGAATCTTTCACCTTTGATATTATTTGCTAAAACTTGTAATGGGCTGGTTATCCACATCTCCTGAAGTTTGAATCATAGAGGATACATATTCTATTACATAAAAAATCCCATGTCAGTGTGTTAGATTTATATCAGATATAATATGCTAACATTATAATCACTCATAAATGTGGATTGATTATTAGTAATGTCTCCATAATTTAACTAATGTTCAAGGGAGGGAGGAAGAGAGTGAGAGTAACAAGAGAACAGAAAAGAGAGGAGAAAAGGAGAAGAAAGGAGAGAAGAGGAGAGAGACAGAGAGAGACAGAGACAGAGACAGAGAGATCAGATTTAAGTCTCTGAAAATATTGTCTGGGTGGCAAAGTATTTTATGCCACTCACAGTGTAATACTTTTGCTTCCCCACAATATGGCATGGCTACGTGGTTAAGTCAAAGGGAATTAACATAGAAGTAATCATTTAAAGAAATAATTATAAAGTATTCACTAAATTCTTAGTATGTGTTATTTTTAAAGGCCTTATTTCTTCCCTTTCAGTGAGTATATTTATCCCTCCCTCTCTCTTCTACCTTCCCATGATGACTTTGAATGTTTTTAATGACCAAATAATCAGTGTAGTGTTAATAGATTTTGTTCTTTTGACTTCTACTCAGCTCAGGCTTCGTTCCTTATCTAAGCTAAATAGGCTTAATGGCCCCATTTTGACAGTGTTACAATTTAACTGGAGCTTTTCACGCACAAAAGACTTTCCTTAATTATTAACAATGCTTTTCACAGAGTTTAAATCATTTGAAAGGGGCAAGTATTTCATGAAAGAATTATTTTCCCCTTTACTTCAGATAGTTTCTATCAGAAATATGTATCAGCCCTGTGATTGTAAGTCACTTTTTATCAGTAATAGTCTTCAGTTGCCTCTGAGAGGGAGAGGGAGAGGGAGAGGGAGAGAGGGAGAGAGGGAGAAAGAGAGAGAGAGAGAGAGAGAGAGAGAGAGAGAGAGAGAGAGAGAGAGAGAGAGAGAGAGAGAGAGA